>NW_028261391.1:55593109-55952276 GCF_051295495.1 Thamnophis sirtalis
CAGCCAAGTCTATATTCAGCCTTTTAGTGAAACAACTTAAATAAAAAGTTGTTTTCTGGTCATTATTAGATATAATATAATGATTGCAAGATTTTTTTTCCTAATATTATCAATTTATTGAAATTTTTACATTGATATATTGAAAGGAAGAAACCGTTACTTTCAAATTTCTCATTTAGAATCTGAAAATGGTTTTACATAATAATTTATATAGCTTATATAATAGTGCAGTGTTTTTTGTTTTTCCTCTTCAAGTTTTTTTCTTACATCAAAACTACAAATCAAGACTATTTGTAAATACAGGAATCTATGTACTTTTATATAATTTTTTGTTATGCAATAACTTAAATTCAAGTATTGCATGCCAGGTAATAGTGTTTTGGTAATCATAAAGCAAATTCCTCAGGAATTTCTGAGATTTCTTTTTCCACTTGTGAAGAAGATTTTTGAAATCTTGGGAATACTGTGGAATGGATTTCTACAATACAACTACTCTCACACTAGTATCTAATAAGCATATTCGGAGTAATTGAAAAAACATCCCTGAAGAATTGTGGTGTCAGGAGAATTTGGAACACCCACAGATACTTAACCAAGGCACTGTAGGGTGAAACCACAGAGGAAACAAACACCTAATATACTTGCCAAGTAATATATTTATTCTATATATTTATTGTGAGTCCTTTTGCAAAAATATGCAAAACCATAAATGAGAAACACACATACACACACACACACACTGAAAAGTGGGCAGGTTATTCTAATACAGAAGTAGATCCATAAGAGCAGAGGTTTTTTTTAAGCATTTGAATAGGATTGGAAATGAACTGAGACAGGACTTCAATGATACAAGCTAAAGTTCTCTAACTTCTGTTACAACTTTCACTGCCATATTTCATATCAATTGAACACTAAGACTGTCTTGAAAAGCCATCTCATACTTAAGATAGTCCAATAATTCTAGCTAATATTTTAGTAACTACTTGAAACATTGTAGTAAAATGTATATGTAAGATTTAAACTGAATTTTGAATTATGTTAGCAGTATCACCAAATTATTCAAACAAATTATTCATTTTATATTTATTTCTCCTATTGTAGCAGCTCTTCTTTCTTTCCTTATACGAGAGTTGTCACAAAACTAACACAGGAGATATTTGGGATTGCATCCTTGTGTCAGTTCTTTTTCTTGCTAAGTTGTTCAAATATGCTATATTTGCACACAGGCTGCCCGTTGAAATCCACCCAAATTTTATGGTGTTACAAAGGGAAGAACTTGTGCATCATTCATTTCATTTCTCATGAGAAGTGTGCTGTATAATATAAGGTCAAAGAGGACCATGCATTTCAAAATGCAGTTTTGTCAGTGACACTTCTAATAGGATTGTAACTTCTTATGAATTCTGGTTGTAATAATATTACTACTGCGTGATTCACAAAGAAGCTTTTCTTCAAAGTTTGTTGGCCCACATTAATTGTTTGAACTGCACATATCATAATTGAAATTGATGTTAATGACATGCATATTTTTGCCTGAATATGGAGATACACAGGCAAAACTAGGGTAAAAGTGAAATAAAGTATGTGCATGTATTTAAATATAATTCTTAGCTTTTACTATATGTCTACATGAACATAAAATAATGTTGCTGATTGCCATTTTGTTTCATAGCTTCTCTCTTGAGATACGACATAAGGTATTTTGTGTTATGTTGCCTTTTGGGACTGTATTCCTGCCTAACCAGAGAAACAGCAATAATTCATAAATGTATGCTTCACTATTCATGATTTTTCTAGAATGTGTAAATCTAGATTTGTGGCAAAAAACAAATTGCCTCTCATTTTTAGTATGGTACGTTTTTACATGAAAAGTGCACTTGGAGATTAAACAGTTTTTTTATTGTGTGCATGTAGGACTATTTTACTAGGACACATGTCAATGCATAGGCAAATTTCAAAATATGGTATGCTTATTTTATTACTTCTTCCATTCTTAGTACAGTGAATCAGTGATTACTTCAAGTTTCATATATTCCTCTGGGATTACAAAAAGGCAAAGTTCTAATGTTTGTGCAATGGTACTATATTAATCACAAAGAAAGACCAGTGTTTTCCTTTAAATGAGAAAGTTGCTGTAGGTTGGAAAATATAACAGCTGGTGTGGATAAAATGCTATTGTGTAACCTTCCTATTACAAAGCTAGTATCTAATAATAATAATATGGTCACTTTGTATTCTTCATAAATATTGTCCCAAACTTTTCTTTACAAGGAGTTACAAATAACTAATTAATATCCAGTTAAGCATTATAAATAACACACAAAGTTGTATGACTAGATAAATAACACATCTGTAATATCTGCAGACCTTTTTGACCCAAAAGATCTTTTTCATTTTATGAGTGTATGTAGTAAACAATAAAAGGCAATTGCAATAAGACAGTCATACCTATGCTGCTGATATACCAAACCAATAGTTATGATTCACATATCTTCATTTGAGCCTTCAGTTATATATTACATATTTCATTTCATAAATTGTAATATTGTCAGTTCATCAGGTGAATGAAGGTGATAAATATAATCTGCTTCCATCCATCCATCCATCAATCCAACAATTTGCTGGATAGGGAATACAGGATATCAGGCATTGCCATTTAAAGTCTTGTATAAATCAAAGGTATTGAATATATTATTTCTACCATTTATTGAGAGTTGTATCAGATTATATCAGATTAAAATGCTATTGTGTTTAATTGCTTTGCCATAGAATGCATGATCTTGGGCATTCCACAACATTGGCATTTGATCATCTTCATTTATCCAAAGATATTGGTAGAAAAATGTTCAAATGAAGGAGTGTATACATAATTTTTCAGTAGCAGTCAACAGCTGTGCTAGCAGTTTTTCCATTGTAGTCTCTGAAAAATCCCAAATATTCTTAATGATGTATAAAGGTTAATTTATAAAACAATTTATTGGTTAACTTATTTGTTGCATATGAATCAATATGACATATTGTTTCATTAGCTACTATGAGCATGAGAAGACTGATAAACTTTGTTTTAGAAGAATTTCTTGATATTAGGTATAATATTTCCCATTAGAAACATTCTAGAGTCATCCAGCCATCATTGTTAAAATAATAAGGACAGGCTTTGCATTGCTTTAACATTGGCCAAGAATATACTATAAGGTGCTGTAAGTAGGAAAAGTGGTTTTGGTATCAAAGCTCTAGAGACATGAGCTACACATCACCATAAACAGGCAAGGCTACAGGGAAATTATAGTATGTATATTTAGTTATGAAGTATATTTAGACCTGTATGTATATTGTTTTAGGTATAGGTATAGGAATTTGGGTAAAACTCAGTGAAGCACATACGTAAGGCTGAACTAGGGTATTGATAGAATGGCTGTTCATTAATTCGTTCTGTGAATCCTGATAACAGAATCAGGTTTTCTTTATTGCACAGCTTAAAAAGTCCGGTCTACATGGTCTTGTACAAAATGCTCTAACTAAAATATTTTGCAGGCACACCTTTTAAAGCCGCCTAATGGGTTACCTTTTCACCTTTCTTACTTACTCTGCTCAAAGGGGGCCTTGCAGAAGGGGACTGAAAGTTATACAGGCCAGGTGTGTTAACTTGAGTTTATCGCATTTCAAAACTGTCCTGATTGCTTTTGCTTTTATGTCAGAGGTAAAAAGGTTTTTAGATTTGGAGATTGTTTGGAGGAAAATTAAAATGTATCTGTATGCAGTGCAAATTCTTCTCCACTGTCTCCTCACACCTGCCCCCACTTTGTTAGGTGGTTAGAAGGATTATTCACATGTTTCATAACAGTTTCTATATAATCACGAGGGCAATAATATTTTGGCATTATTTACTGTTTACTCCTCCATAATGTCATTACCGGATATGATTTTTACATATCAAATATTGAGTAACAATAAGACAGACTTAATGAAGTAGCTGATACAGAACTGCAGACAATTTGTTACTAAAGTTAAAGTGCAGAGAGATCTGAAGCCACTGAAAAGAATGGAATTAAGTAGTTCCAGAATAATATTTGAGTAATAGGATATTCTAATACCAATATAATAAAAAGGATAGGTGTGGAGAAAGGTGCTAATGTTAATAGAAAAAGTAAAACTAATACCTTACGAGATGAAACACAGTAATATATAAACACATAAACTTTAAAATGTTTTGTATTTTAGGAATTTGGATTCAATAGTTCAATTTAACTTAAGAATGTCAGGAAAGTAACACATTCTGTCCTTAAAATGAAGATAGAAACAGCTGTTAGTCTAAACCAGTGGTCTTCAACCTTGGCAACTTTAAGACCTGTGGACTTCAACTCCCAGAGTTGAAGTCCACAGGTCTTAAAGTTGCCAAGGTTGAAGACCACTGGTCTAAACTATTAAAAGTTCATGTTTTCAAATTAAAAGGAAAAAAAATCACACAAATTAGCCAAAACATGATATAAAATCTTAAATTCTTCCCGTGGAATAAATGCTTTTGGAAACAATAAGAAACTAATAAGTAGCTGTAAAAAAATAAACACAAAAGCAGCCTGACCTTTCTGAAGACAGGAAGGTCCATAGTTACACATTGATAGCGATTCTCAAACTTCCATGCAGTTGTTACCTGTAATTACTTCTGTGGGAGGAACATTTTGGTTCTTGCACTTAATTGCCACAGAGGTAATGAATGATGACAGATGATTTGGATTATTTAAGTAGGCCACCCAGAAAAAAGTTCACAGGCTTTTCCTCTTTTTCTTATAGCAACAGTCAAAGTGCAATAGATTTGTATTTGTCTATTGATTGTAGTTTTAGGAATGTTGTTACAGGCTATAGGGCTATTAAAAGTAAGGCCCTGGATCAGTAATATTAAAACCTAATAAGGGGTGTGTTACAGGAAAAGGGTATTGGCATTTAAAATGACATGTAATCACAAAAAAATCATTCTGGGAATCTAGAGATTTGAACTAACTGGAAGTTTCCTGATTTCCTTCTGAAGGTTAATTGTGTCTGAGGCTGTAAATATATAAGAGACAGCTTGTAAATGAGCATATATTTTATACAGAGTCTACATTCTATAGTGTCTATGTGAGTGGGTGGCAATCACAAATTTAAATGCAACAGCAACAATAATATCCAGAATTCATAATTTAAGGAATCTGTAATTTAATATTATAATATTTTATTAAATAGTTATTCATAGCATCATAACCAAGTAGAAATCTTTTGCTAATGATATTGTCTTTAATACCATTGGTAGTTCACAGGCAGTCTATTGGCAGGAAATATACTTGCCCCATTCTGTTATAGCACTGTATATAGTATTGGCAATGTAGCAGCTGGGGATTATGAGATTATATTGCAATACATCTGGAGGGACTCTGGTGGGAAAATAATATAATTAGTCTGTTTTATATTGGGTGAGAGGGACAGTGTTGGACCTAACTGCACAGCCATTAAAATAGGTGTGAAATGTCTCCTGTTGATGATATCTAATGGAATGTGTGAAAGTGGGAAGTTGCTCATAGGATATGATTTTTTACAGAACTCTGTCTTCAGGATGACCTTCATAAAACTCACAATTACTGCTGTGTGCACGCTATGCTTCACTTCTAGGAGGGAGGGAGAAAGAGAGACAGAGAGAGTTCGGTGAACAGGATGACAGGATTTGATATAAACCAGCAGCGCAGTGTTTCTGCCTTTAAGTGCAAACCTTTTCACAATGCCATACATTGTGCATTCCATCACCTCAGTACTGAGTGCAATGTAGTTAAAGCACATTCTGCAAACAGGAAATGCTGAATACCACGTTGTGTGCTTTTCATGGAGATAAAGTAATGGGAGACCGTTTTTTAAGCACTTGGTGCTTAAGGGAGAGGAAGTTACAGTGAGAATGTGAGAACATATCAGGCATTTTTTTTTGCCAAACTAGGCACAAAATGGACAAAACCTTTGAATTCTGAAGGTTGATAATGCTATTTCAGTTTTAACAAATTGTTGTAGCAAAATGTGAGAGTAGTTCACAGTGTAAAATTGCCCCAGTGTAAAAAGTGGCTGGCTTTAGTTTTTCCTCAATAGTTTCCTATCATGTTCATTTGATTTTGTTTTTTTAAATGGGACCATTGTTATTTTTAATATTTATGTACTATTGAAAAAAAATGATAATAAAGCACAGAATTCCCTCTGCCCCCAATCTTGGCAAGTCCTACTATCTCTGGTATTAAAAAACATTGTGTTAGTTTTCTTGGCAGCCTTTTGGAAAAAGGAGTTGCAACACCAGGCTTCTAGGCAAAAGTTCAAAAAGTAAAGGCGATTGAGAAGCTAGAGTAGTGGGAATAGTAATCAGCCACTGCTGCTTCAGTAAAATAAATGAAGTGAAGCTTTTTAAGTTTGAGTAGATTGTGTGGGTACAAGTCAAGCTTTACCATCGGTTGTGAACATTTACAGACAAAAACTGGGACATAAAAAAATATCATGTTCACTGGACAAGGTCTCAGTTGTTTCCTTGATTTTTCATACTCAGAAGTGGATTTTAGAAGGTTAACTGTTTATTATTCATCCATGCTTTAGAGGTGCTTAAAATTGTTTGCCTTTTGGAAGTGATTAAACATGTCAGAAGAAGATAAGAGAAGGGTCACCGTGTTCTCCACATATTTATCTAACATTCAAGTTGAATGTTCCATGTGTTTAAAAGATTGCTACTCCCACTCCCCTCCATGTATTTTTTACTTTTTAAAAATTTTAAGTACAGAATATTAAAGAGGAAAACGTGTCATGCATTCTTATTAGGAATGGGGATATATATATATATATATATATATATATATATATATATATATATATATATATATATATATATATATATATATATATATATATATATATATATATATGTTGTATTTGTGCTGATAAATAATATGTGTGTGTGTGTGCGTGCGTGCATCATGCCTATAATTAATTGGAAAGATAATATCAAGCCAGCAAAGGAGTTGCTCTTTAATTTATAAGATATTCTAATGCTGACGAGAGTTTTGAAATAAAGTGAAATTTGAGAAGCAACTTGTTGCCTCATAGTGTTTTAGATCTTTAAATTCTTTATGTCAAAATATAAAGAGTTTATGAAGAGTAAAGTGGAGAAGATTTGTAGTCTTCCGCCCATACTTTCACTGCTTTATCCTAGAAACAAACAAGACTCTGTAATTTGTCAGCTGTTTCAGAAGGCATTTGAAAAAAAATGGAACTTTGCAAGTCTTCTGTCAGCATCTTTTAAAATGTGTGTTTGGAGGAAAATGAAGTAGGAGAAAAGTAGTTTCTTCAGGGCATAACTATATGAAGCATCCTTGCAAGGAGCTAAAACTTGTTTTAGTAGGTTCGTTCTTGTCTTTTTCAGGACCAGGAACTAACAGGTAGTTCTTGGCTTATAATCATTTGGTAAATGCCTATTCAAAGTTACAACAGCACAAAGTTACAACAGATTTATGACCATTTCTCACATTTACAACTCTTGCCACATCCACATGCTTACATGATCATGATCAAAATCCAGATGCTTGGCAACTGGAATGTATTTATGACAGTTGCAATGTCCTGGGGTCATATGATCACCTTTTGCCAGCTTCTGACAATCAAAGTCAATGGGGAAGCCAGATCCATTCAAAAATCATGTTACTAACTTAATAACCCTACTGATTCACAACAACTGTGGCAAGAAAGGTCATAAAATGGGGAAAGACTCGCTTAACAATTGTGTTGTTTAGCAACATAAATTTTGGACTCAATTGTGACCAAACAGATACAGCCTGAGGAAGGACAAAATCCCATTTAATAGCTCACACAAGGTATATGGCAGTGATGGCGAATGTTTGCAGTATTGTTAATTGTATAAACTTAATTTGGCTTGGCAGGAAAATATTACTATAGTTTATAATAATATGGAATTATTTTACATTTATAATGGTATTGTTAATGTAGTTAACTAACTGCAACTATTGTTAAAGTAATTATTTATAAATTTTCCACATTTATAGTAAGATGTGGACTGTTCCAGAAAATCACATTCAGATGTAGTAGATTAGATAAATTTTGTGCCATTTTAAAATGACATAGATTAAGGCAATCTGTTGTCTGAATCTCGTCCAATTTGTCTGTGTGCTTTTGCCATACATTAGGTCACCTCCATATTTATATAATATACAGGCTAATATATGAATAGTTAAACTTCCATGAGTATCAAAATATATAAATGGCAACATTCTCTGTTAAGTTTTGTCTCTGCTACAAAGTCATTAATTGTCCAGAGCCAATATGGAGAAATAGCATGTGAAGTCACATGTGCATGTGCATGGACACACATTCAGTCCTTAAAACCATGATAAATCAGTAATAATATTAACCCTATTTAAAAGATTGTTGAAAAAAATCAGAATATGAACACTAAAAAATAAAATAATCTTTTTGGTTTTCTTCCTCCCTAGAGCTCCCTGCCTGCATATGCAACTGATTAACAGTGGCTAATTTGGATCATATTAAAGATGAAAGCTATCTGCTTGCATTTTGCAAGACAGAAAGCCAGATTTTTGATATCTTGTGATTATTTACCAGAAAAAACATGACAGAGTAAAATGATGGATCATCAAATTACATGCTTTAGTGTTCTGGGTCAATAGCTAAAGAGAGGTGCATGAACCTTATAATAACAGTTCAAATAATATCATAGAGTAAGGTGTGTAAATTTTCCTTTCCACCGTTTCCATACCAAGATATAGGTTGATATTAAAACCAAGGTGCTAATATAATCTGAATGGTCTAAAATGACATACAATAATGTTTGTATATTTTCATGTAACTCATTGAAGAAAAGACTTTTGCTCAATTCTATCTGTACTTTCCTCCCCCTTCACTATAAAAATATAGCAGTCAGCATTATCTGAGCTTTATAAGCCAAGAGGTCTGGAGTCTGCTTGATATTTCAGAAGTACATGTGTAAGTTATTAAATACTTTCTTATTTCTTATGGTGGACTGTGTATTCATGTATTTTGCTCTTGGGAAGCCAGGGAAAGATAGGAAGCAGAGGTGAAGCAGCCAGTTATAAACAGTTTTGGCAAACCTGTAATGGAAGTTTTGAGTAGTTTGGAGAACCGGCAAATACCACCGCTGGCTGGCTGTGCCCCCATCTATTTGCTGTCTCCCAAGTCCCAGCTGATCGGCTTCTCAGATGATCGGCTGGGTCTTCTTCTGTTCTGCACAGGAGAACCGAACTGGAAAGCAGGTTAGTGGGGTGGAGTGCAAATGGAGATTTTACAGTATCCTTCCCCTGGAGTGGGAACAGAATGAGGATTTTGCAGTATCCTTCCCCTGCCACGCCCACTAAGCCACACTCACCAAGCCACACCATGCACACAGAACTGGTAGTAAAATTTTTTGAATCCCACCACTGATAGGAAGGCGATCCCAATCTATAGCACAGTAGTAAGTTCACCAAAAGAAATAAGCAATTGAGTAGCCAAGTCTAGACTGCAAATGTTATATCACACTATTTGTTTTTGCATGGCTATATGAGCCCACCACAGTTTCAGCTGGCATTTTAAAAACTCAGAGTTGGAGTCCATTGTTCCAAGGACTCATTGTTGCTATTTCTCACGTGTTCAACTTACTCTATGTCCACATAATGGCCATATTTCTTTTTAAAGTTCAGGTTTTAGAACTATGACTCAGACTCCACCAAGGAGGACTGAAGACATTCTGGTTCTGGTTTTATTCCGTGGACTGAATTGACAGAGGTTTCTTCAGCCATTGCTTCAGCCTTGATCTCTGCTTCTTCTTCTTCCTCTTCTAATTGAGCCAGACATTACATTGCTAGTGTTGGTAACTCAGTTCAACAGTATCCTCCAAAAACCAAAGGTCCACTTAGCCATCATTTTTCTCTTCCATTTGTAGTAGATAAAAGTGAAATGAATTAAGTGCTCCCTTTCTTCTCACTCTTGACAGTTATTGATTCTCTCTGAAACATTATAATTTGCAATCTGATTTTCTCTTGATACAAGGAATTCTATTTGTTGCAATAGCTAAGCTGTCTAATGACACTGCATTTAACACAGCATTGCTGTGTTTCAAATCAGTTTTAAATATGCATTTTAATAAGTAGACATCGTGAAGAAACTTTAGTTGAAAAACTATTGATAAAAAACCAGCAACTAATCACATTGGGACATTCTAGTGAAGTGACTGATGCTTTTAGAAGAGATAGAACTTAATATTTCACTATAACTCAGTCCATATTTCAATCCAGCTTTTCTTTATTTGGTCCCCTTGAGAGATAAAAAGTTTGCAAATGCCAGAATTACCATCACTTCAAGGAATAGAGTCACACCAACAACAAGAATCTTGTTCTTCTCTGAAGTGAAATCTTATACAAACTTACTATAGTAGCCATGGAATTGCCATAACCAAGTGCCCCTGAAGGATCTATTTATCTTTTTTGAAAATAAAAGTGTCACCTAGACTAACAGAGACTTCAGAAACCAATAGCATGCAATTGTGCTTTGTGGTATAACAGCTTCTATGCTAAGGCTTAAGTAGCTTTGTAAGCTTCTAAAAATATTTCACTCCAATTAAAATCCGCAAGGCTGCTTTCTATGTTATTTATTTGATTTCCTCAAAGCAGCTACAAAATTGAAAAAAAAAACAGAAGATAAAAAGTTTTTAAAAATCAGTTAAAAAGCAATAATAAAAGTGAGAACAATTAATCTGTGGAATGACTGACTTCCAGAAGTTGTGAGTGCTGTATCACTTGAGGTTTTCAAGAAGAAACTGGACAGCTGTTTGTCTGAAATGGTAGAGTGTCTCCTTCCGCAAGGAGTTGAACTAGAAGATCTTCAAGATCCCTTTCAACCCTATTATTCTATATTCTAGAATATTTTATATTCTAAATTGCTACCAAATGCATACATTGTATTAACAAAGTGCTACTTGTATAAGAAGTTACCTTGATTTCTGCAGAAATGGATTAGCTGAAAGCAGCTGCCTTTAGTTTAGTTTAACACAGATGTGCAGAATTTCAATTGCCATGTAGAACTGTGTTTAGTTGTGATCACTGACATTAATAAAATAGTATATAATTCCCAGCAATCATAACCAAAGGAATAATATATTGTCAATTATTCTACATCTCCATAGCAAATTCCATGTTGATCAGACTGGTCCTTCTGCCCCAGGAATTGATTTTAGAAGGTGTGTGGTAGCATAGTTGGAGGTGACATTTTTACATGACAGGAAAAAAGTCTGATTGTAAAGGTTAGAGGCTGCTTCTACATTTCTTCAACATAACTATATTAAATCATTTTAATATGGCATTGTTTGCAGTGGTATAAAAAGCTAAACCAAAGATTTTATATCTGTTCCAGTTGTACTCCCTGCTTACTAGAAGAAGAGTGAATGGATTGAACAGCAAATGTTGGAATGATGATAATCAGTCGTTCCCAGCTGGTTATATGCATTGCAGGATGTTGGCAGGCCCTTTAAACAGAAAACCTCATATCTGCTTTTGTTTATCCTTTTGCTTCAGGCAAGGCTGCAAACTTAATAAACGGCATGAAACCTAATAAATATAAAAGAGCATTAGAGAAATTACACCATCTTTGCCTACCTGCAATATTTTAATAACACACTGGGCATGTATTATTGCTTCACAAAAGCACCCACATGGCAAAGGTTTTCACTGAGGATTCCTCGTTGGAAACATTTCTCTTTGTGGGGTTACCACTTTTCCTGGGTATGTCTACGGCGGCTCCCTAAAGCTAATAATTTAGGGTTTCAGGCCACAGTTCCATAACGATGCAAGGGCTGGTTTTTCAAAAGTGTGTTTTATAGTAGTGTTTATAATGTTACAAACCATTATTTCTCTTACAAATGAAAGACATTCCTTGAAGTAGAAGCACAATGTACAGTCGGTGTCACTTAGTATTAATAATAATACTTCAATACACAAGTATATTTACTTTCATGTTTTCCGTCTGTATCTTCAGCCTAGCTGACTGTCAGCAGAACTCTTACGAGTGAAGCTTTCCTAGGGAGAAACAATGAGCCTAGAAGCCCAGCCACCTTGGAGACAGAAAGTAGAGGTGGGAGGAAAAAAAAGATTTGTGTTGAGTACATTGCTATGATTTATGATTCATTATGAAAGAACTGGCTTTCATGCATTAACCCTAATATAAGTGAAATATAATGTGCATTTGAAAAACTCCAAAATTTCTATTTATACAGCTAATGGTTTGTTGAATACATTCCCTGCAACTGTAGGCTGATTATTAATAGTAAGTGTGAATTGGGTCAGAAGAACAGTATAATTTGAAGACCTTGAACTGTTTTTTCTCAGTTAAGAGCTGCAGGCTGCATCACTTAATCTAAAATTAATTAATTTAGTGATGTGGGAAGCACATAATGTGATAAACCTAGAGTATGCTGAATTACAGGTATTTGTTTCACAGAATACTTTCCTTAAAATATCTGAACATTTATTGATTTATCCTCCTTTGAGCTAACAATAACTGGATTAACTGAAAGGGGTCTTTTCTTCGTAGCGCAGTCTACTATTAATATCTTATGTATAACTTGTTTGTGTGAAGTTCCTTTTATTCCAATAAACCCCCTCATTAGAAACCTTATTAGTGGATTATAACTTTATAGCCTTTATATTGGCTACTTTGTAGACATCCGTCTACTTTCTTATATGTTCATCCAAATGCCATTTACCACCAAAATACAGTTTCAACATGTCCAAGGGAAATGCCTCCACAGACATGCAGACATTAGATAAACAGTGTTCTGGATCCTGGTAGATATCTGTTAAAAAAATCCAAGTCGGTATCCAGTCAGAAGATAAAGAAGGACATTTAGGAAAAGAGGTTAAGAAAGTAGATAAAGTTGGGAAAGTATTAGAAGAAAATGTTTGGGAAGGGCGGGTATTTTAATTTATTCTGTGCCTACAGGACATGGGACCTGGTTATTTGAGGGACTGTCTCTCTCCAATTGCATCTTCCGGTCCTACCAGATTTAGTACAGAAGGCATGCTGCAGATTCTGTCATTCGGGGCACTACATTTGGTGGGCTCTATATCGTGGGCCTTCTTGGCTCTGGTGGTTGCAGCGTGGAGTAACTTCCCCCAAAAGTTTAGTCTGACACCATCACTCCTGTCTTCTCAAGACTCCTCAAGATTCCAGGAAATGGGAGAACTAGCAAATAGCTTTGTTATTATTAACATCCCTTTTCCCGTTATATTATTTAGTTGCGTTTTATAGTTTTTAAAAAAATGTTTTAAATATGAAATATTATTTGTGAATTATTATTTTTGATGTTACAAATAATTGCAAATTATTTGTGAACAAGTAACTTGTTTTGTTTTTAAGATAATGGCTATAAAAATTTAAAAATAAATAAATTTTGAATTCTAGATTTTGTGATAGATGGATTCAAGAATTTATAATATGACTTACATTGACATCCTGAGATAGGTTGTAGCTGCATAAAGAAATGTAAACATTTGTACATTTATTTGGAACAATATTTTGTTTCATTTTAACTTACCACATTTTTCAGAGTATACTTTTTTCCTTCAAAAAAGAGGCTGAAAATCTAGGTGCGTCTTATACACTGAATACAGCATTTTTGGCTTCCTGAAACCTTGTCCCCTTTGCAAAAATGGCCATATGTAGCCTTTAGGAGGCTTCCAGAGTGCTCCTGGGAGAGGGCAGAAATGAGAGAAAAACAAGCCCTTTTGCCCCCCCCCCATCTCCCAGGAGCACTCTATAAGCCTCCCAATTTTTTGACAAAAATGGGCCTATTTTCACAAGTAATGGAGAGTTTTTTGCTTGTTTTTGCCCCTCAGGAGCACTCTACAAGCCTCCTAAAGGCTATGCATTTTTTGACCAAAAAACAGCCCTGTTTTCGCGAAAAACGGGCCATTTTTGGGAGGTCTGCAGAGTACAAAAACTTTTTAAAAAAATTTGCCTCTTCAAAATCTTGGTGTGTCTTATACTCTAAAAAATACAGTTTTTGAGTTCCAAAGTAGCATCATATAGCACCCCATTCAGAAACATAGAAAGTCCTCTTTGGAACATTTCAATGGCTCATTACCTTGTTGATCTCCTAACATATAAAATGGTAATTATGTTGAAATGGGTGATGAACCAAACAATTGCTATTCCTGGTCTTCGTCAGTTCTACTTGAGCACCAGCTAGAAAATTCTAAAAAGAAAGATGTGGAAGGAAAACAGGGTCTGAGTTGATTTTTGCATCAAGAAAATCAGATTTTGTTTAAAATCGGTTACTCAAAGTGGTTAATATTGACTCCCAATATTGATGAAACTATCCATTATTATTATGTTTTATTGCACAGTAAGCCAGATGTTCAGATGGATTTGGCATTTTTATAAATACACAGCAATATGAAATCACGCCTCCCAGTTCTGTAGCTAGTGTTGGCCTTCATACACATAGAGTTCTCCCCAAGAATCTAGGATGTTTTAATGTATCAGAATACTATATGTGTGGATCCATGCAGTGTGACCTTTTGTAATTGACAGACTATTGTCTGTGGGTAATCTACAATTAGATTCATAGTCTAAGACTGGTGTAAACTTAATAATTCAGGTCATAACTCAGGACCTGAGAATTATTAAGGTAGTGTCTATGAATACAGGCAGTTCTTTTCTATTACCTTTATTATAATTGGTCACAAAATCAGCCAATCTAAATGTTTAGATTGGATTTGGCATTTTTATCTGGTATATGCAGATGTTGTTTGGTGATGTTAAAGATATCATCACAGGATGTAAGTTGTTCCAAGTGAAGTTATTGATGATTCTGTCAGTCACAATGATGTTCTTGTGGTGTTCCATTTGTTTTGGGATTGCACCTAAGGTGCCTATTATTATTGATATTATTTCTGCATTCTTTTGCCACAATCATTCTACTTCTATTTACACATTTTTGTTTTTTGTGATTTTCTCCAGGTCTTTTCTCTTCTCTTCTGCTGTCTTAGGTGCTGCAGTGTCCACTAACCAGACTTTTCTGTCTTTCTTATCTGTAGTTGTTAAGTCTGGGTTGTTATGTGGCAAGTGATTGTGAATGCTAAAGTCCCAGACCATTTAGCTTCTTCATTTTCAATTACTTTGTATATTTTGTGGTCCTGCCACTTCTTGCTTGTAGGTAAATGGCATTTCTTGAAGATATCCCAATGTACCATTGTTGCTATATTGCCATGCCATACTTGGTCATCAATCTGTGCAACCTTCTTGCAGAAATTGGTTGGACCACTGTCTCTTCGACTTCTTTGCAAAGGTTGTGTTTTCTCTCTGTTGTTGTCGTTTTAATTCTGGCATGGTATGCATTTGTTTTTAAGGCTTGGTGAGATCCCCTTTAGAAAAATGAAGGACTATTTCTTTTAGATTTGGCAATCATTTAATACCTAATTTTCCCAAGTTTTTATGAGTGTAAAAAGTAAGCTCCAGCATCTTAATTGAACTTGGTAGCAATTATGTACCTAATATAGCTCAATCAAAAATAGCAAAACATTCCTTCATATAGACAAGGAAGGCATGTCTGTTAAAGTCAGTCTTTATACTTGGAAAATGGAGCAAAGCATAGTTTCCAGACATTTAACCTTTAGTTCAACTTCTCGGCTTAATTTGGCAGATGAATTCAAGACATGACTCGGCTAACTTTGCTTTAGACCAGAACGAAGCCTTACACACAACATTTGATTGCTCAGTGCAATAAAAAGAACGTAGAGGTGTATGTATATGTATATACATGTTTGTGTGTATTAAAATGTATGCTTATTGCTTCTGCCCATCCAAATTAATAGATATTTGGTAGGTGCTTGGTGGCCTTGATGGCTAGATATATCTCCATAGGAGCTTCGGAATTGCTGGTTCCATCTCAGGAACCTCATCTCAGCTCATGGTGATCTTACATAGCTGATCTTAATTAGTTTTTTTTTTTTTTTATGTTCAAGAGGAGGCCGTATTTCTTCAGGCTTTTCTAGTGAGGAAGAAAGAATAAAATAAAATAAAAATAAGAATATTTAACTAATAGAGTGCTTCTTATTAAATGCTGCTGTGCACTATACATGGGTAAGTTAAGTTGCCATTTCTTCTCATTATTAAATTATAAATAATAACTGTATTGTGATAAACTGTCGTGACATTCAGAAGTAGCATCCTAATAACAGAGGGCAAACCAGTAGTCATACAACAATAATCAGCTTAAAGAAAGGAAAAAAAGAAGAAAATGTCTCAACTTCCGTCCCTTCATTGATTTATATAAGCATAATTGTTATATTATTATACTTTTCTTAAATTAAAGTCTCTTCAAAATTAAATATCCTTCCTCATGGTTTGGATTTTGGAAATATGATAAATAGTGACTATAGATCACCATTTTTAATATGCATTTAACAGACACTGAGGTCCAGTCTCTGTTAAATGGAGTCTCTAAACTCCATCCTTTTTCTTTTTAGCATATCAAATCTGGTTACTCATCATAATACAAGGTTGCTTAGCTTCTCCTGTTTTCCTATGAATATGCAGCAAGTAAGCGTATTTAATTAAAATGTCCTCTTTAAGGAAGCCAACAGTTAAAACTAATGGAAAACTAATTGTTTATTATTATCTTAACTTTGGCTTACCACAGTTTGTTGTTGAGATGGTTTCTTAGGAAATAAGTAAAATCCTAATCTTGCTCACATCTGGCCACAGGTAACTAATTTTCCAGGTTAGTTTTACCTGTTTTTATGATGAAATTGGCACTTTTGCTCATTACCTTATTTTGTTCTTTGTAATGCAGGATAGCTGTACATCCAGATGTGACAATTCTTTCATTGTGTTCATACTTATATTAAATAAAACACTACATTTATGGGAAGGGCAGGACAAGATGTAGAAGGAAACTATAAAAATACAGAAATACTTTGCAGAGATAACCATTTTGGTAAAAAGGAAGATGTTATATGTATAAACTAATACTATTGTATGCCATTTTTCTAAAATGAACTTTAATGTTTATAATTAAAAGGGGGGGTGTCAAACTCAATTTGATTGAGGGCTACATCTGGGCTGTGGTTGACCTCAGGGGGGGAACCAGGGGGGTATGGTGACTGGGCAGGTGTGGCAAACTTTATTTTACTTTATTGTCATTGCACCTCGTACAACTGGGTAGGCATATCCACAATTTACTGGACATGACTGACTGGGTGGGTATGGCCATCTTGATGCCACTCCCCAAACTGCTGGCATATTTCATCTTTGCACTGGGTAGAACAGGCTGAAGTCACTCTGACCTGATGTTTCCTCTTCACATTGGGTAGACTGGGCTGAAGCAACGCTGGCCAGATGTTTCCTCTTTGCATTGGGTAAACTGGGCCAAAGTGATGTGGGCTGGCCCCTAACATTTTCCAGGATGACCCCGTGGACCGGATCTGACCACATTGCAGGCCGGATCCACCTCCTGGGCCTTGTGTTTGACACAAGTATTCTAAATTACACCCCTGATCCTTTGGATGAATGTTTGTTGATCATTGGGATTTAATCCTATATTGATTAAAATTTGCCTGATTAGATTCTAATAGTTGGAATTTCCTCAATATCTGATCTCATTAGTAAAGTATGCAAACAACTCTGTCTAACCCAAACTCTAGGTAAAAGTTAGCATAGACATTGATTGATTTTACAAGCTTCATTTTTAGATTTTATCAAACTTTTTGAAGCTAGGAATTCCTAGCTAAAATGTCTGCTAAGTAGCACATTAGCTAATGGAGCTGAATAGTATTGCACACATTTTAAGAAGTGTGGTCTTTCATATGAATTTGTTTAAAGTGTATTTGGAAGAGTACGAGCTGAGAGATCTATGCAATGAATTTAGTTTATTGCACAGGTCATATGACGTTAACTATATTTTTCTTGCAGTTGAAAGCTGTTTAGTTAGATAATGTGTATAGTTTGTCTAATGCTTAGTGTCTAGACAGAGCAAGCAGACAAGGACAAATTGATCAACATACACACTCACAAATATGAGAGTAGGGGCCTCTCCAAGGAATTTCTGCCATTATGAATCCCTGAATTCTATAGGTTAATCATCTGAAAAATGATAAGGATTTTATGTTGATCAGGCTTAGAAGCATACCACATAGAAATGGTGGCATTAGGAATTAGGACTTTCCACTAGTACAGGTAGTTAATTAGTGCCAAAATTGACTAAGCAATAATATTAATTCAAATTTTTAATTAAAATGCATTATTATTTTCCTGTTTTTCTGTGAAAACCAACAATATACTTTACTAAGGTTTAACTGATAAAGGCAAAACTTTATCTAGGGGTGATAAAGTTTTAATTAGCACTATAAGGAATATTACATTGATGATCATTCAACATTAGCAGGCGTTGTATGTTTTATAAGTCAGATACATTATGAAATTAGAATCAGTATATTTGGGAGGAGTGGATCATGTATTATGATTATAAGGACCCACCAGTGACCATAGGAATCCACTTAGAGTTAGATATAAGATGGGCAGCTAGATAAATGTTTTAAATATAGTAAATAAAATGAATAAATAATTCTGTGTGCATTGGTTATTTATATAGTTAGGGGAATGTGAATTCTCAAAAAATGAAACTGTCTTGTAAACATGACCTTTTATGGTTAGATGAGCATCAGTAGCTCCAGACCACATGCAGGGCCACATACCTTTTTTTGTGGATTTGAAATCATCTCTGATTATGATTACCAAAAAATGATGGCATATTTTCTTCCTTCATGTAGTTTTGGTAGTGAAATACACGAAAGGTGTTTTGTACATTCTAAAATAGAAGTAATATCTGTGCCTGTATTCTACAAAAAAGTGAACATCTCAACATATTCCCTATGTGAAGTGGAATTCTGCACATTTTGCAGTTCCATCATTAGCTCAACTAATAAGGTTTTGGGGCATCTCAAAAACGTTAAGTGTAGCCTTCAGCTATGTAAAGGTTGCCAACATATATTTTGTGGAATGCTCAAGTGGAAAAGTGAAAGAATCAGAACCTCATTCCACTTTGCTGAAATCAGAAGCGCAGTTCAATCATTCCTGTACTTTTATTTCCACAAGTAGAAAAAGAAACAGAAAAAATGTAGGTTGAGTTCTGTGCTGCTTTTCTGAAGAGGAAGTTGAAGCAAGAGACTGAAAAAACTGTGTGGAGATGCTGGTAATGATGATGACTATAATGATAAAGACTATTGCTGCCCTTCTATTATCTTTTTAAAAACAAAAATACCATGCCACAATAATTTTATTTCTTGCTGGGAATACATTATGAATTAGTACAAACCTCACCATGACATTTTGTCCTCAAAAATGTGTACTAATGAGACATGAAACCAAAATTGTTACTTTATATCGTGTGTAGCAAGCCATTTCAATATGTGAAGGGAGAGGAGCAAAAGAATGTGGACAAGTATATAGATGGTAGATAACAGATTTGAGAGAATTAAACCAGAAGAATGCCCTGTACAAACTGTTTGATCATCTCATAGAACAGCACAAGTATCAATTACAAAAAAAAATTGAAAATGATGGGATAGGAGTTGAGATGATTATGATGATGATGATGTCGACAATGGTATGGTGGTGATGATAATGTTAACAACTGACACATTCAATGAACAATCTTATAGGCTGGCAAGTTTATAAATAAATGTTATCATCCCAGTCTTCAAAAAGTCAGCAAAATGGAATTGAAGGCTGCTGATGCCTTAACACACATGCTGCGTTATCAATAGTGATGTTATGCAAGGCTGTAAATTGTGTTTGATTGTAAACTGCACAACATCATAGTGACCCTAGACCAGATAAGACATTGACCTAGTTTACCGCTTCTTGGTTTTATGGACTATGAATTAATGTGAAAGACTCTTTACTTACTCAAGTTTTTATCATAGATATTTTAGCTGCGTGTAGATTAGTGTTAGAATTTATGAGGAAGGAGCAGAGGAAAACAGATGTAGTGGCAATTTGAACTTAGGAAAATATGTATTATTTCAGTCAATTTACTTTTGATTAATTGCACTTTAAAGAGCAGTACTTAAATAATATTTCCATCTGGTCCCCATATTTCTTCACAGGAGTAAAGCACTCTTGTACCTCCTTGCTAGGCAACTCCAGGTGTTTTGAGCACTGCAATAGTAAGAATCAAGAACACAGTAACAAAAATTGCATAATATGTAATGGTAGTTCATATAGTCGGCCATCCAAACCCTAAGCATCCACTTAATGCTGTTTTAATACTTGTGAAAAGCTAATAGGGGAATGTGAAATGGAACTCCAAAACACCACAGAGAAAGACTGCCTCTGGGACCATGCTTCTTGGTATTCACAGAGGCATGGGTCCTAATTCCTCTACACACACACACACACACACACACACACACGCACACACACACACACACACACACACACACACAAAAACACACACACAGGACATATTCCATCAGAAGAAAAGAATCCTTACAGTCTATTGGAATCAAGCAGTAGGGAGGTGAGGGTGAAAAGCTTATTAGCATTCAATGTCGCATCCAAAGAGCACATGCAACAACAACCTAACAGCTCCCACCTACTAGTAACCTGGATTACCAACTGAAATGATTATCAAATGATTACAATTTTGTACCTTCTGAATTCAAAGTACATTTACTGTACATTCCATGTACAGTAAAGTGATATTTTATAATGTTGAAAAGTTCATCCCATTAAAATCATTTGTGGAAATGTACATTTTTTAAAAACTATTAACTTGCCTGCTTCAGCCACTATTATGAACTATATCTTATTTGTAACTCTGTAATCTTTATTACTGTGCTTAAGGCTGAGGATGCTCTTGAATGATGTATTAGTGATAGATCGACATATATTATATCAAAATTAAAATTCAATAACAGTGGAATTTTGTAACATAATTAATGGGAAGGCTATTATTCATGTGAATGAGTAGGTAGTCCAGAGATTGACAAATATATTAGTTTCACTATGTTTCTTGTTCTTTCAGTCTTAAATTAATTTTAATTAATTGCAAGAAGGTGCCCAAGTGGTTTCCCTTATGTAGGTCATTTTTAGACATGATTTTGATTAGTACGAACATTTAAAAGTACTTTTTCTAACACAGATATTTATGCAGAAACAGTAGTAGTTAACATTATGGCACTTCATGAGAAAGGTTTTCATATTATAAGACATATTTAATATTAGTGATCATGAATGCATTTTATTTTCTTGTACCCTTTTTAACTACCATATTTTTTGGAGTGTAAGATTCACCTTTTTTCCTTAAAAAAGAGGCTGAAAATCTGGGTGCGTCTTATACATTGAATACAGAATTTTTTGCCTCCCGAAGCCCCACCCCTTCACCAAAATGGATGTGCATACCTTTATGGAGGCTTTCAGAGAGGTCCTGGGGGCTGGGGAGGGAAGAAATGAGCAAAAAATGGGCTGCCCACCAGCCCCAATAGCACTCTATAAGCCTCCATAAGGCTTTACATGTAATTTGTTTGACAAAAAATGGGCCCATTTTCATGAAAAATGGGCCGGTTTTTACTTGTTTTTGGCTCCCCCAGGAGCACTCTGCAAGCCCCCCCAAGGCTATTCATGCCTTTTTAAAAAAGTTTTTGTGACGTCTGCAGAGTGCAAAAACTTTTTTTCCCCTTTTGGAAAGTTCTTTAACTGATTGATGAGAATTATATTGATCAAATGCTGTGCCAGCAGAAACAAAGTCTTAGGTGCTGCAGATTGTCAGCAATTTCCTTCTCCAGCACAGGAAAAATACACCTGGAAACATCTACCTACCTACCCTCTCTCTCTCTCTCTCTCCCCTCCCTTCCTCCCTCGCTCCCCCTCCCTCCCTCCCCCTCCCTCCCTCCCTACTCTCTCTCCCTACCTATCTACTGTATTTCTCTCTCTCTTTTTCTCTTTCTCTTTCTATCCCTCTACCTATCTACCTACCTACACACACTTTCTCCCTACCTACCTACTGTATTTCTCTCTCCCTCTCTCCCTCCCTCCCTTTATCTACCTATCTAACTACTCTCTCTTTCTCCCTACCTACCCACTGTATTTCTCTCTCTTTCTCTCCCTCTACCTACCTACTTTTTTTAAAAAAATGTCTCTTTAAAACCTTGGTGCGTCTTATACCCCAGTGCATCTTATATTCTGAAAAATATGATATTTACTTTTTGAAATGTGAATAACTTTTTTATGTTTTCTTTTTCTTTTTAATGTTTTCAGTAGTATCATATATCAACTGTAAACTATAATAACCTTTCAACATCACAGACTATAGGTTACATTATATCCAGAGATATTGGTGCACTCAATTACCTGCAACAGTGGCATGGAATCTTTCCTTTCCAGTTGTCTCCAAGCAGCTTGGAAGACTTCGGAACATAATGTATGCAAGAGTATATTTATGGAAAGAAAACAAAGTATATTCTGTTACATGACTGAAATTATATTCCTCTGCCATTAGCTATACATCTATATACTAGATAATGTTATTAACAAATGCATTAAGGTCCAGCAAAATAAATGGTACATTGTTTTCATGTGATATCAAGTATATACTAGACTTTTGGACTACTCCCTTAACACTTAAGAAGCTGAGAGATTAGAAACTTCATCAATATTATTTACAGATGAAGCAAGATAGGATTATATAATTACATTCTTTGACTATTATAAACATTTCCTGATGGTCAACAAATTTAAATCTCCACTTACATCAACTAAACGTTTTAATATGATGATTGTATTGAATTGTCTAAATCAAGATAGTTACATTGACTCCTTTATTACTGTTACACAACTAATGACAGTAATATGAAAAGTATAAGATAAAATAGAACATTGAAAATCAAATCAGCTAAAAAGTAGATAGCAAGAGATGAAATAATTGTGAAAAAGTAAGAATGGCATCTTGAATTACCATTTTTATTTGCTAATCTTTTATTCTCTTCAGTTTTACTGGGGAAATAGATACAACACATTTGGAAATAAAAACCCATTAAAATTGCCTTTTCTCTTTGTAAGTCATACAATGAAATTACTGAACTAGATTTGATTACAATTAATTATAAAATCATACATAAACTTTGTAGTAGGAAGGTCATCTGTATTAGCTACTTTGCATTTTACAGTGCTTTTTATAATAACAATATTAATGTAGTTATACATATTTGTAGTCATTTTATTTAAGAACACTATCAGAGAGGTAGAAAGATAGTCAAGTGTGATATTTATAGGGTCAGCTTTATTTTAAAACATCACCATTTAAGAATGAAATGCACATATAATTATTGAGTATGATTGTATCAAGAATAATCTTGTTTTTTTTAATTGGAAAAAAGTCTATGTCCATCTTTTTTTTTAAAAAAAAGCCAAAATCCTAACACCCTACAGTATTGTATAGAATTTACTAGAAGCAAAATTAAAAATCATATTTTAAAAATATGCCTCTAGCTAATGGCAGCTTGCCTTAAATATAAATAAATATCTCATATAGCTTAGTAGTCCAGTGAGCATTTTGTAAGTAAAAAAAAGTTCCAGTTATTGCATAAATATAGTAATATAAAAAGCTTGTCTGTTACTTTGCGGAGAAGAATTTTTCCCATAGACTGAGTTAGTCCCTTATGAGCTGCATTCTGCTAGCCTCATCTTTGTGCTAAAATCAACTTTTACTTGATCATTAGTGAAGATCACTCAAAGGCATATGAGGTACAGATTTTCCCACCACCTATTTCACCTTTTCTAGTTAAATTTGTAAGACAAGGGGATTTCTGTATTGAAAAAGAAAGAATGATCAAAATAACAGACACTGCTATTTGTGTTAAAAGTTTTTTATGGCCCTTAATGGCATTGTTCTAATTCTTCATGGTTTTTTTAAAAAAATGAGAATAAAGATCACAATCTAAAAAAGAAACTCATTCTTGACTAAACAGCATTTATATCTTTCTGGATTTTTATGTTGAAGTAAATGAAAGGTGCTTTATTGATAATTTTGATTGTGTTCAAAACCTAAGGAAACTCAACTGCCAGTCATGCAATTAGCTACTTTAGAAGGTGAAAATGAATCTCATAATGTCTTATGTGAAAATTATATGGAAACAGGTAATGGAGTATATTAGTTTGTAGCATTCAGGTAATCAGCTAAATTAACATTAATGTGACCTGCTGTGTTGGAAATTCTTAAAGACATGCATTATGCCCTGGTTTCTTACTGGATTACAGCTGAGTGTGTTAAAACTGAAGTATTAAAGGATCCTCTGGTTAAGAAAGGATCAGTAGGCTTTGGCAAATGAAGAAAGATGTACCCACTACTTCCTATAGAATATGAGAAGAATAAAATATAACTCTTTATAGTGGCCCACTCTTCAGATAAAAAGAGCTATTCTAAAAATATCCTTTTTAGCAATTTTAAAGTAATGCATTCTTAAGATTTCTTGCTTTGTGAGGACAGCTATTGGTTGGCAAATCACAATGGTAAAAATCCAAGAGGATTTCCAGTGTATGCAGTGTTGATGTATAACCTTGATAGCTACTAACTAGAACGAGATATTATAATTTTCAGCCTGTGAATTAATATGGTTTAGCTTCTATTATCTGCTTTCACTCCCCCAGTCCTTGACCTTTAATCTGAATTTTGCAGTCTGAATAGACATCTTCTAGAGGTATGTTATACATATGTATACATTTCCTTTTTATTCTAAGATAAAATCCTAACCACCACTACATTTTTACTGTAAGGGCTTCTCTAAAGCTCTCTTTTAAGAGATGCATGACAAGCAGAATGTAATTTTTCCTCAAGTATTCACATGCATATCAAATTGTACCAAGCCATTTGCTTGCCCTTTCATTATCAATGTTTAGTTCAGATCTCTTGATTGTCTACAAAGAGAGTTCATTTGGAAAAAGTATGTTCACTTTCATGTGTATCTTTCTCTAAACGCATTGGATTAATTTATATTGTATTTCTAAGTATATAGTGAAACAAAGTGTTACTTGCGTGCAAACATTTGATTATTTGAATCAATTCAGATTGATTCAGATACATTCTGATCACAATCGTATAAAGGTTTATGATCTGAATCATCCCAAAATAGATCAGATTGGGAAATTTCCCCTGAAATTATATGAATGTTGAATAGACAGTCCTTCCAAATCAGTTCAGGACTGTTGAAATGGGTCAATGTGATGAATTCATATGAACATTCATATCAGATTCACACATCTGTTTAGGACATAAACAAATTTGTATATGATAAACTTCACCTAAATAAATATATGAACATGATATATTTATGGAGTCCTTGGCGCTCTCTGAGCTTGGTTGTTGCTTGTAGACATTTCATTACCTGACTAGGTAATATCATCAGGCTACTGCATGTGGGTTTTTTTTATTTATTTATATGCAGTAGTTTGTCTTACTGTGTTGATGGTGGAAGTTCATCCTTGGTAGTTCTCTGATTAGACTGTTGTTTTCTACTTGATTATTTGTCTGGTATTAATCCCTGCTTATCTGGGTTTAGGCTGTTGGAGAGGATGTGTTCTGGTCATTTTGTTTCCTTCTTAGCTTTTCTATTATTTCTTTTGAAAGGTGTGTGTTATTTCTATCTTCTAATAATGGCTGATTTATCTAAATGCCAAGCTTATTTGTCTGATTGCCAAGTTTGATAGTTTTTTGATAGATTATGAAAAAACATCCTACACTAACCAAGTAGTCCATTATCAAAGTAACAATTCAATCTCTCATAAGAGGAGCTGAGTAAGAACGCTATTCAAATTAGTACAAATGTACTGCAGAAATTCAGAATACTAGAAAAAAACAAGCAACTACCTATATATCATCTTCAAACAAAATGGATACCCACACAATTTTCTCAAAAAGTGCTTCACCATTCAAACCAACACAAAGGTAATATTTCAATGCATCAAAAACATCTCAGAAACAACCAATAGACAATTAAAACCACATAGTATTACTCTAGCATACAAACCAATTGAAGTCTTTCAAAGCATTTTAAGGAAGCCCAAAGTAGCCCAAAGTGTGTGTTTGTTGAGGGGGAGCGACAGCAATCATTTGTAACATAAAGTGCAAGGACTGTAGTAGCCATTATGTGGAACAGACAAGCAAAAAAGACTAGCAGAGCACAACACTAAGTAGCAGTCAGAAGGCAAGGTGAAAAATTCTTAAATATCACATGGACAAAATTAACCATGTTTCATTTGAGAAACTCTGAGCATCCTAGAGCGTGCTAAATCCAAAAATCTAGGGAATTTCTGAAAGATTTACATTTAGACAAATCAGTTATCAATAGACACAAAAATGTCATTTAGACACCATTCAAATTGATATTTTTCTTCCCTTAAAGTTAAGACTTCCAAACGTGGTCTGGAAAGTGCTGAATTCTCTATAGCACATTTTTGACACTATCTTCTAACTGCTCTCTTGATCAAAACATGTCTTTCTGACAATAAGTTCACCGTATACTATTCCAAGATACAATGCACTATTTCATATCACTTCAGAATAAATTAGGACTTTTGAACAAAATTTAAGAAAATCATTTCTATGATATTCTAATAGTGTAAAATCTCAAGAATGTAAAGATATTAAAAACAACAGTTCTTAAATCAGTCTTTTAGCATTTGAAAAATTAAAAGAAGAGGCTAGCACACATGGCTAATGGCTAAGGAAAAGCAGTATGTTGCTTCCACAGCCATGAGTTTAGAATTAATGGTTTGACTTAGAATGATAGAGGTATTCAACTCTATAAAATTCTGTAGATGATCAATGAAACTATTTGAGAAGGGTTAGAATGGGAACTGTGTTTGCAGTGCTTTTGCTGTATTGTTAGCATTGGATAATTTGATTAGGCAGGGTTACACTGTACAATGATGGGATTCAGACAGTTCGCACCACTTCGGGAGAACCGGTTGTTAACTTTCTAAGTAGTTTGGTGAACTGGTTGTTGGAAGAAATAATTAGGGCAGAGAACCGGTTGTTAAATTATTTGAATCCCACCATTGGTTATACATATATTTTTACCACTATTAAGCAATAGAATTGTTTAATTTTTCAGAATATTTTATTATAGTTGTTAAATGGACTGGATACTGAGGTTCTTTGCTCTAGAAGTATCATTTCTTAAGAACAGAATGGAAAACTCAGATGAAAAGGGAAAAATTAAAGGCTTTCTGTTCTTGTTCAAATATTGTTCCAGTGCTGGAATGATAAATGTGACTTGCACATCACATTATCAAAACCTTTTAGTTATCAGTGTTTTTATTCAATGCCTCATTTTTTCACAACTTTGACTGGAGCATTATGATTTATAATAATTTATTATATAATTTATATATTAGTTTTCATTGCAAAAGCAGTCTTGAAGGATTTGTAAGGTATAAGTTTACTCCAAAAATATAGTTTAAAAAACACCTGGCTTTTTTTCTTGCAAATAAGTCTGCCATTTTAAGCACCTATACAAGCTTCCATTCAAAGAAGGAAAAAGTAAAATTATTTTCCCATGAAATCTTTAAATAAGTACAATTTTTGCTCACGGGGCATTTTCTAAGCTTCAGCGTCAAAGTTCCAATACACTCTATGTGGTCTTCTCTTATTGTTGTTCTTTGTTTTACAATAATCCTTTTTAATGCATTTTTAATAAACAAGATTCTTTAGATAGAATCTTAAAATAATGCTGCGGATATCAGAGAATATACTTGTCCTGAAACACTTTCTCTTATCATGTAGGTTTTATCAGATTAAAAAAACATTGTGCTTTGGGCACTGTATGCTTTATTCTATATATTACATGCATGTAGATAATAAAGAACAATGCCTCTGTATAGATTGTGACGTAAATACTAAAACTAAAAGAGAAATTAGTGGCTCATTTTTACCCCTTACTTGCCACTAGCTGTTTTTAAATGCAGATTGCCTTTGGGTTCAGGATAACTGTCTGTTTGAAGTGGAACATAGCTCTTAGTTAACAGTGAAAGTGATAAGTTTTCTAAAGCCCTGTTTAGACAGATAGAGCTTATTTGGCATCCACATTAAGCTGTTTGACAAAATGTTTTGAATGTAATTAGTTCACATCAAAGGTATACCATCTTCAGTGAAGAGTAAAATTGATGAGAACTAAAGGGACTCAGATCAGCATGACCTAAATGGAGGCCTTGGTTTCAATATTTTGTGTTGGTGCATTTGAAAAAAAAATCTGCTTCGCTTTTTCATTAGAATTTTTGTCTAATTAATGAAGAAATTCTGGTCTTATATTAAAATCTTTGTATTTATTGCTTACTGCAAAATTTCAAGGCACCTGTGGTACTACCTCAAAAGGCATGATTTTTGGCATGATTAGGAATCTTTTTGTTTGTGTTATAATTACAACTATTGCTACTTTTATCTTTTCTTTAAAAAAAAACTCCATCAAGATTGATAACTGTACAAGATGATAATGTTCTGATTTCAAAATGGGCTTGTTTTTGTAATAATTCTTTTGTTCATCTACAGTTTCCCACTATCTCCCAAAGTTAAAATTTGAGAATGAAGGAAAGTAATGCAAAGTGGAATTTTCTTAATGGTAAAAACTATATTGTCTTTCAATGCCAGTGGAATCAATTAATCAAATCTAACTGTCACTGAATGAAAATTAAATGTGAGTTTTAAAATATTTGTTTTACCATAATTTTCAGAGTATAAGACGCACCTTCCCCCCCTAAAAGAGTGTGGAAATGTTGGGGTGTCTTATACATCAAATATAGCCATTTTTGGCCTTCTGAAGCCCTGCCCCGACATCCCGGTTTTTGTGTCTTATACATCGGTGTGTCTTATAGTCCAAAAATATGGTAATTTTATCACCTCAAGGGAAAAGGTGTTGATATGTGTGTGAGACACAGAGACAAGGAGACAGTGATTCTTGCCTGTATTCTAATTCTATGATAAATGAAATTGCATTATCCTATAATTATTTGTCTATAACTTTAAGAAGTTGCCACATTTAAATTAAAAGTTAATAGAAGATATCATGGAATAGCTTATTACATTTCCAAAGTAATAGCAATAGCAGTAGACTTATATACCGCTTCATAGGCCTTTCAGGCCTCTCTAAGCGGTTTACAGAGAGTCAGCATATTGCCCCCAACAATCTGGGTCCTCATTTTACCCACCTCGGAAGGATGGAAGGCTGAGTCAACCCTGAGCCGGTGAGATTTGAACCGCTGACCTGCTGATCTAGCAGTAGCCTGCAGTGCTGCTTTTAACCACTGCGCCACCTTGGCTCTTAGAAAGGATGAGTTTTAGGAAAGGTAGAATAAATGAATTTGTGATGAACTCAACAAAATAATTTGTAATTTTGTTAACAAAATGGGGAAAAAAAACGGAAGATAAGTAAGGTCTTATTGTAACAATAAAATAAGTTTGAATATCATAAAAAGAAAATCTAAAATACTTTTATAAGTTAGTAGAAAAATAGAAGACCCTTTCATAGGAGAAGAATTCATTAGGAAAGCTTAGCAATTTCACAGTTTCAGTTACATTGTATCAAAATATTGCATACTTTTAAGAAACACCTATGGGAAATCTCCTAAAGAAAGAAGAGGAAGGAATTAAGTTTCTTACATTTGTAAATAAAACTTACCCATTTCTCCCCCAGAAAACCATTTATAATAGTTTTGGAAGATTGTCAATAGTGAATAAACAAGGGATTCTTGGGGTTTTCCAAGATCTTATTGTCTTTCCTTTTTGTTTTAAGCAAATCTTTTTGATACTGTTCTTATTGTTCTTTTTATGTTGAAAAAATGTAAGCAAATAAAAGATGAATTCCATTTTGAACTGTCACATCACAGGAATAGTGGGGAGTGCCCACACACATATTCAGACCTGGATATTTTTTGATGAATCATTCCTATAAGTAGAAAAGTCACAAATAACTGGTAATCTCTTAGTTCACAATCTGTATTACAGTGATAATATTTACAAAATGAATGGTGTAGCACACCTTCACATTGGGCTTAAGCAGATGAAAGAAGTCTCTCATAAATTCTTTTTCCACTTGGCAAACATTAATAAATCTGTCTTCTTCATTAAAAAAATCTGTGACCTTACTTTACCTCTGTTTCTTTCAATAAAGGTAAAGGTAGAGGTTCCCCTTGCACATATGTCCTAGTGCAGTTCTCATCTCTGTTTCAAAAAGCCAGCGCTTTCCGAAGACATCTACGTGGTCTTGTTGCTGGAATTACTAAAAGCTGAAAGCACATGGAACGCTGTTACCTTCCCACCAACGGTGGTTCCTATTTTTCTACTTGCATTTTTACATGCTTTCGAACTGCTCGGTTGGTAGAAGCTGGGGCAAGTAACGGGAGCTCACTCCATTGCACACCACTAGGGATTTGAACTGCCGACCTTTCTGATTGACAAGCTCAGCGTCTTAGCCGCTGAGCTACCATGTTTCTTTCAATAGCTACATTTAATTATTATTAGTTGTATTAGTTGTCTTTGTATTGTTATTTGTAATAGTTAATGTGATGCCAGCACATATCCAACCACTGTCAAAAATATGGGGCGGTGGAAGGAATGTATATTTTGTAATACACTGGCATCCCATTTATACTATCAATATCACAATGGTAATTTCAAAGAATGTATTCCATGAGTACAGTGAATTTCATGTATTAACACATATGAGATAGCACGTGCTTTATTCCTACTTCCGGCATTCTGTACAAAAATAACATTGTTATCTCCATCACTCCACCTTGGGGGGTCCCTGGCAACAGTGGTAAGTAGTTACATATTTTTTCCATTTGTTCAGTCTTTAAGAAATTTATAAAAACTTCTGTCAGACTTTTATAATGAAGTAAAATAATGATGTAAAATCTAATATGCAATTTTTCTGCCATGGTGGTCAATTAGTACCTAGTATCTATTGCTCATCTATCGTTTATTAGTATAACATTATATAAGACAGGATATGTCATTATGTCTTATAATAAAGTATAAATTAATATAATTACTGAAATCTAGGATTATATGTTTAACAAACAATTTTCTAACTCTAGAAACTGGGTCTACAACATAGGCATCATCTTTGCTTGGAAACAGACATAGGATGAGAAGTTTCTGTTAAATAATTCAAAATAATGTCAATATCCCACCACTCCCTAGACTTAAAGGGACAAGCCTTTTCAAGTTAGTATCCCTAAAGATGAGAAAATATTCAGAAAATTCTTTTATCTCAGGGACAGCTATATTTTTTTCAGGGGGAAAGTTTGATGATTGAGGTGGAATTTGCATGTGACAAAATTATTTGATGCACAGGCCTTCATAGATTAAAGAGAATCAATATCTTTTTACCTCATTTTATATTCAATTATTAAACCCATCCACAACATATAGTCTAAAATATGAAATATTTTTATAATTTAAAATGCTAATTATAGTTGGACTCTGTGTTCCTTTACCTGATGGGGAAACTATATAGGTTTGCCCTGTAAACCAAGACTTTTATTGGACTTTGAGGACCAATCTTAGCCAATATTCTAGATAACCTAATTATTTTAACAGTAGATCTTTCTTCTGTGCATTGTTGTTTTCCATAATTTATTTATTTATATGTCACATTTATTATTTTTACAAATAACTCAAAGCAGTGACATATTCAGCACACCTTCCTCTTCCTATTTCCCCACAGCAGCAGCTCTAGGAGGTGGGTTCAGTTAAAAGAGAGTGGTGATTCAAAGTTACCCAGCTGGCTTTCATGACTCAAGTGGAATTTGAACTCACCTCTCCTGATATCTAGCCTGGTGCCTTAACCACTAGACAAAACTAAGAACTAATTTCCTAGTGTCTGGATTAATGTTACTCATTTTTCATCTTGGAAGACAAAACACAGTTCAAAACAAAGAAACTCTAGTAGCAAAAAGGTTGCAACCAATACAAATTGGCTTGGAATGTGGCATGTAATCATCTTTTTTAAAAATTTCACTCACAAACTTGCTCAGAGTTATACTGTATATGTATATATGTATACTGTATATTCCCCCTCCCCGATTTTATGTGAGCCGCCCTGAGTCCCCTCAGGGAAAAGGGCGGCCTACAAATATTAATAAAATCAAATCAAAAAAATCAAAAGGTAGCTTTCACAGTCTTTGTAACATTTGATCTGTCTTTTTGAATTGCCAAACAATCACTTCCTCTACTAAATTTTTTAAGTGGAACTCTAAGGAAAGTTTGCAGAAACTGCTCTATCATTCGATGTAAGAGCATAAGTGGTTTGCAGGCCCAAGTAAACTAGATCCAGACTTTGATTACTATTTCTCCAAGTTAATGTTCTTTGGCATTCTTGAGACACCTGTATGGGTGGAAGTAATGGGTGGAAACCATGGAATGGGTGGGAACTATGGAAGCAATGGGTGAAAACCAATCAAGGAGAGAAGCAACCTAGAACTAAGGAGAAATTTTTTGACACTGAAAACAATTATTCAGTGGAACAACTTGCCTCCAAAAGTTGTGAATGCTCCAACACTGGAAGCTTTAAAAAAGATATTGGATAACCATTTGTCTGAAGTGATGTAGGGTTGCAGGGGTTTGGACTAGAAGACCTCCAAGGTCCCTTCCAACTCTGTTATTCTGTTTTTTTTCTGTATGTACAAATCCATGCATATAAATCAGTTTCATTCAAGGCAGAAATCAAATCAACTTGAGGAAATAACCTAAGTACACATTTCCATATTTGGAATATGTTTCTCAAATGTGCAATGGCTGTTCAGCTGAGGATAGGAAAGAAGTGTGCCATTTCCACAATACTTAGGGATGTTTCTTGTAAACATGTCTTTGTATCCATAAAAATATGGAAAAGTTTGTAGGTACTTATCTAGTAATTATAGGTCAGATGAGAAAATCTGATGGAACAACACTAGAAAATGCAGATTATAGTCTGATTGCTTATTTTTTAGCCTTTAAAGGACATTTTTGTTTATGCCATTAGAGCCTGATAAAGCAATCTATGGAAATTTTTCCATAAGCTGCTAACACCTCTAATGTTAAAGCTGACTAATTTTTGTTCTTACAAAATCACAGGAACAAATCCACTCTTAAAATGGATGTATAATTGCAGTTAAGGAAACACAAATGAAGGATTGCATACTGCAGGCCAAACCAAACAGAGCTCTTGAAAGTTGGCTAGCAAATGCAGGTTGCTTACACATGTAATAAATATTTTAACTTTAATTTAAACTGTATATCCCTACAATGAACTCAATCAAAAGGGGCAATCCCTCCCCCCCTTGTCATGTATTCAGGCTTTTTAAAGCATAAAAGATGGGTTTTACCTTTACTCAAAGTAGCCCACTAAAATAAATGAAACTTAATCATGACTTCAGTATAACTAAAACCATATTGCTTGGTGTTATTCACACAGTATATATTTTCAGTAACTGTTTGGTAACATACTAGTTAAGATGGAATTAGAGGGAAGAATATTGTCTGAAAATTGCAATAACAGGAATGAAGTTCCTGAAGTGCTTGCTTCCAGAATTAGGCTTCTCTAGATACACCATTTCTCTCCCTATTACACTTTTTGGCTCCCTCCTGTGGGATGAAAGATTGATGGCATGCTGGGGGTGGGCAGTCAACACCAACATGGTGAAACTTTTAAAGATTTGTAAAGTTTTAATATCAAGAACGATATGATGGCATGTCTTGCAGCGGTTGGGAAGAGCTGAAAAATAGCAATTACTCCAGTGAGATCTTAGCAGTTATAAGTTAATACAATAAGTCATTTGTTGGTGGAGATGATTGAATTAGTGAGTTGTGTTGTGCCTGGAATTTCTCTTTTTCCAGGTAGTACCTAATGGGGCCTGGCTTTGCTTTTGAGGTTAGCTGGATCCTGCCAAAAGAACAAAATTTGAATATATCTACAACAGCTACTTTAGCATTAAGGTATCAGGCTAGAAACTGGAAACTAAAGGTTCTATCCTGCCTTTGCACAAAGAGAGCTGGGTGACCTTAAGGCAGTCACTTTCCACCAGCCCTAAGAAGGCAATGGCAAGTCACTTTTGAAAAACTTTGCTGGAAAAAAAAAACCCTGCGCAATTGAATGGAAAGGGGGGGGAAGTCCATAATGCAGCATTTAAAATCCATAGCTGGCTGGTAGAAACCATGAAAATGGGAAAATGACAAAGAAAGCATTTCACAACATCACAAAACACATTGTGGCCTTTTGTAGTTGTATCCTGACATCTGATGTTATGTTTCATAACTAGCTTGCCTCCCCCAACCCCTACAGATGTGGTTATATAAATTTAGAGTTTTTAAAATTATATTAAAGTTGCAAAGTCTACCTTGGTTTGTATAGATCAGTTGTGTGATACTAGGGATATCTGTCACATTCCCTTGTGTCTGCTTTCTGTGAATAAGCTTTCTGATAATTGGTCATAGTTCAGTATTTCTACACAAAGTTAGAAGATAACAAAGGTAGCAACCAATTGAAACTGTGACCATAAATTCAATCCTTTGGATAGCAGTGTGACAGTCCCCTGCCTCCACCACATAGAAGTTTTCAGTGTTCTGTGGCAGTTTTTCTTTATTCCTGGAATAAAAGTGTAGGATTTTTTGTTGTTGTATATTGTTTTCTAATTCCCCCCACTTCCTTCCTTTCCCACCTCCTAATGTAGTAAATGAGTCTTTCTCACTACCTTGAATTAAAGGGGGAAGGGGAGGAGATCTCTAGAATAAACATTACTAAGTAAGTAAATATCATAGAAAATGGATCATTCACTTCCTTTTGTTTAGTTATAGCAAGCCACCCTAAGCAATGGTGGTAGTTAGGTCATTAAACGTAGTTTAATAATGATAGTAACAGGGTGTGTACTCAGGGAAAAGGCAAAGCCGGGGCTCTATAATTGCTCTAAGAGCAAGGTTGTTCCTGATAGCGAAGCAGCTCTTTCTGACTCATTAGGATTAGTGGAAAGAGGGCGTATTAACAAAAAACATTGTTTTTCACTTCTTTTTCCAGTCAAATGATTGAGCTACCTATTTGACTTTGGATGGGTCTTTGGATTGGTTCCCAAACTTGGCAACTTTGCTGGCTGGAGAATTCTGGGAGTTGAAGTCCACAAGTCTTAAAGTTGCCAAGTTTGGGAACCACTGGATTAGACCATCGTCGTCAGAATCCTACGATAATTCTGCCACAAAGAAGATTACTTCTCTGGCGGCTGTGTTCAGGATTTTTGAGCTACATGCATGACAACATATAATAGTGACCCTATATATTAGAAGACCAATTTGATCTAGTGGTTATAGCAGTAGTCTATAAAGTGGAAGATTTGAGTTCTAGACCTGCTTTGGCCATGAAAGCCAGCTGGATGATCTTGAGCCAGCCATTCTCTCTCAGTCCAACTCATCTCACAGGATGGTTGTAATAGGGAAAAATAGGAGCAGGAAGGCTTGGGGATATGCTCATTGCTTTGAATTATTTGTAAAAAAAAAAAAAAGGTAAAGGCGGGATACAAAAAATCATATATGGTTAAATGTGAGCAACTTTGGAGAAATCACAGTTTTAGCAGGATTTATTAAAGTTGTGCAAAGTTGGAGGGTTGTCAGAATTTGCCAGCTTGCTCAGTGACAGCAGAGAGGAATGTTACTGCTTCCACAAGTTAGCAAGAAATGAAGGCAAGGAACCTGTCTCCCACTTTACTGGCAGCAGTTAAGGAGATGTTACAAATAGACTGGCTGGTGTCCATAGCTAATGTCTGCCCCACATTGCAGGAAAAGCAAGTAGTAAGAATAACACAGATTATAGGAATATATACTTAAGGCTAGGATGAAGTAAAAACAAAATCTTGAAAACAGCTAAGAATAAATCCCCAGTGTGAATCATAGGACATTAACAAAGACAGGATATGTTGGAAATCCTTTCTTCCCACATCTCTTGTATCTGTTGCCTCTTCTCACATAATCCCAAACTCCTCTTCCCACATACTTTCATACCTAACCATCATGAGGAGTGTGTATCATGCAATAATCACTTAAACTACGCTTTTTGGTACGTGTGATATGATGTAAGACACAAAAATTGCACCATAATATCTGGATGCACATTTGTCACCTTGGAAGAGCCAAGTATGAGTTTTGAGCCAAGCAACTGCAGGAAACAGCAAACTCAGATTATTATGGTAGCAGCTGCTCTGACCCTGAAACTTTTAAAGCAGCCTGAGGATCACCTAGGTCTGGTTCAAATCAGGCTCTTGCTGAAAAAGATCCTCCTTAGGATTGCCAGGAGGAACATTCATGCTCATTTAGCCAGTATGAGACAAGAAGGGACAGCCAAAACCATCTGCCAAGTGTAACCATTTTATTTATTTTTATTTGTTACTTATTATTCACATATTTTTTTCTAGGTGGGTATCCCAGAAATTCATTTGTTTTTTGGTAGAAACGCTATTATATATTTCTTCTTTCTAGGGTTTTTTAAAAAAATCAACTGAATATTGAACCAATTGTTGTGACAAGAATTGACCTACTGGCTTGTTATCCACGCCTAATGATATGGGGCTAAGAGAGAGTGACTGGCCCAAGGTCATCCAGCTGGGTCTGTGACAATTCACCATGGCCAATTTGCCACAACGTGCCACAGGACAATTTGGCACAGCCAATTAGACACAGGGCAACTTGTTGCAGGACAAGAGTTAACACCAATATCAAAGAAATGGTGGAATAGAATCATTAAAGAAAGAAGGGGCAGAATGAAATGTGAATGACAAAAATTAAAATAATTTTATTTAATTTAAATAATTAAATTGAATTGTTAAATTGTCCTTGAGTGAGTTGTCCCATGGTAAGTTAGCCATGGTGAGTTGTCCTGTGGTGAGTTGGCCGTAGTGAGTTGGTCATGGTGACTTGTCCCATTCTGTACCTAGCTGGCTTTCATGCCTAAGGCAAGACTAGAATTCACTGTCTCCTGGTTTCTAACCTGGTGCCTTAGTCATTACATCAAATTAGCTTTCATTGTCATTGCAGATCTTCACCTTTTAAGTTATGTAAACAAACTCTTAAGAGTTAAAAAGCACAATATGGTAAAATGCTTTTAGAAAGTTTTATAGTGATGCAACACTACAAGAAATAACACTGTTCTTCTGTTATAAAGAAAGTAATTAAATGTCATCACTGTATCTTGTGTCAATGAAAATATTCAAAGGGTATTGTATTTTAAACCGACGGTAAAGTGGAGCTATTCCATGAACGTTTTTGCTGTAATACATATGTTAGTGTCTTAAGGTGCCACAGAAACTTTTATTATAGATTAATATAGCAGATGAAATATTAAGATCCTCTGTTGTTTATACAGATAAATACATGTGGAAGTATAGGAATAGTGGTCTTTTAAGGGTCACAATTTAACACCGTAACCCTGAGGGAGATGGGTGGTTAAGAAATAGGAAATATAGTTAAATATGAATAACTATAAATATACATTGTATAGTGTATAATTATATTTTAGTACTAATACAACTGGAATCTGAACTCACTTGAACAGGTTAAATAAATTGCCCTCCACTTCAGAATTTATAAAACCATTTGCACAGCATTGCATTAAAGATACTGTATGGTTTTTAAGGCTGGATAGGTATAATTATTATCATTTGATGCCTATATTAATGTATAATGACCATGAGAAATTAATGTTTAACTATCTTAGCTAATGCAAGCAGCATTTACAACTATGTTTCTATGGGCAGCTAAGCTTTGTGTTATCTTCTACTGCATGTAGAAATTACTTTCAATATTAATCATAAAGAGATGATTCTTGTAATTTCTGTAAGGAAATCAGAAGCTGCTTCTTGTTCTCCTCCTTCTCCTCCTCCCTCCCTCCCTCCCTTTTTATGTTCTTTTTATAACTTTTATTTTATTTATAAATTTATTTTAAAGAAATGGGTGCAATATAACTTTTCTGATATGTTAGAAAATATTTTATATCTTAAAGTGATTTACAATAAAAGTTATGCTTCCTTCATTCTTAGTAAACTAGAAATTAATTCATATTTTTTTTATTTAAAAAATCATTTAGATCCCCTTTTCACCTTCAATTAATTCCTTTGGTGTTGTTTTTCTATTGCAACAGGAGCCCTTTGTAATCTTTTTCACAATGTTTGTTTGAAGTGCAAAAGTTTGCTGAAAAAAGATTGAGCTTCAGAGATTAGCACTAAATATCAATAATTGCCTTTAATTTCTACTTCCAACATTTTTCCAAGACTTTTTGCAGGCCATAACTCAAGTCATTGCTCTTAGTAAAACACACTGGCAGGGAGATATTGTTAGGTTTAGCATAAGCTGCAGAAATGGGGTCAAAGGTGATCACAAGGACCTTCAATCAGTAGACATTTATTTTAGTGTGTCATCAGCACAGTAGTTTTTGCATCCGTCAGATTTACCACAATCTGAAATGACAGGTAAGAAACCTGCTTTTAAGAGTATATTGAAAAAATGGAAGTTAGAAGTTACCAGTTTTTTAAAAAAATGCTATCTGAAGAATGTGTTGAGTCAGTTTTCAGTATTTGCTGTGAAAGAACACAAGGTCTGAACACTTTTTTCCTGTTTCTTCTTTTTCTATGACTCCAACTATCTTCAAACAGCAACACTTCTGCAAACTGTTGTGAACCTTCAATATATTTGGAGTATGAGTATACAGTGTTTCAACATGCAGGCCAAGCATAATAGAAATCCATATCCAATGTTTCTAGAGGGCATTGGATTGTGCTAGGCTACACACAAAAGATTTCTGGATTCTATAACTGGATTCTATAACTTACTACCAGTTCACATACTTTGTATGTAAAATTCCTCCAATAAAAACCCTAATAATCTTGCCAAAACAACATTGCCATCAGTGTACACTGAGTTTGGATTCTACTTTGCCAACACTCTGGTAATTTGGGTTTTCCTCCAAATTTATGTGTTCTAGCAAAGTTCACAACCTCTAGAATCTTCTGAATGAAAAAGGCATAGGGAAGTGCCCATGGAGCGTACATATTAGTGTGTCAAAGTTTGCATATCACCTACCTGTCTTTTCATTTCATCCTTGGTATCTTGTTCCTTTTGATACAAACAATAGTGCATTACATTGACTATTCTTTTAATTTTGTTAAAGTAGCTTATATGAGTCATACAGTTAAATAAGTTCACAACCTCTAGAATCTTCTGAATGAAGAAGGCATAGGGAAGTGAGTATAGGTCGTATATATTAGTGTGTCAATAAATAAGTTATTTGTTCAGGTATAGTTCTGATAAAGCACTGTGGTATCAATACCACCTTCTATTATTATCATCTGATTCCTCTCAAATTATTATTATTTTCTTATATGTAATTGTGTGGCAGTTTGTGATATATCTAGATTGATAGGAGGATCCTAGCCCTGGAGTTGTGTGCAACCGAAGACCTCCAAGCTCCCATCCAATCCAGGATTCCATGATTCTGACATTCAGAGTTGTTGTTTTTGAAAACAACAAATAAAAAACCCTCCACCCATCAAGTTGGTTAGTCCCAAGATAACATTAAATATCCATCAATTCTGATGATGATGCACCACTGCTAAGTGGCAATTTTGAATGTATTTTCACCCCCAAACTAATTTAGTACATTCATAAAATTAATTGATGTAATTATTTATAATGAATTAATGCTTTCATTTTAAGAAGAGTACAGGTAGTCCTTAACTTAAGACCATTCATTCAGCAACTACTCAAAATTGCAATTCTACTGAAGAAAATGGACTTATCACCCATGCCCTAACTTGTAGTGCTCCTACATGATAAACATTTGGGCACTTGGCATCCCACCCACATTTATGACCACAGGGGTGTGGTCCGCCATCCGCCTGACTTCATCCCATCTATGGCCATTTGGCCTGGTACGGCCATCAGCTGCCTCTCATGCAGTACATTTAGGTATGTAATGCCCCATTAGCAGGTATAAAACAGCCAAAGTCAACTTAGCTCAGAAGAGATTATGAAGCACAGGATGGGCAGGGACAAAAGAGGCTTTGTACAATGGCAACAGTGGGGCTGACTGTGGTGTAGGGCTTGAGGCAGCATTTCTCAATGGCAGGAGTGACATTGGGCCTGAATAGAGGCCTGGAAGGGATGGCAACTAGCTCAAACTGCAGAAGATCCCTGAGCCTCTATCTCACCTCTATGCTTGCTCTGCCACCAATGTGCATGCTGGACAAAAGGACATAGATTGGTGGGGAGATAAGCAGGTAGGGGAAATTGCAGTGGCCCTGCAGTCTCAAAGGCTGCTGGATCAGGTGTGGCAGCTGAGGCTTCCTGGGACATAACAGCTTTTCACCCTACTGCTGGGGCGGACTGGGTTGGCGGCAGCTTTGTACCAGACTTTGGCACCCCTCCAACATGAAGACGGTCTACGACAGGCCTCCCCACCTCCCTCCAGCAACCCAAAACACCTTGTTTCTTTCAAGACATTTTTAAAAATATTAATTGAAGTAATGTTAACTTAAGAAGGTTAGCATTTTATCCTTATCTACAAAATAAAGCATACGCAGGCTACAGTGATTAGTTATAGAATCTTGCAAGAATTAAATTCTCATTTATATGCTTCAGTTGCAATAAACTTTGCTGAAGTAGATGGCTGCAGTATATTACTCCCATCATATCAATTTAGTTTATTTGCCTATAAATTGTGCTTGGCATGTGGTAGTCTAAAATGAAGAGGAGCCTGGTAACACTTAAGACCTTTTATGAAAAGAAGAACTACTTCATCAGAACCACAGAGTGGCTAAAATGATGTAGGATTTTAAAATGGATTGAGGATGTATGGATGGGGGAGGAGATAGTGGAAGACAGCTTGGTTAAACAGATATAGGCTACATGTGTAATAAACTAAACAGACTAAAGAGACTTCAAATGCTCTTCCTCCTGTATAATATGTTCCATAATTTACTAGGAATGCCATTTGGCTTCTACATTAAGACAAACAGGCCAAACATTGCACAAAAGAATTAATGGGCACAAATTTAACAAAATAATAGTAACAGCCTCTCAGATATTGCAGATATCACATTAAAAAAACCTTTTACAGTATAAGTTGAGCAAGAGATTGTTGACTTCACATCAACATTTCAGGTTGTGTCAGTAGACCTCCACAAATATAATGAGTCATAATATTCAATTGTTATTGATAAGGTGCTTGTAATCTGTTACCCATATAATTTGAACAACCACAGATGCTTTCTTCCCTTCTCTCTGCTGCCACCCCCAACCCTGCTTCATCCTGTTAATTTATATTTCAGTTTAGCCACTCCATGAATTTAATGTTCTGAACTGTAGCTCACAAAAGCTTATACTTTTAATAAACTATATCAGTCAGAATAGGTCTTATTAGATTCTTTCTGCTTTGTGGAATCTTTGGTACTCTCTGACTTAGTTGTTTGCTTACAGACATTTCATTACCTGACTAGGCAACATCATCAGTGTAGTGAGTGTGGGGGTATGCTCCTTGTTTATATAGAGTAGCTTGCCTTGTCAGTGTTGGTGGGGTATGTGGTTAGAGCTGTTGACAACACTGACTTAAGATCCTGCTTTGTTTTCCCTTACCTTATGCAAATTTCAGTATTCACATTTGATTGATATATGACACTGAGGTTTTTTTTGACTCTTAGCAGTCATATGGACAGATTTTGTTTGTGACAACTTATCCCTAACCTGGTGTTTAGATCTTCTAATAGTGTGCCCATTGCCACTGTAACTGAGTTTATCAAAACCATCATGCTGCTGATCATTATCTTTTTTCCTTCTACCTTTCCCAGAATGAGAGCCTTTTCCAGAAAGTATTCACATCCACAAATCCTTTATTTATTTTTAGGGACCAGCCAGTTATGGTACCTGAGCTGATAAGGCCAGAGGTTGCAAAATACAGCTCAGTTTTTTATCTGGAGCATTAAACTATCACAAAGTACTTTGGTCTTACAATATCTAAACTTGTTTTTAGAGTCTGTGAATTCCAGACTTATTTTAAAGCACTGTCCCCAATCACTTAAGGTCTGAACGACTTGGGGAAGCATCCAAGACTCTGCCCATTCCCATATGCTTATGCCTGTTTGCTATAGTTGAATTTGAGAATTGGTCTAAGTGACTCACGTTTGGGGTCTTATCAGTGGTACACCAATATTGTAAAATAGCATTGGAGATTTTCCATATTCTTTCTTTCTTTCAATTACAAACATTTTACAATAAATATTGTTTTCAGCATATAAAGTATAAGGGTTTTCTACAATGTTTTTCTTACAAAATTATGTGTTGTTCCTATTGGCTAATGTATGTCATTATTCATTATCTGCACAAATATTTATGCTATTTTATTTGATGGAGGGGATGGAAAAATGTAAGTTCCTTGCATCTTAGTAGTTTTTTTTTTTAAAAAAAACAATCACTTCGAAAGCAAATATCATTCAACTTTGAAGTTGTACAAAATTTGCCTGAAGTGGCAGTTTCTAGCTGGTCTGCTGCGGTTTTTGTTTCTGCTAACTGGAACAATGTATATTGACCACAAGTGGACTGCTTGGCAGCTTGCTTTTTTGCTTGTTTCAATTCTGTTTGTTAGTGCATTCATACTAATGATAATGGAGGAAGTGGAATCACTTCAGGCTTTCTAAAGTGTCACGCAGCATCTATAGCTACAAGGGCACTGATGCTTAAAAGAATATAACTATTACCTTTCTTCCAAAATTATCATATTAGAGACTGGTAAATTGACAATGTCAAAAGTGCAAGGACTTCTTTATGACTATTCATGTATTTAGCAAAACATTAGACCACCTGTTCTACTGAAGAATTCATTGTAGGACCATGAAGGCCATGGCCACCCATTCTATTTCTAATTTTCCTTACAAAGATAGGATTCATAAGTAATTAATTGATAGTACTTTGTAGCATCCTCTCACGGGGCTGTTCAATCTCAGATTTCACATGGGAAAGCTTGAGAAGTGACATGTGCCAGACATCCAAATTTCCAACTTAGCAGTTAAGAATTATGCAGAAATTTTAGGGTTTTTTTTACCACTGTGTATACTTAAATTGATTCAGTTTGAGAATGTAGGATTCCCATAGTTTCAGGGATTTGACATATTATATGCCAACAAACTGCTTTTCATGATAGATTGCCACAGTTTGCCTCATGAGGAGTTTTTCAGATCAATTGATTAATAAAAATATAATTCTGTCCTTTAGGCAAAGTTAGTGTTATTTGTCCATAGTCACCATTGATGCAGCTCCAGTAATAAATGTATGAATAAGATGCAACTGGGTTTTTCATAATTTAACCCAAAGTTTTAGTAATTCCCTTGCAAATGTTTTACTGTACTTGCCTTGAATCAGCTCTTACTTTTTATATATTTAAAGAGAGTGGGACTGTATCCTTACTATAGAAACTCCCTTCTCTCCTAGATGGAGCCAAATATTTATAATTTGCCAGCACTGAAAAAATGTTATATATATTAAGTAATTCTGTTTTCCACCTTTTTTCCAAAGTAACAATGACACTTAAACAGCTTTCTAAGCCCATTTCCTTCTTCAGCTTAATCACTAGATACTAGAGGTGGGTTGCTGCCAGTTTGTCTGGATCAGTCGAACCAGTAATGGGAGGCTCCGCACACTTCCTAGATGATTCTGCTCATGCACAGAAACATTGCGCAAGTGCGCGAAGAAGCATGAGCACAACCAAACTGATAGTAAAATAAATTGCAACCCACCACTGATAAGACACATACTGTCCAAAGAACTAATGTGACCTAGCTGGTTTTGATTTAGTATGTTTTATGAACCAAGCCTACTGGGATTTCTACGAATCATGGTTAAGCAAATCATGACTTAATAGATTGCATGGACCCTATTCAATATTATTTCAAAACAAATGGTGGGAATGTAATTTAATTATATTAGTAGAAGATTCGTGTAGATATTACCTTGCATGAGGCTTAATTTTGATGCTATTAAGTTCTAAAATAACGTCTTTTATGTTGAAAAAAGAAAAAATATTTGGAAGGAAAAAAAGATGTTGCTTTTGTTTCTACCTGTCATATTCATACCTCCCTCCTTCCCCCCTCTCTCCCTTCCTCCATCCCCCCCATTCTCTCCATCTTTGGTTAGTATTACTAAATATTGGTTTCTCTAATTAAAAATATAATCTACTGTCATGATATCCTGCCCAATAGAATGTCAGAATGTTCCTTCAATGATTATGTACAGCAAGTATTTCAAAACTAAATAGCCAAAGTTTTGCTGGCATCCTGTTCCTGTTATATGCCCTTATGAATAGAAAAAGATGCAGGAATGTTCTAGACAGGTGCTTCTCTCCCTTTCGTGAAACAGGGCTAGGCAAGTGTACAGCCTACAGGTGATGAGCTATTTGAGAATACTTCTCTAGATAATTTAAAACATTTAGAAATTCTCATTATCAAAATGTTGTGAATTATGTTGTTGGAAAAAGACAAACTGTTGCACTTTTAAATAAAACTAATGGTACAAACTGCTTTAAATTTCTATTTTAAACACAGGGCTGTTCATTACTTTTAATTTCTTTTTATCCAATACAGTTTAGTACTTGAATGATAGCATAATTGGTATATTGCATGGACAAAAGAACCCAGGATTCTATTTCCAAGAATAGCTATGAGATGGTGATAACAGATTATTTCATTGCCTGACTCGTGGTCATCATATTTAATAATCACTAACGCGAAAACAGTTATTTCCTTTTCCACACCACATAGATTGATTCGGTGCATGTATTCTGTTCAACATTTTATATGCCATGTAAAATATTGTGGCAGGTTTATCAGGAACAATGAAGATGTCTATTTTTTTTAGACTTTATATGTTTCCATTTCAATACTTCCTTTTTTTCTGTATTCATTCAGAAAATCTCCCTTAATGGCTAATAAAAGCAAGGCAGCCCTATCTTTTGGCGTTGCAATCTAAAAATGATTAGAACTAAATAGCTACAAAAATAATTTTGATCACTATTAGCTGAAGACTTAGTTACATACATGCATGGTAAAAGTATTGGTTGAAAACAAAGAAAGCAATATGTCCTCTGAATAGTGTTCCTTCCTAATAGAATGAATTGTTTCAACTGAACGCATGAGATATACCAATGTTTGATTTTTCTCCTATACAAATTTTTTTTGTGGTATATTGGAAACTAAAACTAAGAATCTGTCAGCAAATGGCACTATAACTGGCTCAAGAGTCCATTCAGAAGAGTTTCTAATGTTCCATGTAGCACTTTTGGCTGAAGTTCTTGAATGATGCATATTTGTATATGTGTGGCTACTGGAGAATCAAAGCCAAGACATTGGGCCTTTCCCAAAGCTACATGAGTTATTCCAGGAAAGAAGAGTTACTGAAAATATTTTCCATCCACAACACCCCACTAATCTAACCAACCCTTGGACGATGGATGAGAAAGATTTAGCAGCAGGATGTACATAATTTATCATATGTACTTTTTAGTATTAAATATCTGATTCCAATGGAATCATTTTTCCTGAGTAAATCTGTCCTTCTATCAATTGCTAGTTAAATACCGGAAGATTAAAAATGATGACTAAAGGCCAAAGCATAGAATATATGATTCGTATAACTTTCTATTTTATAAGTTTTTCTACAATTCTTTTTCCTTTAAGATATTAGTGTCTTTTGGGAACATTAATAACTCTCTGCCAATTTTATAGTAATGATTCAGTAAATTATGCAGTCTACACATTCTGCAACTGTGTATACATAAGGATTATCATACATTCTAAGAAATATATTCTATGAACTCTGCATTTAAGTACCTGTACATCAAGTATGATATTCAACATTCTTATTTATCTATTCATAAAAAGTAAAAAACCTAGTTATTAGTATAAATGTGTAGAGATGGTATCCAATACCCTGTTTTCCTCAAGATAAGACCTCGCCAGATAATAAACCCAATCGGGCTTTTGAGAGCATGTGCTAAAATAATCCCTCCCCTGAAAATAAGCCGTCCCTGAAAATATTGCAACAAAGCAGCCATGAGGTGACCACACTCGCCGCCTCCTGCACCTCAAAAATAATAAGATCTCTCTGAAAGTAAGGTCAAGCATTTATTTTGGGGGGCAAAAGAAAATAAGACCCTGTCTTATTTTTGGGGAAACACAGTACATTTGGGAATTTAATTCAGAGGTCCAAAGATTTTGGTCTTGAAAATAGATTTCTAGCATTTTCTAGATTTCTCTATTATTTTTTACTTCATGGTGCATGCTTATGTGTGCTGCCACATGCTCATGTGTGCTGCCACATTTTCTATGCAATATAGAAGAAGCATTAAGTATGATTTAATCTCTCTGGAGCTCCAGAATGAAAGAGAACAGACATACATTTTCTTTACATGGACAGGAAGAACAATGTTTGTCCAAATTCATTTAGCCTTGATCTAGGCTTTAGTTAATAAATTCTCATTTCTAACTTGTAGTTCACAGAGTACTATAAATGCAGGATCTCTTGATTTCATAAATATTTGAAGCAAGGTATTGCATGATATTTTCCTTCACAAGTTGGTAAAATGTTGGGTTGATAATATAATTGTCTGTCTATCTGTGTGTGTGTGGGGAGGGCAGTTGATTGACTATGCTTCAAAATACTTCAGACTTGTGATAGAGTGCTGAAGGACCTGGTTTCTTGTTCATAATTTGCATTCTCTTCTAGAGTTTTTTATTTTTAAAAAAGCAATGTTAACTAGACTGCTAAAAGACAAAAGTTAAAAATCTGGAGAAGAAATTTATGATTTTTTTTTTTTTTTGCTGAAATGCTGTTTGCAAGAGGAAACTATTCTTTTCTTCTGAGTTTTAGGCTCTTAATAGTTTCCGTTCAAAATGTGTAGGCAGACGATCAAATCTAGATTGAGATTCTAGTACAAAAAGTAAGCACATTGTCCACTGTTGTAGTCCCAATTGTATTGACATATGCCATCTGCATTCACCAGATTTTGCAAATGGAGAAATATACCTTCCAATAAAAATAATTGATTTCTGTCCATGAAAAATTGCATGTTTTGGACAAAGTGTAGAAAAAGTGAGACTAATAGAAGTTTAATTATGTAGTAAAGGTATTCTGCATATGTTCCAATGAAATTGCTTTCTGGCTATCATTTATATTAATATAAAAATATTAAAAGCACGTGTATTTATGGAAAATACGATGCAAGAAAATTGAAGAAGAGTTAGTATGAATCATTTGTTATCTCAGTCTTAATTGATGTGATAATTGGACAACCACATCAGCCTCTTTTGCATTTTCTAGGTCATGAACTTTTCCTGCTTCCGTCCCCACACATATTGTCTCTGATATTTTCTTGCAGAATCACATTCCCATTTATATGTCTTCTAAGGCACAAGCTTTTCCTTCTATAATCTGATGCATGGGAAAAAATTGAGAAGTTTTAGGAAATTTGTACCAAGGCAGAATTTTATTAATTGTCAGTAGGTGGTGCTTAAGAAATAAAGCCTCCTTTGTCAGAAGCTCAATGCCTAGTGATTAAATGGACATATTCTTGTAGATTTTAAAGTGTCCATTGCTTTCTTTCAGAATGTTTTTTCCAGACTTATCTTACAGACTTGGAATTTTCTCCTGTTCTTCATACAATTGCTAATCACATCTGTCACTTATAAAATTATTGAGATTTCAAGTTAGGTAGGTGCTGAAGTTGGCTAGGTGCTGCCACCTAGCAGGGCAAAATTATTGCTTATGTACAGTATTCTAAGCTCTTGGAATAATGCATTATTTCAAAATATTGTTTAAAACTTAAAGAAATGAAAATATAGAATGTCATGGAGACTAATAATTAATATTTCAACATCAGAGAAATGTTAGGATGTATTCTACTTAGTACTAACAGCATAAAACCTGTATAGATGCATGTTAGTTAAACTGGATGCAAATAACCTTACTTTTTTTTCTTTAAAATTCACATTATTTACTGGCCTCATATTAAATCCCCTCAATTGGCAAAATAAATTTCCCATAATATAAATATTATTCCCTTTTCTTTTTCATTTTTATTTCCTCTTTGCCATTTCTTTCTCTTTTCTTTTCTTTCTGTCTGTTGGTACCAATGGAGGTTTTCCTTTTTCCTTTTAAACTACAGGGAAAAAGGGACCTCAACTCAATCTTAGAAAAAAGTTTATTAATAAGGAAGAAATAGCTAGGAGCATGCCAAAGTGTGGAAATTATTTGTGTCATATACTCATTTAATATGTAGGAAAAAGATAAAATGCATTCTGGGTTTATACAAACCAAAGATCACCTGGCTATATTTGGACACATTTAAAAGTAAGATGAGAGCCAATTTGGTGTAGTGGTAGAGACTTCAGGTTAGTAGTTTCTAGTCCCATCTTAGGCACAAAGCCAACTCGGTGATCTTGGTCCAGTCACACACTCTCAGCCCCAGGAAAAGGACAATGGTAAATCACTTCTGAAAAATCTTGGCAAGAAAACAGTAGGGAGTTGTTAGAATCAGATACAATTGAACTGAAGAAAAAAAGTAAGATAATAAAAACTGCCTGCCTGCCTGCCTGCCTGCCTGCCTGCCTGCCTGCCTGCCTGCCTGCCTGCCTACCTACCTACCTACCTACCTACCTATAACGTAGTTTGCATCACTGATGAAATTAATTTGTATTTATTATTTTTCCAAACAATATTTAAAGTAAAATAGTGTATTTTCCATTAAATTAAATCTGAATTAGAAATGTAGAAGCTCCTTTTCTTTTCCGGTATCTTTTTGATTGGATCCAATATGTTAAAACCCCAGATTTGTCAGTGAAAGTTTATAGCTTAGAACTTCTGCTAGGTTTGAACTCTCATCTCTATTTCAGCAGGCAAGTTTTGAGAAAGAAAAAACTCATTTTGCAAGACTTCCATTTTCAAAATCCTGAGATGATGGTTCTTCATTCCATTACTGTCAAGAAACATGCTGACAAAGAAGTCTTTCAGTTTTACTCAAACCATGCTTGCAATTTCAGTTTCAGAGTTTTGTGGTCCTGAAAATTAAAGTGAAATCATGGTGACCTTCTCTATGAGTAATAAATTGTAAAGCAATTTTCAAGAAAATATTTTTGGGGGTGTCTTTTTCTGGTGTTAATTTTGTTAAAAATACACATTTGAACTCTGCACATAGTTTACGAAATAAAGAGAGCACAGCAGAACACAAACTAAAGCATTAAATTATGGGGGGGGGTTGTTTCAAATACATGTGTAACTTTTACATTCCTTTGGCTCCATTGCTCTAATATTAATTGTATATTTCTCTGGTCTCTTCTTTCACTTGTTAAACTTTCATAAACTTCTTCCAGCCTTTCCTTTTATCTTAATAAATAAAATGCACTGAAGCCTCTGTTAGTTATTTTTAATCAAAAATTCAACCCATGATTTGAAGCTGGTTTTCAAATTTGGATTAAATAAAGTAAAATTAGTAGTAAGTAAGCCCTACTTAAATCTGTGTGATTGTTAGTAGTAGGCCTCCTGATGGCACACAATTTACCAGTCAAATAAGCCATACTTGAAGTAGCCAAATCCTTAGCTGTGGTTACTCTTACAGTCACTATGAGACAATTAATTTACCACACATAATTAATTTTGAATTTGTTTATTTGTAAATTATTTATTGGCTAAATGGCATAGACCAAAATAATGAATTTATCTGTCTGCTTACAGTGGCCACAATACTCAAAAGAATGCCTTCACATGGCTCAAATAACACAATACTTCACATTTTGTTCTTTTCTTTAAAAATAATATGTTTAAAACTACTACATGAGCTGATTTGTACATGCCAGCTTCTAACATCAACTTTATTAACAAGAATGCTTCTGGGCTCCATTTAAGACATACAGATTTTCTTGTAAATTGAAAGGAATAGGAACTCTAGCCTAACATGAAAGTTTGTTGAATTGGATAAAAATGGCATTTTCAGACTAAATTTTACCTTCTTCTAAATATATTTGTGACTGGCCTCATCTACTTGTACCTATATTCTATTAAAGAGAAAATGGTTATTATGGCAACTTTTTGAAACGATGCTGACGATAAACTTTTAAATTTCAGCTGTGATCCCCCCAGCACCCAAAGCACAATTTTATTTAAAAGGGCTGCTGCTGTCATTACAGGAACTTCTTGTTTCATGGCCACATATGGGACAAATGCTACAAATGGCAACTCCATCTCTAAGTGCCATGTTCACTAAACATGTGACCATGACAGCTGTGCTTATGACCTCACTTCCCATTCATTTAAGCAGTCACTATGGTTGTTAGAGCCTGACGTGATAATAATTTACAATTCACTGCTGTGTTGTCTGTGTATTAATTGCTTATTGCAAATGGATTGAAAGCACAAAATGACAAGCACATGACTCTTGTTAATATAAATGGTGATCATGTAATTACGTGATTGTGTGATGATCATAAATGCAAGAATGGGTTGCAGAGCAGGGGTGTTTTACACTATTATAACTTTGAATTGGAAAGTGAGGACTACCTGTTTGGCATTTATTATACTTCCATGAAAAATTGCTAAAAGAACTCAACACTTCCACTGTCTATGGAGTAAATGATAAAATTGGGTAGGAACATTTCAGATGAAATGTTTGTCCATTTGGCAAAAAATGAAGGTAATAGAAAATTACAACATAACTCAATTCAGACTGATCTGTGAAAATTTTATTTGAAGTACAAATGGCTAGCTAATTGTTCCCAACCTCAAGGGCTACAGCAGCATGCGATTTTGGCCATTTTTTAACATTATTAAAGAAGGCAGATGAATAGATGGCTAAAACTTCTTAATGCTAACAATGATAGTTTTGCTGCTGATTTTTAATAGTGTGATTGTGAGGGGTGCAAAGTTGCCACAGGTTGCCTGCTCTGAGATAGCTTTGTTGACATTTAATATAAAATTGCATTATATTTGTCTTTCTGTTTTTCTTTTCTGTAGTAACTTAATTTTTCTGACAAGATGTCCTGCAACAGAATAAGAAACAATTGTAATTAAATACTTTTAATGGAATAAATGGATAAATCATTCAAAAAACAGAATGAAGAAATATTGGTTCATACAAATGTAATATATTTAACAAGCAAATTCAATACTTGAAGCAGAACAGTGTAACATTCAAGTTCTGTAATAAAATATTAATTTCTTAACAGGAACTATCAGAAAACAGAAGCATGGAGTGCAAATTAAATAGTCATTCCAAAACTTAGAATCTTCTCTGTGCTTCTGAACTAATAATCCTATAACTGGTACAAGAAGTTGAACAGGGACATCTAGAGCATGAAAAAAATTATTCTGTAGATCTATTTGAAAGCAGGTGAGCGCATTTGTGCACCTACCTCTATCTCTTTCACTCTGCATACATTTGCTACAATATTCATTATGAGCAAGAGTTTCAGTGTTTCTTATTTCATTTCCTGCACTTTTGAGAGCTGTTTATAACTGTATCCCAAGCTACATAATATGCATAAAGGGGAATTAGTAACACGATGCTTTCATTGTCAAGCTAATATAATCACAGATTGTCATAATTGCATTTAAAGTGTGAAGGTGGTGTGGGGTAAGCTCTTCTTGCTCCCCAACTCCATCATTTTTATGGTCATAATCTAAACTGTGAATGGCATGATATAATAATGTAACATAGTACCAATTTAAAAAAATCTTTATATATTTTTTTAGTATGTAAGGCTTATTTCGAGGTAACAGATATGAACTGCAAAAAAATGGATAACCACTGTAAAGCAGTAAGAAGTTTTAATTGGTTTGGCTCTTCTATGTGAGGATTGAGAGGGCTGTACCACACTAAGGCGTTCAGATTTCCAGTTCTATTCAATTCATCCTGTATTTAGTAGATCAATTATCTTGTGTTTGTACCCATTGTTTCCCAAATTAAAGAGGCAGGACAGAAATTTCTTTTAAAAAAGGGGGGGGGTGTTAATATTATTTAGATAGTCCTCAGCTTGCAACAGTTTAGTGATTATTTGGAGTTATAATGGCATTGAAAAAAGTGACATGACCGTTTTTCACACTTAAAACCATTGCAGCTTCCCTATGTCACATGATCAAAATCTAGATGCTTGACAACTGATTCATATTTATGATAGTTGCAGTGTCCCAGGTCATGTGTTCACCTATTGCAATCTTCTGACAAACAAAGTGAATGGGGAAGTCAGATTCACTTTAAAAACTGTGTTACTAACCTAATAACTGCAGTGATTCACTTAGCAACTGTGGCAAAAAAGTTCATGAGGCAAAATTCACTTAAAAATTTCCTGCTTAACCACAGAAATTTTGGCTCCATTGTGGTCTTAAGTTGAAGACTACCTTTGTATTGTATTCCTCAACAAGCAAATAATTTTACTTCTCATTGTGCTGGGCTGTGGTAACTTAGATTTTTTTTTCATCTACTAAAGGGCCATCACAATCCACAGTTAAATTATTCCATAACCTAAGTATAATAATTTTGCATGCATTTTTTGTTACACTTTAAAACAATACTTTCAGAATTTTAAGACAATTTTTATATTGCTGTAGAATTGTTACTAATAAAGATAAAAGCAAAAATAAACTGCCATAAAGTTTGTCAGCCATATACTCCTGAAAATAATCCCAGCAATGGTATTGGAAATACGGATTATATTGAGTCTGATATTCTGCAGCTTCTTCTCATTTTGTTATTCTTAAATAAGCAAATATTTACGAAACTTAAGTGGACCCAGAGCCAGGCAGGTGTAGTGGGCCTCAAGTAATAGCAATAGCAATAGCAGTAGACTTATATACCGCTTCATAGGCCTTTCAGGCCTCTCTAAGCGGTTTACAGAGAGTCAGCATATTGCCCCCAACAATCTGGGTCCTCATTTTACCCACCTCGGAAGGATGGAAGGCTGAGTCAACCCTGAGCCAGTGAGATTTGAACCGCTGACCTGCTGATCTAGCAGTAGCCTGCAGTGCTGCATTTAACCACTGCGCCACCTTGGCTCCACACAGTGGATTTGGAAGAAGATTCTTTGATCATTCATTCCCACTCCAGAGGACAGACCATATATATGTAAGCAAATATAACTGGAAAAATAACTCCCCCCCCTTTGCCTTTGAATCAGTACTGATTTATAGTATCTGCATGGACAAATCCCTGCAGTTTTACTGGCAATATTTTGGAAATGGCTTGCCATTGTCATATTCCAAGGGCTGAGTAACACTGGTTGGCCCATGGTCACCACCTGACTTTGTGCCTCAAGCAAGACTAGAACTCTCAGTCTTTCAGTTTTTAGTTTGGTGTAGTGGTACCTTAACCACTACATAAAACTGGTTCTTAAAATTATCTGTTATAGTAAGGTGAATGCACTATCCATGTATCAATGTATTGGTAATTACCAAATGTATTGGTAATTAATCTATAATTAATTATAATTATAGACAACAAACAATATGGCATTCTGGTAATAGTAGCTAAAATGTTTCTAATGTTAATTTATTTAATCAATATTGATAAAGACTATATCATATTGGTTATGTTATTTGTGAATTGCTGAATCCACTTCAGTGAACTTCTATTCATGTATATAGACTATTGCCCTTCAAAGCTACCATTGTATTCTCATGCAGTTCACAATTGGCTCAACAATTTCAAGGGACATTTCAAATTGGTTTTGGATTGGAATGGGTATGACACAAAAGTTATAGCTCCATATGTATGAGTCAATTTTTGAGCCAGGTCTAGGAACAGACAATGCAAGGATTCTATTGTTATAATATAATAAAAAAAATCTTGAAAATCTGCCTGCAGGAGTATTGCAAGCAGAGTTGGGGCAGAGTTAAGCATATCAACAGCTTATATTTGTTATATTGCCCCAAATAGGGCCCCAAGCCCAATCTTAATGGAATTCAATTGTTCCTTATCTGGTGCCAATTTAGTATTGAACTTCAGTTGACTAGATTAATATATAAAACAATAAATCTTTTGAACTGTAACTTAATGTATGGTCCTGATCCTTTGCACCTGACACCGTTAGTGTTTCCTTCTCCCCCTTTTATACCAAACACAATCAAGGAGGGGGTTATCATGCCTCTGCTTTTTGAAATACCATTTTCACAAGTTGGCCCCACCTCCATTATCTTTTAATGGTTGCTTTCCTTTGAGCATTTGGCTAGTGTTTTTAAGTTGTATTGTCTGATTGTTTAACTGCATGCTCCCCAAGTAATTTAGAATTGATTGTTAAATTTGTAAAATAATACATAAGTGTTTATGTTTGAGTTTCTTTCTCATCTCACTTTCTTTCCCAGGATGAAGGGGATCTTTGCTTAATGGTTCTTGTATCACTTCAAGGCTATCTCAAGGCTAGTTCTCAGAGATGGAGCATGGATGTCCAGCTTTAAGCATAGCTGGCTATGAAATTTTGGAGTTGAAGTTTCATAGTATTAAAGTTGCCATGGTTGGACACTCCTGGTCTACAGTGTAAAAACTTAGTGCTCTCATTCACTAAACTGTGTTAGATCATCACAGTTTAGCATGATCGTTCTTGATTAGATCCTTTCACTAAAGCTACAGTTCAGCACTAATCATCTTAGGAGTAAGATTCACCAATTAAAATGAGTCAAATTCTAAGCATGCTCCATTTTGATTTTTTTAATTTCTTTTCTTTTATGGGGTATTTGTTAAGATTATCTACCATTATACAGTAAATACAAATTAAAATATCCATTCTCCAGTTTACAGCTTTTAAAGTAATATTTAGCAGTAGAGCTAGAAATATGATTTACTAGATCCTTGGGAAATTAATGTAACAGAAGAACTAGCATTGAGTGGCTCATGGCCTGAGCTTACTGGTTTTCAGAAGGCCACTAAACATGGTAGTCAATTATGTTTTGAATATGATAAAATATGGTGATCCCTATCAGGGCTTATTATTTATTATATAAGTCTACTGCTTAGTCATAAATGTTCTAACAATGGAAAAGAAATATTACCATCCAAGAAATCTACTCTTCTGCAGTATATATGAATGCAGTACCACTATCCCATCATACCTGTGATCATTAAATGGTGGGCAATTTTATTAACAGTATAGAACCGTCATCTGTTTGTTCTTTTTAGATGTAGAGACTGTATATTTGTACAATGTTAGCTTAGATAAATAGATCTATAATCTTGCAAAGTAAGACGTTCAGAAAAAAAAACCCCATACCACAGGTTTAATTTTGTGTTCTTCCTAAATGCAAATAGCTGTATATTATCTTATTCTACTCTAGGCAAACACAGTGGCAGAAAGACATTCAGTTCAGAAATATTCATTTGATTTTTTTCTCACAGATACCAACTTGCACAATCAGGTACGTCTCTCCTACAAACACAGCTTGTAATCATTTCATTTAGGCAGCTAATACACTCTAAAAACTATGATTAACTATAATTCTGAGAATTGGGTGGATTAGAGTTTGCCACAAAAATTCAAGTCAACCACTTGGCCTTTAATGATATGTTTATCTTTGCCTTGCTGCTCTTAACCTTCAAACCTGCACTTTTCCTTAATATATTTGCCTACTGAATCACTGCCTTGCATTAGAAATGGGTACTTAATGCAGCTGGAGTTATCTCTCATGCAATTTACATTTCATATATGGACTAATATTGTATTTGGTACACATTCTTTTGTACCTATCATGAAATGAGCCATTTTTATATATACCTATTATTACAATGCACTTAACTATATAGCAATGCATTTTCTTCCTTAATAAGAAATTATATGATAAAGCAAAAGTGAAGATTAATCTGGAAATACAAGATGTTGGTAGATATTTAACTTTAGCAGGTCTATAGCTTCCCTCAATCTACTGTTCTTCACATACTATATATTGGTATCACAGTGATCAGATTTCCTAAACAGCATTGTGCTTCAATCATACAATATGTGTAATGCTATTGTATCATACATTAATTTTATAATAAAAATAATTTGCCAAGGCGCTTTGCATATCAAAACTCAGTGTACTGCTTTAAGGCCTCCAGATAATGTGCATAGTAGTTCACTATGTATGCAGGATTCCAATCTTTTTAATACTCGTGTGTTATTATCAAGAGAAATCGCCCAAATCGGTTTGAAGGTAGGTGACATTAATGGCTGTAAGCATCTACCACTGTATCTTTTTTTATTATAATTTCAAAAAGGCAATGGATGGCCTAAAATCAGTGGTAGATGGCTTCTTGTAGACACTGAGATTTAATATCTACAAGATAAAAATGTTTTAAGCTAAAGCAATAAAGCTAACTCAGATATATAATCTTATATAGATATATAATCTGTTTGGGATCGACCTGCATTCTGTTATCCAGCATTGCTCCTGAATTATCAGGCCTCCAATGCTTCACTATATTCCAGTTCCTATAGAAAGCAAATCAGGTTAATGTAACCTGTGTACTACTCGTAATTGTTAGTTACACAAGATCATAGTTCTTCATTGTAGCTTCTAACATTCCTTAGCTTTACCATCTTTTAATTCCATTTTTAATATGTAACAATTAATAATTGATTTAATTGTTTCATATAGTGATTGAACATTTTTGTTTTTTGTATATTCTTAACTTTATTAGATTAGATATTATTATAGGATATTGTTTGTAGGCTTATTCTATTGTTGGGTATTTCTATTATTTCCCAACTTAAAAGTTCTATTGTAATACAGAAACTATGGGGTATAACTAAATAAACTGACAGCTTAATGGGATAGCACTGTTTTATGCAAATTGTGTTTGAATGATAAGAACTACAGATAGACATTTCTTGAACATTCAGTTTGCATATACATCTCTCTGCATCCACAGCTGTGGCCATAAATTGACTTACTTACCTTCTTGCTTTTTCTGAAAGCATGTGATTGTGAATAGTTACATATCAGAAAACTGTTTTGTGGATGTGATTCCTAATAGGCAACTCCACCTAAATAATTATAAATTTAAAATGTTTCACAGTTAAACTGCTTGGTACCTTCATGTGCTTAAAAAAACCCTTCTCAAATACTTAATGTTAAGTGTAATTGGCTGGAACCATATGTTAATGTCATTGATAAAGCTATAGGCATCTACTGATATACATGTAACAAAATAGAATAAAATAGAAACATTTGCAATAATATCATCAGATGACAATAAAGTGGTAAAATTATCACATATTTGTAACTATCTAAATATTATGTAAGATTCCAACTTTGTATAGTCACACCTGATCATTTCCTCGAAAGGGTTTTGCTGAAAAGCTCATTTATTATGTCAGAAATGATCATAGGAATTCATATAATTAGGAAATATATTTAAAATACTCTTTAATTGGCATCACAGAGTTGAAAGTTCAATTCAGAGGTGAGATCTAAGGATTCTAATTAAACAGAATGGACTTAAATAATAATCTTACCGATTATACCAAATTTGAAGAAAAATATAATGAAATAAATGCTTATATTACAAGGGAATTATCAGTTTGTAATTAAATGCACAGATGTATGCTTTTATTTTAAAACCTTTAAAAAATGTTGTTATGCAATATTTTCCATCAGGATAGTTAGCTATTTGAACTGAATAAAACTGTCATGTGTTTTCTGCTAATGATAGCATTGTTATTTCAGATAACATTTTATATTAATCATATAGAAATTTCACTTGCAGAATATTGTATTATGAATTTACTTTTTCCTTTCGGGTCTCCTCCCCCTCAAGTTGTTTGATGCGTCAGAAATGGAAGGATGAAGTAGAAGTCGCCACTTAAGTAGTGAAGGGTTATTCTTTGTAAATAATAGATCAAGCGCACTGGAGCTAGTTCTAATGGAGCTGTATGCAGACTCTGTTTCAAGGACAGTGTGTGGTTTAAAAAAACATAACCACAGTTCATCCAATCTCTAACCTCTGGTCAATTTATTGGCACTGTCAGTAAAATATTACAATCGATTACACTTTGACCTCTTCATAACATTAAATGTCCCTGTATTGTTAAGTATATGTTTATATATTTGTGTAAAAGAAATATCTGTGGTCGTATTAATTTTTTCTATTGAGAGGAAAGCATACTATATTTTTCTGAGCATTATCTACAGAAGAAACAAATCAAAGGATTAAACACTGTTACTAAACCAGTCAGATTTCCACCTTTTACGCTTTTATTGTGTTATAGGAAACTTTAAATGCATGTATAATTTATATTTAGTTTCATTTTATCAGTGATAGTTTTTCATGTACTTTGCCTTGTTTATACTCCATTCAACAGGTTCCTTTCAAATGCTTGCAAGGTTTGTTTCTACAGATGTTTCGGAGCTAATCTGACTAAAGGATATACAAACCTGTTTTAAATGTTAAAATATAATCCACTAGGAAAGTTTTCCTATGCAGGTTATGCATGGAAATAATTGGGAACAGCATAAGAGTATGCATTCATGTATAAAAACGTATTGTTGCAGAGCTTTTATTCATTTCAATGCAAAAACATTTGAATGAAGCTTTTTGTTAGAAATAGATTTAAACAGAAGATTAGATAAAGAAAAAATTGAAATCAGTAGACTAAAATATTTTATGTTTAGGACAATATGAACTTGGTGATATCTATTTGGTATAAGGTGTTTCTAAATTATTGCAACTGATGTTAGCATTTTGCAAAAAAAGGAGTAACAATAATTTTACATATCAATTTATATTGTTTATATCACTTTGTGGCTCAAATTTTGTCTAGAAAGAGTCCACTGTATTTTGAAAAATGCATAGGATTGTGTTTGTAAGAAATATTTTTCTTTATATATTATTTACATGTAGATTAACATAATATTTCATTAATTCATTAATTCATATTATAAATAATATTTATATAAATAGTAATTAAAATTATAATTATGATTCAGAAAATTTTCTTGATCTTTCTTCTTTAATATCATTAACTTCTAAATATTTTAAACAATTTTTGTCTTTATAAATACAGTCTTAACTGTGAAGAAAACAAAAGTTCTGCACATATATATAAGACTGAAGTACTTGCACTAAATTCCTGGTTTGTACATGCCTAAAGGTCTCTTTTCATTCCAAATTTCCTGCACCAACTTCTTCCCAGAAAGATTGTGCTTGATAAAGATGAAAAGTGAGGTCATGATTAGGTATATCTGAAAGAAACGCTGTGATACATCGTCATGCCGGTTCTCAGCATTCTATTTGGAAATTTGTTAGTCCGTGCCGGGGGGGGGGGGGAGGCAGATTGACAGCTAATAGATATCCTCACCATTCATTGTTTGAGTATTATTGTCTTTTGTGGCATTGAGAAAAAGACAAGGAAGGGAGTGGAAGCAACTAAAAGATGGCAAAAGATCAAAAAATCAATGGGACGGAGGAATGTGATCTGTTTATCAGGGTGTAGCCGCTCTTTCTGTTTGCATTAAGTCCGAGTGAGTGTCTTTGGTAGCCACGGAAGCTGCTTTCATTCACTCCCTAGGAGATGTAATACAAGCATGAAAGTTACGATGTCGCACAAAGCAGACACATATGAAAAAAAAAATGTTAAACCAACGGCTTGGCATTACATCACCCCCACCTTCCCCTCCTGAATTAGACTACTATCTTTGTCACAGATGTATTGTTGAACGCTGCAAGCATACCATTTTGTGTATAAGTGTTTAGGATGAACATGTTTTTAAGTTCTTTTTCTTGAAAACATCAATAAAATGAGCTAGCATAATAGTTCAGTTAGTAGAAGTTCAAGGAGATGATTGAAGACCTATGCTTTCAGGCTTTGACAGGTAGTGTAAAACCTCTGAGTGGACTCCTCATTTTGCTTTAATGGATGTGGGGTTTGTTTTGCTTTATCTTTATTTTTTTCTATCTGTGATGGGAGAAAATGCAAACTCTGAAGTCTTATAATGCCTGTATTGTTTTAAATACATTCGTTACATACTATCTTTATTACTGTAGATATTGCTCTGTGTCCCTTCCCTTTCTTCCTCCCACCTCATTTCTTCAGTGCTATGCCAGCCTATAAGAACTGATCAGTAGACAAGACAGTGCTTCAATCTAGTGGACAAATTTCTCTTCCCTTCTAGTTTCTGATTGTAAGAAGTACGAAGAGACTGCATATTTTATAAACTTTCTATTAAAGTTGTGGCATGTTATCATAAAATGAATTGTGATACTTTGTATTACACTCTGGGATTGAGAGATAGACGTAGGATTAAAAAAACAATTTCTAGCCATTTCTAGATGATAAATTTAATTTTCTTTGCTATTTGGAGGTCTTCTTTGAAAATGCAATTGTAATGAACGCATTCAGAACTGGAGAATAGATTTACCCTTGGCTTCAAATAGTTGACGTTATCAGGCTCTGTCATTCGTTCCTTCCTATTTTCGGGCTGCTAATTGATGTTTTTGATGTCAGCAAGAAAATTGAAGAAAATGTCATGTGTGAACCAGTGCGGAAGTTAATAAGATTGACTTCGTTGACAGAATTTACAATGAGCGCAGAGACCGCATAATGGGACCACTGCGAATTTGTGAGCTCTCTTTGGAGTCAAAATTGACACCTCACGCTAGGCCAGTGGTCGATAGGGAAGATGGAACATTTGGGAAGGTTCTTAATCTTATTTTTCTCTTTTTTCCCCCCTCTTCCTTTTTAACCTTTTGGAGCTTATGGAGTTGCACAAGCAGCTGTTTATCGAGAGAGCTAATGCTTTGGACCAAGCCAAAGTCTTAGTTGAATCTTTGAGCGCCCCTCAACAATGCCAATTTTTATGCTGTTTTGAGCTTGAAAGAAAAGGGCTATTGAAAAAGTTTAAACATGTTTCTTAGGGAACAATACACTAATATCACACAATGTTTTGACTAATAAAGCTGAAATGTATCTTTTTAAAATAAGGACATTTGTGCAGTCTTAAATAAAACAAATAATTCAATCTACAGGAAAATCTCATTGTAAGAACACTATTCTATAAACCTGTATGTTTAACCCAAATTTCTTTGAATCAAATTCATAGCACCAGATGAGCTCACTATAGTAAGGTTTTTCTATAATAGTTTAAATTTTTAATAATGTTATCGGGTTTATTGGATTTTGCGTATATAATTATGGAATGGATTAGCCGAGTTTGGTTCAGTGCATCTGATTTTTTCTCCTCGCCTTTAGTGAAATGCGCTAACCCCCAATATGCCCACTACCCCCAAGCAGTCTTTTTTTCAACGCACCGCACAAAATGTGCTCAGCCTCCAAGGATCTTCAGTAAGAGACATTATTCTTGGAATATCCAATTAATTCCATGGGTAGTGATCAGTTAGCGCTTCTTCTTACTTTCTCGCCATTTGAAATGCTAACACAATGAATATTATCTCATTGGTCTGCGTCCCTCGGCTAAGCTGTTGCCGCGGGCTGAGAATTTCATCGACTGATGAGACCAGAGGCTGCACCGATAAAAGGTTACAGTACGTGATTTGCATGCTAATTGGGGGTTGCTTACATGAACCTGAAAGTTCTTTAACTTTTATTTGACTTTTTTCTTTATATTCACATGATTTTGTTGCTTAAAGAAAACTTTTAAATTGACTACATTTCACATTATTACAATTTTTGCCTTGATTTGGATATATTTTATATTTTGAAAAAAATAATCATATTATTCATTCCAAAGTTTGATTAATAAGCGTTCAATGTTTGTACAGTCATCTTAAAGAAAATATTTTTTGTTCCCGAATTGGGGAACATATTACTTTTCTATAATGAAATGTTGCATTTTGTGTTCAACCAAACCATAATCACGGCATCAATGTCATTACACTATATATGAGCTAAGTATAATATGGTTCCTATATTCTAAAGGTCAAAATCACAATTTAATACAAATTTTGGAAATAGCCTATTCCAACCTGATGTATTACAGATGCTTTGGACTACAATTTTCACCATCCTAAGATAATATGACAATTCTCATAACCAAAATTCAGTAGGAATTGTAGTTGGACACTACATTTCCTATTGAACATCTATCTTAGAAGTAGATATTCCGCTGGCTCATTTTTGTGGGGAAATTAGTAGAACACCTATCAAATATGTTACCTGAAACCCAAAATGTTATTGCTTTTCTTTTCTACAATAGAAATCAAATCTAAAACTGAATGTCAAATTTGTCCATAAATGCAAATAACATAGAAGTTTAACATAGTGTTTCAAAAATATGATGTACATAAAGGATGCAAATATAAAATATGTGATGTACAGAAAGGATACAAATATAAAATTTTATTTAGTATAAAATGTAGCATATCTGTTGAACACACAAGAAAGAAGTCTGTTTTTTTTAAAAGCAGGCATTCTAAGGTATCAATGAGCGTGATTCCTTTAGACTCTGTTATAACAAAAATGGTTTGATATGAGAAGATTTGGATAGAGAAGGTAACACTATGGTTCTATCCTTTAAAAAAAAAGAAAGAAAGTAGATATATGTGATTTACAAAAAAGAGAGAAAGAAAAATGAGGAGGAGGAGAAGAGGGAGAAGAAGTGAATTTCAGTCTTCCTATAGCTGTAATCTTAGAGGCAGGGTAACACATTTGGAGACATATTCCTCCTGAATCAAAATCAGGAGACCTTTTCCAAAATTGCTAGTAAAAGGGTCTAGTGAAGCTAGGAATGAAAGGCACCCCCTTCCTTTTCCTAGCTGTCTACGAGCAGTAAAGCAGGTGGCTCCCCGTGGCTGACTTTTCATGACAACATGCCATTAGAAATTGTGGTCCTGTTGATCAATCCACTCGACATGACAGCTTTGCCGCAAGGCCTAGCTCTTTGAGCACCAGCGCTGTGGCTTTTCCCTCCTTTTTTCCTGCACTAATTGGTGAAAGTTTTTACTGTGCTTGTGGCATAGGAAATTCTTTTGAACAGTGTCACAATCAAGTGTTGACTTCTTTAGAATTGCAAGTAGGTTAAGTGAGTATCAACATAGCAATATCTTTTAAGAGTTATTTCTCCCCCCCCCCCAAATAAAATCTTTAATCAAAATTTTGTTAGAGACGAATTTCAGAAAAATATGCTGAATGTTCAGCAATAGTATTTGGGTGGTAATGTTAAATATTCTTATTGTACATTTACAGATACATATTTATTTTTTACTTTTAAATATACTTTTGTGAAATGTCAAAAAAATAATAATGACAAAATGATTTTTTAAAAAAATAGTTACTATAGATTTATTTGCGTAATTCATTATATTCAAAGAACTTTTCTCAAGTTTTTTTCCCAAAAATCTGACCTAATATTTGCATTATGCTCTCAGTTAAATATTAAGGAATGTTTCTCTTTACAATGCAGAAAAGTAGTTGTTGAATCATATGAGAGAGAGATAATATTCTTGATACAAATATTTGCTGCATTTATAGAAGGGCTTAAATATGTATACGTGAATGGAAAGGTTTTATATAAAGAGGGGTAACTGTAAGAAAAATTGTCTGTATGCATTTGTAGTACTTAGATATTTATGCTTTAGGATTCATCCAGCAGGCTTCTGTGTATTTTTCATGCAATATTGCCCTTTCATCTCATAACTGCCACAAGTTCTTTTGTTGTGCATAATGCATATATTTCCTAAGGACTGTATATATTCTATAATTTAATGTAATTATATAGCATATATACAGAGATTTTTATTATAAGGACTCATCATTGAAGCAAATAACAAGCATGAAGGGGGGAAAAGGAAATGCAGAGATCACAAACAGCTTTCAATGCATATCCAGCTGTAAAAAGCTGAAATTATTGCATAACTTTTACCACTGAACATGGCTGAATATGCAAGAAATAATAGATATTTCAATCTGGCGTAGCCAATGCAAATATAAAAACAGTTACAATTTTTTTTTTAAAGTAGAGCATTAACAGGATTTACGGCATCATTTTCTCCTGTAAATGCTGCCGTAATTCTTTTTGTTGTCCTCTTTGAAAGGAGCATAAATTCGTATCGTAATTTTGCCCAGAAAAAGAAATTGCTAAAAATTTGCATTATTAACATTATCAAGTCACTGGTTGGTAAGACATCAGACATGACGAGCAAGAAGGGCAGCTTAGGGAGAATTGGGCTTTAAACCCTCAGCAGATCGGAGTTAGGATCAAAGGCGCTTGTTTTATGTGGCTGTGTGAGACTTTGAAGTCTTGACTGCACCTACAGCACTCATTTCATCAGGTTCACTGGTGTCTTAATAGCAGATCAATAAGTTTCAAAGTCGGAGAGTTAATTTGATACTAGTGCTGATGCAGTCGTGCTGGGGACGCAGAGAGAGGCAGGAGAAAGCAACCTATTAAGATCTGGGATGCGGAGAAGTGCTTGATGTTGTTGATTCTATCCACAAAATTCCAAACTGAATGTTACAGCTCAAAATTTCCAAGCTCTAACATATTATTAAGAGGAAAATTAGATGTTTGCTTTGTTGAAGGAGATGATAAATTAGTGGTTTTCTGTTATGACCAAGGTTTGGTTCAGAAATACAGGCAACATTTTAATGGGTTTAATGCAAAATAAAAGGCCTGAACAAAGCACAACATTTTATATCTCTCGAAGATGATATTCCTCCCTAAAGAAGCATGGCATATGAAATGCTTTGTTGCGTATTTTTCATGGATTCCTTCCCCCTATTTTATGCTTTTATACCTAAAAAAAATGCTTTAAGGCAAAGTGAAGTTATCAGTACAAATGTTAGCCGGAGGAAATGTACTGTGCTTTTAATTCTACTTTTCCATAGTTATTTGTATTTGGTTGTATGTACAATTAATATTCCACCCTCAAATCCAAGCTTTTTTCCGTATATTGCATTAATAAGAACCCATTTAAATATTGCTTATTTTACATTCATTTTCTTTTAGACTGCAAAGAAAACAAGATAGTTTCAATTTTTTGGCAATATTATTAAATAAAAATAAAAATGACACTGATATAAAATGCTGAATTATTCATTCTTGTATTGGTGCGACATTCATCCTGACATAGTTGATAGCAACCCGAATAGTTTTCACAAACTGAGACACACAGACATGCGTAAATGCATAATCCCTCTTAAAAAGAAATTTCTTTTTTAGAAATCATAAGAACTTTTCCATCTGTATGTATGGTAGAGGTTTTCTTGCACCAGAGGTCAACTTCACACCCTTTTGGAACAAAACTCTAATTTAGAATGTTCATCTAAGGGTTGATAATGGCATTAGGGGGCCAGGAGGCTGGTCAGTGGGAGCCGTAGATTAGCGCAGTAGCCACAGCAGCTTTACTTAGACCCCCATGATTCATTGGACAGATTAAGTATCACATCTGTCATTTTTATCCCTTTTAATTCTTCCCCTTTTGCCACATTTAAAATAATAAACAATTTCCCTTGAAAAAAGGCAGAAGGGCAGGATTAATAAAAATTGCCAAAAAGCAAGTCCTATAAAAGAAGCCACCAAAGGTATGTTCCAAAATGCCTCTGTAAAAATTGCATTATTAAGCAACTGATTTCTGGATATTTCTGTAAAGGGAAATGTTTGTGTGCACATATGTATACTGAGTATAGATCTTGATAAATTGATCAGAAAAGGGAAGTTTTGAAACATTTCATTTATTTAACAGCAATGATTGTTCAAGTGGTTCGGAAATGAGCATTGTATTCACATCTTTTCTCCAGTATTTGTTTCCTTCGCAATTTGTTTCTTTTGATTTCATTATTCTATTAATTAGAATTTATCATAAAGGTTGATTTGATGTTCAAAAATTTGGACCTGATTGAATGAAAATTAACGTTTGATCTTTTCCAAGCCCAAGGGGAGACTACTGTCTGGTTGCTGATTGCTTAATAATTATTGTTGAGTTCCACAAGTGCAGTTTCCAATGTTTATAACAGAAAGATGTCAGTGTTAAAAGGGAATTTAAGAGTTTCTATAAATGGAATTGTTGATAAAATGAATGAGACAGTTCTTGGGAACTGGGGAATTGGTGCAGAAAAATTTGTAGGAGATGAAGGTGTCTTCAAATTTGGATAGGAATTATTTACTGTGCTGGCTTTTTTGAGCTGCTGAAGTAAAAGTGAAGACATGGAAAATTACTCGAGGTGGTATGAATTGCTTCTTTCTTCTTTTCTTTACATAACAAAGATTTAAGGAAAAAAATCATTTTTCTTAAAATACTATGAATTAAAAACTGTCAATTGGTTGGTATATTTTTTCCAAATCTTACAATAATACAACTAAGTATCATGGATAGTCTATCCCCACCTAATAATGATCTGCACTTCATTAAAAGAGTATTAATTTGGCTCCTGATCTCTTGGGAAGCACCTTAAGATGATGTTTGGGTGGGTGGGGGTTCCCCCCGAATTGTTTTTTTTTTTTTAAATTCTAGCAGATTTGGTCCCTGTCAGTCAGAAATAATTGTGTTCTTAATCTTGTCCCTGATGGATGACTCGGAGTTCAGCAACGGGCCAGCTCCAATGACAAATACAATATTAATATTCATTAACTGCTTTGACAATGCTAATTTTGATGCAGTAGTAAAGGGCCTTCCAAAGTTAGCGGCCAAAGCATCAGAGCTACGCAAGGTGGCAAGATAATTTGTGCTGGTTTGCTGAGCTGAAGCCTTTTAAAGTCTATGGCAAAAAGCTAGGTACCACAAACAAAAAAGAGAAAGGGAAAAAGTTCTGAAGCATTGGAAAGCAGGGCGGCGGAAGTAATACGATCACACTCCGCTCAAAAATTTGACACCTCTGATGCAGTTTCTTTGAGTGAAATTTCTACAAAGTTGCAACAAAAAAAAGCATAGCATGGTAAGTCAGCACATTTGTGATTTTGTTTAATCTTTTTGATCTTTTCAATTATCACTATTTGAAGATCAATAGTCATTTTTTTTTCTATTCTGCTTAGGAGACACGCAGCGGTGGCTTAATATGTGTTAGGACCATTCTCTTTAGAGGCAGGAATCTGCAACTTCGTGTGATTTTTCTATTTAAGCTTTTCAGAAAAACTATATATGGAATACTTCTGATTTGTTTTGCTAGTCCCATTTTTAGGCATATATGTTAATTTCTTTAAAGGTTTTATAAAATAATGTATCATTTACTTTTTCCTGTTGATAAGAATTGGGAAGGAAGAATTTTTTTTCCGAGGGAGAAGAAAAAGAGCAAAACAATCTTCCATCTTCTACTGAAATCGAACCTCCTCTTCCCCCTTCCTCAATTGACTGGCATCAAATAGTCATTAAAGCTTCATTTCCCTGATGAGCAGTGAAGCAGTGCTTTCACCAAGTTAGGTGAACTTTGGAGAACGGAGATTTCCATTATATTTGCCAAGTCGGCAAACAAAATATCAGCTTTTGTTCTTTTGACTGACTATATGGGAGATTGAGGGGAGGTGGAGAGGGAGACAGAGAAATGAGAAGTTATCCCCCCCCACACTTTTTGTGTGGTTTGGTATTGAATCAGAGGGAGAAGCAGGCATTGTTCGTTTTCCTACCAAGCGAAATAATTCTATGAATGGAACTGGACTTGAGCATCTTTTCTGAAGAGCTGGCATTGCAGAGCTGTTCCCGTGTGTTTATCTGTGCAGCTCCGTGGTGAATGGCTTAGGTAGGGTGCTGCCCTCCAGTGGATCAACCAACTGCAGTCTTAATACACATCATGTAGGTATGTTAATATAACAAGCAGCAGCATGCTTGAAACCAGGCAGCGTGAAGCATCCTGATTAAAACTGTTGTAAATGGTAAGCTATACCTTTTCCTCCTTTCACACAGGGGCTAGCAGATTGAGACTTTGCATTTCATGTATCAGCACGGGTAGTTGCATTTTTGCTGTATGTTTCCGTTGCATGTTAATTTTTTGTCAGTTTAGAAAATTGTAGGACACTTTTGCCATGAGAAAAATGCTTTGGAATTTGGGAACTTTTTATTAGATTAGCGTCTGCCATTATGACTGAAGAATCCTTTTTTTAATGTTTTGTTTTAACTGAAGGTGTACCTTATTCTTTATGGCTTATTCAGCTCTTGACAGTTGGGTTAAGTAAGGCCATTGCCTTCCTTTCATCAGCATGAAGTTGAATTAGGGAAGGAGAATGGGAGTTTTTCTTCCCTAGGTAGAAAAACTCACAGCACCCTTTTTCTTGAAGTTCTATAAATAATAATAATAAAAATTTTTTAAAAATGCCTTTATATTGGATCTAAGAGGAATCTGTGATTGAAGTTCAATTTCCCCTATCCCGTTCAGAAGTGTAACTTCACTGGAATGTGAGAGGGGTCTAAAACTTCATGGATATACTGAACTGGATAATAGATAGATAGATAGATAGATAGATAGATAGATAGATAGATAGATAGATAGATAGATAGATAGATAGATAGATGATAGAATAATTCAGTTCTTGGACATGGCATTAAGTAAATGACTTTCCTGCAATGAGTTCAGAAGAATTCTCCTAGGGAGAGGGAAAAAGATTGGAAGAATGTTGGTAGGTTGACAACATTCTCTTAAAAAAATACAGGACAAAATCTGTTCTCTTTCTTTCTCACCTCCTATTTTTGGAACAACCAAGAAGGAAACCTTGTGTTTAAGACAATCCATCCTGTTTGCTGTATTTTATAAGTTATTGTTGCTAAATGATTGGGAACTGTCCATCACCAGCCAGAGAACTTGAAGTTTATTTAAGAAATTGCACGTGGGACAAAAGCAACTGATGGAGTGTGGTGGCCGCTGTGAATAGAGGGAGGGAATGCAATTAGTTGCCGTGCTGTTGGAGCTTTTTACTTGTCAAACTGGAGCTTCATTGCTTTTGTTATTACCATGTAAAGGGAAATTGCAGGGTTTTGTTTTGGTATTAAGGGCCTTAACGGTTGCTGGCTGACACTTTATTTGCAAAGGCTAGATAAGTGCGGGAAAAGGATGGTGGTGAGAAAATCAAACAGAAGAACTCTTTCTCTTTTTGAGAGAAGTTCTTCCAGACCCTTAGAATTTTATATCCTCTTGTGAATATAATGTAGCCAATGCACCTGAAGGCTAATCAATGCATAACAGTTGCAGAGATTTTTGCCGTATGTTTTGCCTAAAAAGTTTCTTGTTTTTATAAAAAATGTATTCTGGGGTTAATTTACTACGTACATATCAAAAACATGAGTGACAGGTCTTTAAGGATTTAACAAGATTTCAGAAGATTTAACAAGATTTCTTTACTGGGAATATTTACTAGGAATTTACTTTCTTGGTAGAATATGTTATGGTTTTGTGTATTAACTTTATTTGTGCTGCTTTTGTATTAATAACTGATATTGCTCTTTTGTGGTAGAAATTGCTTAACCATCACATTGGTCTTTTCTTCTGCACTAGTTATTTTTAGATTTGTAGATTTGTAGTGAATTCGACGGTAGAAATTAGAGCGCTGTCTTGGCAACTTTTCTCTCTTAAATCAATAATGATCAAAAAAAAGTAGCTGACATGAATAATTTGTAAGACACAGAGAAAATAAGTTAGCATTGTTCAAGACACTGAGCAAACTGAAGCAATAGTTCTCTTTACTGTTCATCCATGGAAACTTTTAATAAAAGTTGCTGCAGCAGAATATAACTTTTCTATTGAAAAAAAATCATGAAAACATACTAAGGTGATTTTGTCTCACATTTGTACAAAATAATCTGATTTTACCCAAAGGGACAGTTCTTATACTAGCAAAAATTAAGACGTGGAACATTGATCTGAAAGCAGACGATCTGCTAAAGACTTTATTTGTGTCAGAGTGACAAGGAAATCAACTTATTCCTCCTGCAGGTCGATCACTAAAAATGGTTTGGTGCTATCTGACAGTTGCTCATATAAAGTGAATTGCTTGCTTCACTTAGGTGCTTATGTTTTCTTATGATTCTCTCTCACTGCCTTGCTTCACAGCTAAATGTTACCTATGCTATCTGAATTGTTGTATTGTTGTCATTGATTTCCAAGGTAACTTGTTTTTTTTAAATTATCCTTAACAGACAAAGAGGTGGGGTTGAGAAATTGAGTATTGGAACCTAGAAATGATTACTCTGAGTTTTGCTATCCACAGTCAAACGTTTAGAAAACGGGACACTTCTCTCAGCCAACATTCGATGTCATAATGGATGCTGAATGTTCAGAGAACTCCAGGCCTCAAAACTGGAAATATCTTGATCTTTTAGGACCATACTTTAAGTGAAAACATGGGTAAAGGAAAGGGAAGGAAACAGAAAGGGAAAAGCAGACAGGGAAAATTATAGAACATTTTCTATAATTGGTTGTGAAGAAACAAAATCTTTTAGGATTAAGAGTGGGGAAAACAAAGCTGTAATGTACCCAAGAGATGCACTTTTAATGGGAATGGAAGATTTGAATGATAAAGGAGGAACACTCGCCTCTGGCTTCTCTCTGTTCCAGCATTTTGGATGTTGGCATCTCAATTTGAATTGTTGGGTGAGTAGCATTTGTGTGTATGTAAGTATGAATTTTGGTGTATGTAGTGTGCATGTGCAACTTTCTAGTAATGAACACTAAATTAGTTGTGTAACTTGTTTTCATTAGTGCCAGAGGTAATATTGAAAACAGAAGATAATCTTTTTTTTTAAATGAGAATCATTTTTGGAGAAGGGAATAGAGAGAGTAATTTGCCAGTGACAGTTCTTAATATGCTTAACATTGCATAACAACCCAAAACATATTTTTTCCACATGCAAAGATGTGGGACTATTAAAATTGTTTTTTCTTGTTTTGGAAGAAAAGTCCTTTTCTTTTTGTAGTGTTGTCATAGAAAAGGGGATTTCAAAATTTGCAGCTGGTGAATTGAAATAAAGCTGCTGGATAAAGCTTGCCAATGAAAACAAATGTGTGTGGAGGGGAGGATATATTACTTATGTAAAATATTTACAGAAAGGCATAAAGCATACTGAAATGTAACCTTTTCATTTATTTTATAGTGCAACATCTTTTGTTGTGCATGTTTCACCTTTCCCTAAATTATTTAGAACATAATTATTGAGATTACCGAAATAGGTTGTATGTGTGGCTTTTTAGAAGTAAATTTCGGTGGTTTCAGGCATGCTTATTTGAGTTACATGGATATGGGACTTTCGTTTTAATATTTCTTAAAACTAATTTTCCCACTTAAGATCTTACCCTTTTGCATACTTATAGTAGTAAGCCATATGGATTCCATAAAAATTATTTTAATTTTAAATATCATAAGTATGTTTCAGATTCTTTACATCGCCTTTTTGTCTACTGTCTTAGTTAAACGTTTCATCTGTAAATAATATTAATTCTTTGGGGAGGGAACGTTTATTTTGTTGCATCAAAAATGATACAATTTTTAAAGAAATTCTTCAAATTATTTGGTTAATAATATCTTTAAAATATATCATTTTAAATGAAAAGAAATATGTATTTAAAATGCTTCAAACCGCATCTAAGGGGCTGCAAAATATACTAGTTGTATATAATTTACAAGGTATCTTTTGCTGAAATTTAGGCCTATTTATGAATTACCTTTTTTCACTCTGGTTTTTTTTTAAACTTTGTTGAAAAATTAATCATTATTTTATTTAACGGTAATTTAAAAATATTAGTTGGCTAAGACTACAATCCAAAGCATATTTTTTCAGAAATAAATTCCATGGAACTAGGGGGTTTTCTCTGTAATACATATGCTTAGTTCTATAGTTGCTAACACAAGATTTTACCCTCAGAAGGATTCTACAGTACTTAGAAATTAAAGTCATTGAACTTAATGAAAGTTATTATGAAATAGTGTGAAGTGCATTATTCTGTTATAATTTCTCCCCAAAAATTGATAAAACAAATGTCATTTATTTGATGGTTCTGGGTATATATACAGCTATTACTTTTATACTATTATGTAATATAAGCACATTTCTAAGCAAAATAGGATAAGTTCTATTGCAGAATTCATTATATGTATTTCCCAAGATATTAGAAAATTTGTAGCAGTTTTTTAAATTTGTAATTCTTGATAATCTCTTACAAAAAGTAAAACTTTATAAAATAATAAATCTAATTTCATTTCACACTATCAAAACTTTAGATATTAGTAATTTAAAAGATTTTGCTTCCAAATTCTCCTTTTACGGAAACCATGCTGTTTTTCTCTAGTATAAATACTGTGTACTATTTAGTATATATACTAAATAAATACTATGTTTGGGAGTATTAGTCAGGCCGGTTCATAATACATGGATTGCCATCCTGCAGTAACTTTGAAAAATCAAAAACAATATTTTCGGAGAAAAGCAATGTGTGACTTCTTTCTGATTTTGCAAAACCTAGCTATTTGCATCCTTGACTTCTGGAAATATGTTGTGATATTTTTTGGGACCCATCTTCACTTTCAGGAGTTATATTCTTTACTTGTATTAAATACAAATGCAATGAATAACAACAAAGAATGGTTTAGGGAAAATTTAAATGTTACAGAATGTTTGAATTTGCAAAATATTGATTTTGTCATCAAAACTTATTATGTCAGACTTTTTTTGATAAACTTTTATAATGGCAGCAAAACAAAATGTGGTTGATGACTAATAGCAAGTTAAATAATAATTCAATGAAGTATTTCCTTATTAATAATGAAAACTTAACTTTTCAATTTCTACAAATTTTTTACCTAATCATATGAACATTATTTAAAAGTTACATTTTTAGTAGTCAATCTTTCTGTCTTTCTCTTAATAAATCTTTCACAGTGTATTAGAATTTGGAATTTTGCTTGTAAGCCATCAGAATCATTTTTTGGAGTTAGGCTGGATATATAAATTTGCTAAATAAATGTGTAATCCATTTAAAGTATATGCTTATTTTTTTCCCTTTGGAATTGTTCAATTTTCTGGGTTTCCTCCTCCTTTTCCTGCCAGAGTAATTAATGCTCCTGATTTCGCCTTTACCATTCCTAGTAAGTTTCCTGAGTTTATTCAAACTTCTTTGTTGCTAGTTATGATCAGACACGTCAATAATTCATTTTTTTGTTCTTGCAAATCAATTAAGTACAATATATATGAACCATCAAAAATAGTTTTCTCTAACCTTGATAAAAGACTATTGGGGCTAAGTGAACATTCCCATTTTTATTTATTTGAATATTATATTCCAAAGTTCTGAATCAAGAAATTGCTGTTTTATCTTATTAACCCTTCAGATAATAATTTGGACCTTGATTAGCTTTTGAGGAAGTTGGTAACCCTTATTTAATGGGAACAATTCTCCAATCAGGAAACAGCCAGAGAAAGAAAAACAGAACAGAACTGAATAGTATTCAGGTCACCCCCTCTTTTAAGGGGTTTGTGGGTATAGGAGTTAGGTTTTTTTTAAAAAAAAAAAAAGTCTGGCTAGGAAAGTATTGTCCATCCGCATGGCTGTCAGTACTCTGCCATCATTTACGTGAGGGAAGAAAATGAGTCCTTTTAACATAAGGAACTATGTTTATCAATGGAAGCCTTGTCCTTAGCTACAATAGGGAATGAGCTTAGGGCAAGACCTTAGGCAGAAATGACCTACGTTAAAGTTTTAAAGTTTCAGAGCACTGTATCAATGACAATAGACTAAGGAGAAGTAGATTCCTGGAGAAAATATTTAGTCAGGTGTGAAAGTATTCTTTATATCAATAAAATGTATGTTGAGTCAGTAAATATAATGGTTCTGAATTTGCTAAAGAGTAACTGAGTAGTTTGTATTTGTTGTGTGCAAAAAGTATTTAAAGTGACATTTGAAAAAAAGATTAAATGTAACTATGGCATTAAAATACCCATTTGTGTATTTTGTCTAAAATATTAGAAAATAGATATTGTTAATAACTCCAAAATGTTTTTGTTGACTAGTTCTACCTTTTTTTTTAACTATGCTGAAGATAAATGAGATTGAATATAATATCTATGAGAATAAACAACTGATACCAGGTTTAAAAGAAAAACATGTTATACCTTGGAAGGCTTAGTTATTAAAAGTTTACTGATGCAGATAGTATAAAGCAGCATTCTGACACAAAATATAGAAAGCCTACGAGACCTACTGTAATTGCTTTTGATCTTTGTCTATCAGATTTATAAAGTCAGTTTAAAATTTATAGTCCAATTTTTATTTTGCAATATTTTACACTCGAAGTCTAGTGTAAAAGAGGAGGCCATGGTAGAAAAATCAAAATGGAGAGCGGACATGTAGTTTAATTTGTGTTTCAGTTTTACAGTTGAATTTAACTTTTGCTTCTCTTACAATTTTGTCCAACATCTTAGAGTAAGAATTAAAATACATAGGTCTAAAACAGTGCCTAGTAGCATGTCTAAAGATAATGAAAGTAATCTGTAGATTAGAATCTCTGGTTGCTAATTGTGTTAGCATAAATTTATGATTCAGATAGGTATACAATACAAAAGTTTTATTCCTGGCTATAGGCTAATGAAATACATATCATGGACCCAACGTATTTCTATTTGTTCTTATTCCTTTTTTTTCATGTAACCTTCTTGTTCTAAGTACATTTATTGCTGATGCATTTACGTATCTTTGATATCACTCCTCCACATACATAATAATTGAGATCAAATACTAACATTGTACAAACAAACTTGTACAAATAGATGTTTTCCTCTCTTCTTTCCTTTAGTCACAACCTTCCAGAGTAGATTTTGAGAATGATCACATTTTGCTAGTGAAGTGGAGAAAGAGGAAGTTATTTCTGCTAGCTTCTTTTTTCCAGACAGAAACTGTTCCATCACCAGAGGGGAGTTAATTGTATACTACCCCCAAGGTTTTTCACCTTTCTCTTGGAGAAATTATAGGAATTTATCACCTTTTTCTTGGAGTAATTTATAGGATTTTACTCAAGGCACCGCTACATTTTTAATACACTGTGGCTGAAATATATAATAAAAAGAACTTGTATATGTTATCTTCATTTATACACGTACTAAATGATTCTTAATTTTTGTCCAGTAATTTCATAGTATTGATTCTATGTCTGTAATGCAATCTGCTTTACTTCAGACAATGATTGACAGACAATAAGAAAAATGGAGGGAAAGCCTAACTTTTCCAACTATTTGTATTTTAATTTGCTTTGTCATAAACCCAGAAATTCAATACCAAGTTTACCAAAAGTGGAATCCTTCTGACATTTTCAGCCAACCTGTTTTTGTATTTGTTGGTATTCTATTAACTATAGTAAGAAAAATCCTGTTTAGAATAATCTATTATTCATTAATGGCATTTTAAAAGATATACTGTCAGATAATTTCAGTTTTGTAAGAATAGTGGTTTAGTTTTATTATAATGTAAGCAAAACAAAATTAATAGGGAAATATATTCTAGAAAACAATAATCTATGTGCAAAAGGGAATAAACCAAGATGATATAATATTACTTTTTATCTAATTTCAGTGTATTACCTTTTATACTCATATGATTGTACCGAATGCTTTTGGAAGGGTGGGGGAATCAGGTAATTCCTCTGTTTGTTTCAAAGAACGAAAGAAATTGAATATTAATTCTAACATTGTTAATAGTCTCACCCTGAGATTTCCCACCAGAACGTTTATTTAATGCAGTTCCATAATTCTACTTGCAAAATCAGCTTTCTTTATTACAAACCAGAAGTATATCCAAAATTACCTTTGCTTTCTTAATTAAATTGCTGGCCATCTTTGTCCTAAACCTTTTCAGTAAATGTGCTTAACATATTGGCGCCATTAAACATTTAATAAAAACTAAATTGTAGCGGACAGGCACTGTTCAGTTTTATCTGTCTAGGTGTAGTATAAAAGTCTCTGTCAGCATGTTTCCACAACATAACATATTTTAACATATCTGTCAAAAATTTAAGTTGCACAAAAAACACCATATAACTCCCATCATGAGGATGTTCAACCCCTATTTGTGTGTGTGTATGTGTTATATCATATGTCTTCTGGAAGCACGTGTTTCTTTTTTTCATGGTTTTATGCCCTTTATTATTTGTAATTATAAGTCACACAGATTTATGCCAAGTTTGACAGTCTCTAAATAGTAATAGATATTATCATATGATCTTTAATATTTTATATAAGAGATCCTCAATAAGCTATTTATCTTCATAAAAAAAGAAAGCTAAGTAAGAGTTTGGGGTGAGAATAGCATAATAGAGAAGCTTCACATTAAGTCTGTATGCTATTTTCTATTAAGCATTGCATAAAAATAGCAAAACATCAAAAAAAAGTAGGCTCTTTCATAACATCCATTGCAGATCTGATGATAATTCATAAACACATATCCTCTAAATTTCAGTATGAGAATGCTGTGCTTGGATACTGAACGAGTGTGCAAAAGATGAACAATCTATATCAACAAGTAAACTGAATTTCAGAGATCTATCTGAGATAGAACTATGAATAAAATAATAGATTTAAATTGTCAAATTATTTGGCTGTTTATTTTGTTCTCAGTGATTATTCATAAAAGCCATCAGTATATATTGTCTCTCTGGCTGGAATAATATTCAGGAAAATCAGAATGTGCTTGATTTCCTAATAATGAATATAATAATAATAATAATAATAATAATAATAATAATAATATGATGTTCACCTTGCCAGAGAGATAGCAAAACAAATTCTATAACAGTAATACAGAGTGTGTAAAAAAGTAGTTTAAAATGAACAGGTTAAAATTTTGTAGAATTTCTGAATATAGACTGATAAATTTTAGCTCATAACACACCAGAGATAACTGTAGTAGAAAAGAAGACAAAGAATTGGAGAACATCACAAAGTATGAAGATCTAAAAATCAAAATTTAAAGATTATAAACCAGACATGGTTAGCCGCACATTGGGTAGCAATCCAAAAAATCTGTCTCCATCTGTCAATTGCAAAAACTACTTTGTTTGAGTTCACATATATATTATACCAATATATTATGACATCCTAGTTTCTCTATGCTTATGAAAGCCAACACCAGCTAAAGAACTGGCAGCTGTGATTTCATATTGTTGTGAACAGATAACCTTCTGAATGGGAAGCGAGTGTCTTCACCACTAGGCCACCACCTACAGTTCAGATTATAACAACTATTAGTATTTTCACTATTTTTCAAACTAGCGAATTAAGCTAATTTATCTTTATTACAATTACCTCTATTTATCGTCCATATCGTAGAGTGTGATTATTCCATGATTACAAACAGTATAGCCCTCCAGATGTTTACTGAGTTTCTAAACATTCAGTGGTTCTGTCTAGTTATGTTTTTAATCATTGTAGCATTATGAAGGAGTCCTGAAATATACTCAAAAAAAGTTTTATAACAGTTTTAAAAACTACTACTTCTTTTTTAAAGTGTATAGTAGTTAAATAAATAGTTTTGGTACGATTTTAATTTTCATTTCAGACATTACTGATTTTTTTTCAGTCCAACTGAAATTTTTTAAAGCAATTTTGATGTAGAATAATAAGACATGCAATGAAAGACTGAAGTATTTCAAAGGAAATTCAAGTAATTTTAAAAGAAATCTAATTTTTTTGCATCTTTTGAAAGTGTTCATCCATCTCTTTTTGGAATGACAATTGCTAATCTAGATTGAGGATAATGGTAAACACTATGACAGCTTCTGGACTAAGGTGGTGCTTGTAGACACGACTCACTGTCCCTATTCTTTTAATGTAATTCCTTTTACTTGATGTTAATGCAAATTGTTCCTTACTGAAAGTAATAAAAGGAAATGAAGACATATTTGAAAATGAAAGTTGACGCTAATCCATTCTTCATCTAATACTAGACTCTTTATCTTTGCTGCTACCTAATCTGGTTAAATGTCCCTCTTGTAGGATTTTAGTGTAAATCCTCTATAGGGAATAGGGTTTTTCCCCCTTTCTCCTTCTCTCTTGTGAGTGTGTATGAATCTGTGAATTGCAATTGGATTATTTGCAGAAAAAATGGCTCAGCAGTCTGCTTGTTTCATTTGTATGTGATTGTGTGTGTTCATGCTCGTGCGTGTGCATTTCACTGTGCATTAAAAATGAAAACAAATTCCCCCCTTCCCAATTTATTTTTTCTTCTTTCATCTCTTTCTATCTTTATTGTGGAGGAATAATCGTTAAACTATAATACAAAATTTGGTATTTGACATCTTATTTCCGAGAGTGGTGATATGGTTTTAAGCATGTCCTTATTACTACCTCCCTCCTTTAAATTGTATTCACTGCCAATGAGAAAGTACATATTAATATCTTCTGTTATTTAAAAATTGGGACCCTGGACTATACGCCTATTTAGAAGAAGTTTCTCTGGAATTCAATAGTCCCATTCAGTTCCCTGATGTTTGCCTCGCACTTAGGCTTTATCACTTCAAGACAATTAGATAAATTTTCCTTGCTTGCTTTGTTTTTTGTTTAATGAACTAAAATTACAAATTATTATTTTTTCTTTGTTTAGGTCATACTTATAAAATTAAAAGAAATAGATGGTGGGTCAGTAGTAAATTTTAATTTAAGAAAGACATGGAGCTGAACATGAACCTATCTTGAGGATAAAGTTTAAAAAGTATTCAGAGAAAAGCTATGTTATAGTATAATAGCTGCATTTGAAAAAGTGAGAATCTACCTTTTCTTTTAAATACTGTGGGGCCCATGCTAATTTGTTTCTAGGTGGATCAGCTGCATGATTGGCTCTGGTTGGTTCCTGTCCACCAACAGCACAATTGCTGACACATGGATTTTATATGTGACCAGAGCTATGTGCCCTGAAATGAACTCTGCAGCGTACACATCTCTGACTGTGAGTAAAATCTCTGTGTCAGCAATTTTAGAGTTATTTATTTGGCAAAGGGTGAAAAATATTTTAATACTTGGTAGAGATCAGTAAACAACTGCTTTTCAAGACTTTTTGTCAGAGCCTCAAAATTCAAGTGCAAACATCATGTCTTAATTTAAACAAAGGAAACAGACAAAAAAAACCTTAGTACTATAACAGCAGTTTTGCTCCAAATAATAAGATGTTTCTTTATATAACAATAAAAATATTTAAAATCTTTATATCACATCTTAGAGAGTTTAAATAAAATGAATCCTAGGCTCTTCCATGTATGGCGTTTGCTACGTTCCCTCATCATATAAGACCTCTTCTAACTCAAAAACAGTGGAAAAGGAAAGGCTCAAGCACAATTTGCTGTACTAATGCTGGGACTTCAGAATGGGTGATTTCCCATTGGCTGGAACCCTTAGCTTGCCCCACCTTCTTGGCTTTTCATTCCCTTTAAAAACAAGTCTCCATGGCACCCTATCATTTGACTATGCAGCAAAAGCAAGTGTGCTGTATGTGGTTACATTGGGATTAGAGGCAGGGGGCACTGGAAGCTAATGTTTCATTGGTCTACTGAAGGGAACACAGCCAGTTCATGACTTGTCCTGAGTGTTTTGTGATAGCCATGGTAAGGACATGATAGGTCACTGAAAAAACATTTTAACCATTTAAACAGTGGCTTTCAAAAGTGACTGTGAAGAAGTCCCTAAAAGAGAGTAAAGAGACTTCATTTTACAGGTCAGAAAATCTCATTCCAAAAATTTCATTCTTAACAATATTGAGTTTATTTCATTTTACTTCCTAGTAAATAAACTTAAGAATCCCAAAGCATCAGAGAAAAGAGGAATAAAGAGCACTACTGAAGATATTCTCACATTCTGAAGAGTCATAAATGCTAAAAACATCTATGACTGTGTATGATTGTGTGTGGGTGTGGGTGTGTGCATGTGGGCACATGTGCATATGTATAAACAGCTTCTTTAGTATGTCTATTTGGAACATATTAATGCAACATCTTCCTACACTTTTTATTTTCTATTTTTACAGTCTAACAAAGTCCCAGTTGTGCAGCACCCACACCATGTACATCCTCTTACACCGCTTATTACATACAGCAATGAGCACTTCACGCCAGGGAATCCTCCTCCACACTTACCAGCCGACGTAGATCCCAAAACAGGTAGGTTACAAGACTTACTACAGAGGGATGTTTGAGAAGATGCTACACATTAAAGCAATTGTTTAAATGGGATAGTGGTTGATTAAAGAACAAAAATATTGGTAAAGTATAACAAAAACAATTTCAAAATGAAGTATGTGAAGAAAATTTACAAGTTATGTAAATTGTAGTTTCTTTTATGCATCACTTTGAAATTATGTGACCTGTTATTCAATGCATTCTAATTATAATGCAGTCCATTTCTAATGTCTACTTTTGGATAAGATTAACTGATGTCATCCTGAAATTAAACCTACAGTTTAAAGAAATATACCAAGATGATACTCAACTGTTTCTAAAGCTGTTCAAAATAAATACATTTCTTTAAACAATGTTATCCTTTCCAAAGCTATATGAGCAAATTTATGTATGTTTGTGTATGCATGTGTGTATGTAATGTGTGTGTGTGTGTGTGTAAAAATAAAATAGTGAGGCAAGCCAAACATCAAATGTTTCCTCTATGATTTTACATAATAAAGATAGCATATCTTTATTAAACATTCTAATATGAAAAATATTAGATCTCTCCTTAAGAATATAAGTTCCTATTTAATATTATAGAAGTCCATTGATCATTTGTTTGTTAATATATTATATTTTTATCTGTCACCTAGTCAATCTGTCACCAATCAATCAATTCCAGTAACGTACAAGTTTCACATGAGTAAAATTAGTTAGCAAAAATGCAACAACATAAAAGGTCATAAAATGGGGCAAAACAAAACTTAACAACACCCTTATTTAACAACATAAATTTGGGGCTTAGTTGTGGTCGTAAGTTGAGGACTTCTGGTATAAATTCTGAGAAAATATTCACTTTTACAATGTTTATATTTTCCCATTGGAATTTTTAACCATCTAGTTATATCACAAAGGTGCTTTTTTTCAAGAGGCAACTGGACTTCTGTTTTTTTCTTTGAATACAATTCGCTTCTTATCCAAGAAACTTCTTCAGCTCTTGGATGAGAAGTGAAACATCTTCAAAGAAAAACCAGAAAGTCCAGTTGCCTCTTGAAAAAAAGCATCCTTGGGACAACCATGACCTGATGACTGAGAATCTCCATAGACATCTATTTACATCAGTATGAACATTTGGTATTACATTTACAGAAAGGAAATATTATTGAAGTAATTATTCCCATATGTTTAAATGTATTCAAACACTAGGTAAAGTCCCAATCTGTACAAATCATCTGATTCTGACATTGCTATACTATGTATCTGATATTGTTGTGCTGTATCTATACATTGTGTTGCATAATAGCCATATTTAGTCACAAAACATAATAATAGTTTTGTGTTCAGCTACATTTAGACTACATTTCTAAATCTTACAAAACAGGCCAATCGTGCTATTATTAAATGAAAGAAGTACAGGTAGTACTTGTTTAGTGACTCCCTTGTTTAGCAACTGTTCCAGTTATGAAGATGATGAAAAAGTAGCTTCATGGCTGATCCCTGAATTTACGACCTTCACAGGTCTGTAAAGCAAAGCTAAGATAAAATAAGATCATAAGCAGAGTCGCAGTTTAATTAGTGGACATTTCATTTAACAACCAAGGTATTCCTGGCCAAAGGATTTTTAAAAAAATCACATTTTAATCAAAGTTTTTGAAAAAGGAAATCCAGATTTGACCTAAACTTCTTTCAAAAAGTTTCATTGTAGCTATTCAAGGCATTCTCATGGTCAGATCAAGTTTTTATGAATTGTTTAAGAACATTTTGATTTAAAATTGAACAGGATGAGCCCTAGTATTATCTGAACAAAAATGCCATGGTAGTTTTTGAAATTTTTAAATCAACATTTAATAAAGAAACAGGGCAATGCTTTTAGTGATTATAAGCCTCCTAGAGTCACCTCTAGGAAACTGAGTGGCATATAAGTTTAGGAAATAAATAGCATTCAGTCTTTACCAGTCTTCAAAGCCATTTATTATTGTTTTTATTTAAAATTAGTTGAAGAATAATAAATTTCAAGAACTTTTGGGTATTAAAGAGCATTTTTAAAAAAGTTTGCTACTATCTGCAGTATATTCCTTTTACCTTTTAAATAATGATTATTGTATTGCATTTTTTACATGGTTGAGACTGCTGCAGTAGTGGTCCTCCTCTTTGCTCTTTAGATCACATAAAAAATTTAAGAGGCGTTGCAAGAAAGGGTTAATCCAATCAAACTTGAAAATAAATGAAAAAGTAAAATTGATAATCTGAATGTATGTCAAATGTAGGTCAAGATTACCAAAGTGTAAGATAACATGTTTAGATAATGTGTCAGAAATGCATGGATTGATGCATTGCATTTTTTTCTATATGCCACTATTGTCTGTTCTGCATTTCACTTAATTCTAACTTTAAAAGCAATATCATGCATCCATCTATGAATGCTGCAAATATCTGACAGTTAGTTGCCATTTAAAGAATGGTTATATATGGAATAATTTTTAAATATGTTGATATCCTTATGTACTTTGCTCTGTGAAACATTGTTTCAAGGGTGTAGACTGCTCACTAAACCTTTAAAGCTAGTTAATCTGTTCAGGTAATGAAGGGGGGGAAAAACCTGCCATTATCTGAAAATATCCCAGATATTTAATTTATAATCATGGCTTTTTGAACAACTTAAACATAGTTTTAGAGTTGTGAATGTTGTCTCTTCATTTTAATGTTTACTATTCCAAATCTTGCTTTTTCTGCACCAAAAAGCATCAAGCCACTTTAAAATACTAACCAACTGTTACTCTTTTGAGAAAGTTAGCATTATAGGATAAAAATTATAATCCATCTTTCTTCACTCTACTCTCTGTAGACATGTTGAAATTTCCTAGTCTAAATCTATGGCCAAAAAGTTGCAATCATAACACATTTAAAGGATACAAGTTTAGGAAATATCATTATGAGTAGCTACACATTTTGGACAATTTCAAATAAACTCTTTTCAGGCATTCGTTTATCTTAGCCAAAAACTTAAAAACCCAATCACCAACACAAACATTGGGAGGTGAGGAGTTTTTAAAAATTTCAAGTTAATCATGTGTTTTTAAAAAAAGTATTGTTAAATTCAAATACGGTAAATACATAGTTAAAATATATTTAATCATTAAAAAACAGGATTAGTTGCTGTTCTCTATTGTATATATAGTACTGTGCAAAAGTTGTAGGCAGGTGTGAAAAAATGCTGTAAACAAAGAATGCTTTCAGAAATATAAATAATGATTGTTTATTTTTGTCAATTTTCAAAATGCAAAGAGCGAACAAAAGAAAAATCTAAATCAAATCAATATTTGGTGTGACCTTTGTTTTGCCTTCAAAACAGCAGCAATTCTTCTAGGTACAGTTGCACACAGTTTTTGAAGGAACTCGGCTGGTAGGTTGCTCCCAACATCTTGGAGAACTAACCACAGATCTTCTGTGGATGTAGCTTTCTCACATCCTTCTGTCTCTTCCATCTCTCAGCCTGGGGGGGTGAAATTATACGCCCCTCAGAGAGGGCTCGCAATTTGGGAGTCCTCCTGGATCCCCAGCTGACTCTAGAACATCATATGTCGGCTGTGACGAGGGGGACCTTTGCCCAGGTTCGCCTGATACACCAATTGTGGCCCTACCTGGACCGGGAGGCCGTTCAGATAGTCACTCACGCCCTCATCACTTCAAGACTGGATTACTGTAATGCGCTCTACATGGGGCTGCCCTTGAAGAGTGTTTGAAGACTTCAGCTTGTCCAGAACGCAGCCGCGTGAGCGATTGTGGGTGCACCTCGGTACACCCACGTTACACCTATCCTCCGCAAACTGCACTGGCTGCCTATTGGTCTCCGGACATGCTTCAAGGTGCTAGTTGTTACTTTTAAAGCCCTACATGGTATTGGACCTGGGTACCGCCTCCTGCCAGTAACCTCCTAAAGACCTATTAGATCCCACAGATTAGGCCTCCTCCGAATTCCATCTGCCGGCCAATGTCGGCTGGCAACTCCTCGGGGGAGGGCCTTCTCTGTGGCTGCTCCGGCCCATGGAGATCCGGACCCTTACTACCCTTCAGGCCTTCCGCAAAGCGGTTAAGACCTGGCTGTTCCGGCAGGCCTGGGGCTGTTGAACTATCCAGCCCCATCCGAGGTTATGGCTGTTGTAGAATTTTAAATTGTTGTTTTTATTTTATTTTTTGTATCCCCTCCCTTTTTTATTGTGAGCCGCCCTGAGTCTCTTGGGAATAGGGCAGCATACAAACTCAATAAATTGAATTAAATTGAAATTGAATGTAATTCCAGAAACACTCGATGTTGAGATCAGGGCTCTGTGGGGACCATGCCATCACTTCCAGTACTTCTTGTTCTTCTTTACGCTGAAGATAGTTCTTAATGACTTTGGCTGTATGCTTGGGGTCATTGTCCTGCTGCAGAATAAATTTGGGGCCAATCATACGCACATGTGATGGTATTGCATGATGAATAACTATCTGCCTGTATTTCTTAGCATTGAGAACACCATTAATCCTGACCAAATCTCCAGCTCCATTTAAAGAAATGCATCCCCAAACGTTCAAGGAACCTTCATCATGCTTCACTGTTGCCTGCAGACACTCATTATTGTACCGTTTTCCAGCCCTTCGATGAACAAACTGCCTTTTGCTACAACCAAATATTTCAAATTTTGACACATCAGAGCACCTGCTGCCATTTTTCTGCACTCCAGTTCCTATGTTTTTGTGCATACGTTAGTCGCTTGGCCTTGTTCCCACGTCGGAGGTATGGCTTTTTGGCTGCAACTCTTCCATGAAGACCACTCCTGGCCAGACTTCTCCAGACAGTAGATGGGTGTACTTGGGTCCCACTGGTTTCTGCTAGTTCTGAACTGATTGCACTAATGGACATCTTCTGATTTCAAGGGTAATAAGCTTGATGTGTCTTTCATCTGCTGCACTAAGTTTCCTTGGCTGACCACTGCGTCTACGATCCTCAATGTTGCCCGTTTCTTTGTGCTTCTTCAAAAGAGCTTGAACAGCACATCTTGCAACCCCAGTCTGCTTTGAAATCTTTGTCTGGGAGAGGCCTTGTTGATGCAGTATAACTACCTTGTGTCTTGTTGCTGTGCTCAATCTTGCCATGACATGAAACTGTCGTTCACAACCTCACCTTGGTAGAAGAGTTTGGCTATTCCTTACCCAGTTTTAAGCCTCCTACACAGCTGTTTCTGTTTCAGTTCATGACTGGGTTTCAACCTACCTGTGACAATGATGATCATTAGCACCTGTTTGGTATAATTGGTTGATCATGCACCTGACTATAATCCTGCAAAATCCCTGACTTTGTGCAAGTGTACCTTTGAGAATTGATGCTGTTTTAAAGGCAAAGGGTGGTCACACCAAATATTTGATTTAGATTTTTCTTTTGTTCGCTCGCTTTGCATTTTGAAAATTGACAAAAATAAACAATCATTATTTATATGTCTGAAAGCATTCTTTGTTTACAGCATTTTTCACCCCTGCCTAAAACTTTTGCACAGTAATATAATTTAGTGATAAAACCTGATTCGGTGCAGCATGCATGTTATTAAAAATCAAACTGCATGTACCCAATCCATCCAAATCTATCCAAAAGCAATATGACTTATAGTGTACCCAATTCTCACCATGTAAAGGCCAAACCAATGTAATATCCCTATCCTTAGCCATTATATCTGTTTCTTTTCCCCTTACAAATGTAAAACATGGGATTCAGATTATGCTGAGATTGGCATAAAAAGAGTTTGCTTGTATTTGACATCTCTTATCTAGATACTCCTGCAAGCTTGCTTAGATGAAAAATACATTTCCAATTAAATGAATGGCTGATTTTTTTTGTTTGTAAAAACTGTATAAAATGTAACTTTCTCCTTTGACTTTTATTCTAATGTGGCATAATGCAGACTAACCAGAAATCCTACAGCTATTTCTGATTTTAGTGAATCACGTCAATTTCATAAGTTTAGGTCTAGGTTCTAGAGGTTGTTTTAAGGTTTCGGTTACTTGAATATAATGGTAAAATGATATAAAATAAACGTATGCATTCTGTGTTGAATCTTTTCATACCCACAACTACTTGTTCATAGCAACTATGACAGGAGATAGGAAGCATCTTTTTGTGTTTATTTTAATAATTTGATTTGTAAAGGAACAGAACAGCTTTAAGGTCAAATCCTAAATGCTCTCTCTTTTGGTTTTCTATCAGGTTATGGCAATGGCAGAGCTACTGAATTTAGACAATTTTTATAGCTGCCCTTCTTGCAATTATAATTGATAGCAAATTGAAGATTTTTTAAAAAGAAAATAAAAAGAAAACTATTGCATAAAATGAATAACACAATGATAACACAATGGTGCTTGAGGGCAATGTAACCAAGTCCATATAATAGCCATATTAACAAAAAAGGAAATTGATGATATAGGCAAACCTCCAAATCCCATGCCTAAGAAAACATTGTCATTTTCAAGTTATTAGGAAATGGCAACAGGGTTGAGGACAAATGAATCTGAAGGGCCTGATGTTCCAAAAGATAGGTGCTTTGACAGAGAAGGCATGCTTCTTGTCATCCATTCCTCCAAGCACTGTTTGATGGACAAGATTTGCCTATCCTGTCAATTCTACTAGAATGGACAGAAACAATTGGAAAAATACACCATTCTTTTGTGCACAGTGGAAGATTACCAACCCTGGTTGCATTCCTCTTTGCTATCAACTCATTATTTCTACTCATACTGTTCATGTGTGAACAGGGATTATAAATAGGTCATTTAGTTCTTTAATTACTATTGTAGTAAATTTAAATTTGTTTTAAACATTTTAAAAGTTTATAGTACACAGGAAAGATACTCAGGTAATCAAAAGGAAGTATTAGTTTGCATCAAATAACAGATGACACTATCACACCTCCTTGAAGATGGTTGAAGATTGGCTCATCCTCTTGTCATCAAGGTTTTAAAGTTTTAAAACAAACAAAAACTGGAACAAATTTATCCATGCAAGATGAGAAAGAAACTTTAGGGAGAAAATAGAAAGAAAAAGACGTCACATCATAAGATGATCTTATTTTAGAAAAATAACTCTTCAGTTATTAAAGGTATGGATAAAAGGAGCAAGACACCTGATGACACATAATGGAGGTAGAGTGAGAGCTTTATCCTTGTAAGGTTTGCACAACAAAGACCTCTATGGTCTTTGAATGTGGAGAAGATCAATTGTCCTACTTTTGTGATACTATACTAAACAGGTTATTCCGGGGAAGAAGGCCAGTCAGTAGGCCTTGCCCTTGAAAATGGGTAGTACTCACAGCATAGAAATTAGGATTGTGTGCTACCTCCTTCATTTTTCTCTTTTTATGCTTTGCCCTGACCCAATTTTATGATGTTTTCTTTTCCTCTTTCCTAGGAATTCCACGGCCTCCCCATCCTCCAGATATATCTCCTTATTATCCGCTATCGCCGGGCACTGTAGGGCAAATTCCCCATCCGCTAGGATGGTTAGTACCACAGTAAGGAGTTCCATTTTCTTAATTTTTTTAATTTTTCATTTTGTATGTATAAATGTATTTGTGGATATATACATAAAAGGGGATATTTTTTATGGTTATTTCCTTTGCCTGAAATGTGCATTTGGAAATAAACATGTTTGCCAGCTGCCAATTTATGACACTGAGAAATCAATAATTTGGTCAATAAAGATTATACATAGACATAGAATATTGAATAAGAATGATATGCAGCTTTTAATTGGTTTTAATTTCTGATTATCCATGAAATGTTTATTTCAAATGTTAGTACAAAGTTCAGGATAGTTCAATATTAGCAGTTTTCTCATTTTAATAGTTATTTTTATGATTCTTGATACTTGTTTGTATTCATCCCTAAAGATAAATTATTTTTATGTCTTGAAATATTTTTTATTTTTATAAAACATGTTTCAAACTTTAAGAGGGGAACTATTGATGAAGAAAACAAACTGTTTTTTAAAATGTGTTAATAGAATGAAAATTAATCAATGATTCCAATTTTAATCAGAGTGTTTATTGCCTTTTTAAAGCTATGTAATGACAACTTTACAGTAGTTCATGAACCTGACATGACTTACGAGTTGTGGATCACACTAGAATTATTCAAGCAGAATTTTCAATGTCTTACTTAGCAATAAACAAAACAAAAAAGGAGGTTATCAAACATATTTGGCATGTAAATAGCCTAATGTATTTAGTGTAATTGTCTCCCTAGCAAATAATTGTTAGCACTTACTTGTTCTATTCCACATGCTCAAGAAGGAGAATCTCAATAAAATGTGCAAATCTTCACATAATTTAGCTGATCAAATGCACCAGATATTTTAGGCACTATAATATTTCAATGTTTTTAGCATATTTGGCTTTTGCTCATGAATTTTCCAACTTTTAGCTTTAAATGATCTTCTATGACTAATGGAATCTACATGGCAAATCTCTATTGCGTATTTATGCTACACATTCCTTTGCATATTAATAATGCAAATTGTTGCATAAAATTATACCAATTATTATTAATATGTTTTATTTTAAATAAGTAGAAGGTTGTCAGCTGCTTTGCACAACAAATGGCTTTCACCATGCATACCTCTATAAAGTTATTTATTATTTTATTTTGTGAAAGCCTCCTTCTTGTCATTATCCAAGTTATTTTTATTTTATGGATGAAAAGTATAATCCAGAGGTTGGAGAAAATTAATGATTTTTATGCCAGAGAAAATTAACGAATGAAAAAAGCAATGCATTTCTATTACAGTAGCAAGGTTTTACAATGTGTTATTTCATTAGCTATCTCTGTAGGATGCATCTGCATGAATCACTTCTGCAAAAAAAAAAAAAAGAAATAAATTAATATTTAACAGCTTTATCTCTGGTTCTATTTACATAAACATATTATTGTATTTCTACAACATTCATTGCAAAAAATCCTCAATACTAAATATTTTAAATATATGATTATTCTACTTATCTCTTTATGCTTTTTTGACCAATTTACATTTAATAACATTGGACCCACTCCATGCCAAAACACGTTGGATGTATTTAGGATATAAATAGTACCAACAACAATAACAATGCATACCAGGCAAAACCTTTTCCATTCAGTTCAAACATTTGAAATATAGATAAAAAATAATATATCATAGATAAATAAACCTCAGTCAGAAAAATCTATGAAGCTTTCATAAGAATGCTGTTTGGTATGTTGCTGTATTTTTTAATTATTGTAATGAGGTATGATTGTCTATTGGTTACCCACAATACTTCTTGGGGACTCTCCCCTGGTAACTCTTGTCAACACTTGTTAATCTGACAAAAGGCTACAAATTAAGCTCTGTTAATTTAATGTTTTCTCACCGAGATCTAAATACCAAAAGAGGCCCAAAGCGCAACTGAAGTCCTTTGATTCACTGTACTTTATTTTGGTATAAATTTACATTCATTATTGTTTTCCTTTGGATGTGTAGCCCTCAATTAGTGTGATGGCTCCATTAAAGCAAGCAAGACTTCGCCTTTAATTATTACAACAAAACACCTAGTTTCAGCTTGGGGAGAGGGTCTCTATTGACACAAGCAGAGGTTATAAAATTTAATTAGCCATTCGTATCAGATTTATGGCATTCAAATTGCTCTGAGTTTCTTTCCTTTGATCTGTTGCTGTACAATCCCCAAGATTTTTGTTCCAATCAAACAAGAATAAAACTTACTGGGCAGAGAACTTTATTTTTATTTTTTTTAAATCCCCTATAATTGTTTTTTTTTTACTCATTTCCTTTCCTATTTTTCTAGGCAAGGTCAGCCAGTCTATCCAATCACAACTGGAGGATTCCGACATCCCTATCCCACTGCTTTAACCGTCAATGCTTCTATGTCAAGGTGAGTTCAAAATGAGTTTAAGATATGGGTCAACTGGTACTTCCATTTATTATTCATTTTGAATGACAAAACTTTGCTAAATCATATGCCTTAATTATACACTGATCTCCCCAATTAATATGAAAAACTATCCTCCATTGTTTTCTCATTTTAAAAAACCCTATCATATATAATGAAATACTATGATTAGAAGTGAATTTGTTTTAACTGACAGCTACAATAACTGGAGGAAAGCAGTTTAGTAACCCTAGGATATTAAGAAGCCAGGAGCTTATGCTCTTAAACATTTTGTTTTCCCAATGGCCTCTTCCTTCTAACATGAGCAATCTACTTATTGTGCTGTTAGAGGGGTGTTAAAATTTCTCCTCATTCCCAAATATTTTTACTTCAGATAAAAAGACCCACCTGATCTTCTGATGATTAAGAGATACATATTTATTTTCTTTTCCCCAAACTCCAATTAATTCCACCTAATTTTCCAAGAGATGATAGTTTATTTACAAACTGCTTGGCAGGACTATGTTTAAGTAATCACTAATTGCTCCTAATGATAGTTTTATTTTCTGTTCATCTGATTTTCAGTCCAGTTAATTAAATCGGTGGAGGTTTAGACTTTCCTGATGGGCTGAATCAGCTAATCCATTTTGTTGATGGCTCATAATTGAATTAGCATGTATTACATAGCAAGGATCTAGATTCAACCTCATCTCTTTGAAGGCTTGATAGCAGAAGGGGAAGAGTCTTAAAAATAGCAGGGATTTGAAGAAATAGAAAGGAAGCTTTTTGGCCAATGGAAAAAGCCAAATAAACAAATTCTATCTGCAAACACATTATTAAAATTCCACGCTCTGCTGTTATTTTGCTATTAATTTTGTATATATGTAAAAAATAAGCAGGGTCTGAAAAGATGTCATCAACTTCAGTTTAATTGTTATCAGTGAGGTTGTTCTATTTATTTTGTTTAGTTTTTCTCAAGAGAAGGAAACGTGAGAGAAAGGGGGACAATATATTCCTTAGCTATGCCTTTATGAAAGAGAGCTAGTTAGAAGGGATATACAGCAAACCAAATACATTATTGTGATAAGGGGATGACAGAAGTACAAGTCTATTATACTTACAACAGTTATAAGAATTGTATGCTCCTTGCCCTACTCTGGCACATCCTTTGATATTCATTCTATTCAGCAGCAGGGCCAGGACTTTTCAGAATTAAGTGATGGGTCATTATACTTTAAACACCACGGAGAAGCCTAGATTGGCAATTAAACAGCACTTGCTGACACTTGCTTGTGCCACTCCGTGACCCCCTTTAGATTGAGATGTTGAAGCTCGGGGCCCTCAGCCTGCTAAATTGGTCGTAGGCACTTCTCCTGACGAGGGCTGGCTCTGAAATCTGCCGGCTTCAAAGGGAGCAAGATCATGTATAAAGCATAATGTGGGTGCACCATGGTTCAGGAAAAAAAATAAAATAAAATGAGGCAGGAATAGATGAAGTGTTACAAGTGCAAGAGGAAAATGAGAGGATAATGACAAACCCAATGCAACTCAAAGCAGAATAGTTGCATGGAAAAATGCATCCCACTGCTTGTGCATAAAATCAAGGCAGGCAGATGACATCCAGTTAACAGAAACATGTCAACAGTGAAATAAAGTGAGGGTGAATAAGAGAGATAAGCCCCTGAGACAGCCGGGAACAAAAAATTAGTTGTCCTTAACAAGTTACAGCTCATCATTATATTCTGGCTTGGAGCCATAAAAGCAGACAGGGTATATAATGAGCTACTTAGAATTTTTACAGTGTTTATTGCAATTCGGATAGATGCTGGTCTGCCAGAAGAAAGTCAAAGACATAGGATCTCACTCTGTCTTATGTTCTTATATAATGTATAGAGTACTATTCCTTGTATACTTAGGAACTCAAAAGAGACATAAAGCAAAAATCCATATGTACATAGTGGCAGGTATATCACATACACAGAGAAGATGTTTAAAAAACAACTTTTGACACTTTTATTTAATATGGCATTTTTTAAAAAACTGTGGCTCAGTCACAAAAAATGGTCCAGTTAATATGTCTTTTGCGTGACTGGATCACAGTTTTGAAAATGTAACTTTAACGATTAATGTGGCTTTTATTATATTGCCATGTTGTAATGAATACAGGTAGTCCTTGACTTACAACAGTTTGTTTAATGTTTGTTCAAAGTTATAATGACATTGAAAAATGTGACTTATGACTGTTTTTCACACTTAACCACCGTTGCAACATCCATGTGGTCATGTGATCAAAATTCAGATATTTGTTTTTTGCAACAGACTTGCATTTATGACAGTTGCAATGCCTCAAGGTCATGTGACCCCCTTTTGCAACCTTCTGACAAACAAAGTCAATAGAAAAGCCAGATTTACTTAAAACCGTTTAACTAACTTAAAAACTGCAGTGATTCCCAACTTCAAAATAATGATTAAAAAACAATCATTCTTTTTGAAGTATTGTTTCAAAAACAATATGGCAAAAAGGGTCATAAAATGGGGCAAGCTCACTTAACAAATGTTTCATTTAGCAACAAAAATGTTGGGCTTGATTGTGATTGATGGTTAAGGACTACCTGTAACTCTTTTGGTTAATATTTAATACTTTTGACACCGTACCCTCTCATTTCAATGAAAATAAGAAAGTAAAGTGTAGCTTTCCTTCCTGACATTTGGATGCATATACATACATCTTTCAAAATCAACTCTCTTTTTTTTCATCCAAAGTAAAACCATCATTGGGGAATAGTAATAAACTCAGAAACTGAGTCTGAAGCTTTTAAAAATCAAACAGATTTTAGTTTTGAAGTTGGAAATCATCATTGTTTTTCAGAACATTGGAAAACCTTCTCTTCCTTTATTTCTTTGCTTTATCAATGGTCTTTATTGTTTTTCCCATCATTTAAACATTTTACTAAATTTAGACTTTTTCAAAGCTTTAAATATATTATTTTTCCAAGGTTAAGTTTCACGAGGTTTAGCTTCATCTCGTCATGACTTTGCCTCAGATTTTCCCAGAGTGAATTAGGAAAGAAGTTATAGGTAGAGAATTGTGTGAATTTTTCCTTTTCATTCACATGAGAAAAAAATCTTGTCCTAATGACACTAAGATAAATAATTCAATGTATTATTACAGTCAGAGTTTAAAGTACACAGTTTAAGACTATTTTTTGTGTGCTGAAAGCTCAGTTCCAAAATTCCCAAAGGCTACATTCTGAAAGATTCCAGGTTGGAGAAGGGCGTATTTCTACCTTGATGATAATAATAATAGACATTTTCTCCTTACGCAGCAAAATGTAATTGCAACATCATCTGTTTTTAGCACTAGTATAGCTAGTTCTTCCCACTCTTATCAAAAATCAGACAGAAATGAATTAAATAGCTGTTAATAACTGTTTTAGGATATGTCTGATATCTCTTCATCACCTTTTACTTTTCTTCCTTGTTCAACCAGTTTGTCATAATTTGACTTTCCAAACTTGCTTTTAAAGTTAACACATCTGCCTTATTGCTTATCCTTTTGTCTACTAGCTTTTTAAAAGTTAAGAACTATTTAAGATAATACAACCTTCATAAAAATAGGTTAGGTTTAGTACCATGTTTTTTCCTTGTGCGTCCCTTAGGTTTTGACATTCAACTCAAGAGAATCTACTGCTTATCCATATTGTTGAAGGAACACAATTGAAAAAACAAGCAAATATTTTTATAAGGTATCAATAAAACTACACACAATTTACCATAGTCAACCATGCTCCAAAAGAGATTGGACAACCTTTTGTCTGAAATGGTATAGGATTTCCTGCCTAAGCAGGGATTTGGACTAGAAGACCTCCAAGGTGCCTTCCAACTCTGTTATTCCATTAGTCTTTAATCTGGAATTGAAAGTTTTTTCTTTTCATTCTGTGTTCTGTTTCCTCTTTCAATCTCTTCCTCCTATTCCATTTGTTTTCATATATGTCGAAGAATGTGAATCCTTTCTGATTAAATGATTCTTTAGGTGTTTTTCATCATTATCCACAAGCGTTTTACCTGTGGAAAATGCATTTTCCATTTTCAAGGTGGAGATAGTTTTTGCTCTATTCAGTAGAACAGTGAGGTTTGTTTCCATGAATTGTTGTGGTGGGTTGCACATTCAGCCAGATATTTAAGGCTGGGTTTGGCAATTTTATCCCCCTTTTTAGCCTTTCCAAAGGACCTGGGATGAACAGATGTTCTTGTTTTATGGTGTTAAAAATATTGTTACATTATGTAACCTGTTCCAGGTAAAGCTGTCTTTTACAACTTTTTCTTTTTACTTTGTCAATGCCAATGATGTTCAAATTGACGTAGTATATGTACAAATCCAAGCAGTGTAGTCTTTTATAATTTACAGATGAAAATTTTGTCAGTGTAGACATATAATAAGTGCCATCCCACATTTTCTGGTATGGCACCTAGTGCAGTAATAACCAGTGGCACACTATGGCCACTTAATGCCATAATCTTTAAATTTCAATTTTCAGATCTTGATATCTGCTGCAGTTCTTTGTCTTATATTTTAATATTTGTTGGCATTACCAACTCAGTTATCCACATTTTCTTCTTTTCAACCATAATGAAATCTAGTGTGTTACAAGCCAAGACTTTATCAGTTTCTACTTGGAATCCTACAATATTTTAACCTGTTCATTTTCTACTACTTTTAAAACTATATTCCCCATCACTTTTATTAGTAGCATGTGATTTTTACCGATATTCCAGTGAATTATTTAAGTAATTGCGTTATGTCACTGTTTATAGTCAATGTATGAAATCTTCTTAAATAAGTTGAGTTGAGATGATCTACTGTGTCTTCTGTTGTTGTTATTGTTGTTTTTTTGCACAATTTGCACTTTGAATAATTTGACAATATTTTAATTCTGGCCTTGATTGCTTAAGTTTGAATAGCTTTCTCTTGAGCAGCCAAAACAAAGACTTTGGTTTATTTTCTTCTTCTTTTCTGTTTGTAAGCCACTGCCCGGTTTAATCTTTACCATCTTCCTTCTCAATCTTTTATAGAAATTGATCATGCTTTTTTTGCCAGCATAGTTTTTATTATATCATTTTGATATTCGTGTTTTATTTCCTGCACATTTACAAAGTATTTACAGTAAATTTTTAACTCGCATCAATGTTTCTTCTTGGCCAATCTCCCTGAGATTTAAATTCCATTATTATACAGGATTTTATCTACTTTATTATTACATTAACACATTTCTATAGTATCAACTCCCTTTGAGAAATCTGTACTAAAAATTCTTACCATATTTGTCAAGGACAGAATTTCTGTTTCTGATTTTTCAGAAAGCTTCAGATCTTCCTGATAAAGCAAACGTCAGATTTTATTATCAGTTGAGATCATAGCAATGGCAAGTAATAAAAATGATAATTAATGTCAGGAAAGATATTTATCCTAATGTTGGCAAGGCAAAATTTATTATTATGTTTGTCAAATGGTCAGTCAGATGTTCAGACTGGATTTTGCATTTTGATCCATCTATTGAGTCCTTCCTCAGGATTTGGAAGAGGGAGATAATATTGTTTGTTGGTATTAAAAGTAACATTGCAGAATGTAAGCTGTTCCAAAAATTATTATTATGGTTGGTGGCATAATCAACTAGATGTTTAGATTGGATTTGGCATTTTTATCCACCTAAAGTCCTTCCCAAGGACCTGGGATAGGCAGATATAGCTGTTTGATGGTATTAAAAATATTTTTAAGAAATATGAGCTATTGAAAGTAAATTTGTAATTAACTTATGGTGATTTTGGTGTTCAAGTGGTGCTCCAAATGTGAAATCACAACTTCTAATTATTTCGTTGGTTTAGTTTCATGCACATAAAAAACTGGGATGCTGTTAATAGATGAAAATTTGCAGATTTTCTAAGTGGAAAAAAATTATAAATACCAGGACTTGCAGATCAAAGTTGAAATGAAAAACTTGTAATAACAATAGAAGTGGTAGTGAAAAGGGCAAGGAAAATCAAGAATTGTTCAGCACTCAGTGAAGATGAAATGCATATTTTTTTTGCTGTAATCCATTCATTGCCTAGCCATTTAACAACATACCAAAAGGAAGTGAAATGAAGAAATTAACATCTGGTAAAACCTACTTGATAATGAAAGATCCAGCAAAAGGGGCAGCGCCAGGCAACTACAGGCCAAATACCTACTTGCTAACAAATTCCAAATTGCTAATTAGTGTGGTAGGCTGATGCAGTCTAACATTATCCATCTAAGCAGAAGGAAAATTGCTCAAAAGATCAGTGCAAGAGAAGGAAGACCAACTTGAATGTACAGATAGTGCTCAACTTACAATGGTTAACAGTCACAATATTCATGTAACAAAAAGATTGCAAAATTGGGCATGGTGACGTGACTGTCATGAGTTATAACTATAATTGTGAGCTCAATTATGGTCAGAAAGTGAAAACTACCTTAATTTGGATTGATTATAAGAAAGTATTTGACACTCTGACATATAATTAGATAATCAGGTACCTAGAAATATCAGGTCAATAGAAATTTTGGAAGCTTTGTGCAAAATTTAATTGCAGAATGAAAGACATCATGTGAGATGGAAGAAGTTAATGTGAAGAGATGAACCTTTTAAGCAGACTCACTATTACTGTTACTGTTTGTTAATGCACCGATTCATCTATATACAATAATGAACAAGGCAGGCCATGGCTATAAAATATCAAAGTATTTTGCCAGGTAGAAGAGGATTTATAAATGAGTTTATAGACAATGGAGTGAGATATGGAATGACGATGTATTTGGTTGGGTTTTAAAGGATAGTGATAAGTTGCTAGTGTTGAATATACTTAGTTGTGATTAAGGAGGAAACTTCTTAATACTGCAGTGGCAGTTAGGCTGGACAAATATACCACCCTTACCATTAACAGGAAAAAATACCTAAAACTGAAGTAATCCAGATGCCCTATGGAAATAATAACAAGAGTATGAATGAAGATGGTCAGTAAAAAAATACCTGGGCATCTTTCAAGTTAACAGCACCAAGCATACTGAAGTCAAGAAGAAGATTACTAGTGAATATTTCAGAAGAATGAAGAAGATCTTTAAGTCTAACCTCACTGGTAAAACATTATAAAGGCAATTAACAGCTGGGCAACACCAGTCATTAGATATACATCTGGATTAGTAGACTGAGGGTGAACTGAAGTAAAAACCCTGAATAGGAATACCAGTAAAATAATGATAATGAATCATGTCCTTCATCCATGAAGTGATATTGACAGTTTCTAATTACCAAGGAAATAGGTGTCCTTGAAAAAAAGGTATTGGAAGAATATCTGAAGGACAATGAAAAAATGCACTGAACCATAAAGACTTATTGAATGCTAAAAAGATCAATGACCTGTAAGAAAGACCAAGTGAATATTATAAAAGATACATGGGAAGGTAAAGTATTAGAAAGCTGATACATTTAAAAAATAATTAGCAGGGAAAGTAGATAACAGTGATGGTTGAAAACGGGTAATGGCTGAGAGCCGGAAAATGGAAAGTTAATCCTGGCTACACAAAACCAAGCCTTAAGAATAAAAATATCAGGGGTGGGTTCCTGCCAGTTCTAACCTCTTCTATAGAAGAGGTTCCACAAATCTACAATGCCATTTAGAACTGGTTCTAGCTCCCTCCTCCCCGCCCGTCCACACATCATCAAGATGAAGAGCGAGAGGAGGAATTCTGGGAGTTGAAGTCCACAAGTCTTAAAGCTGTCAAGTTTGAACACCCCTGGGTTTTTTCTAAAGGGTTAGGGGTGCAAGGGTCTTGTAACTTAACAGCTTTAAGACTTGCACACTTCAATGCCAGAGTTCCTGAGCCAACATGACTGGAGGAGGAAATATGGGAGAAAGACCTGCAAAGAGAAGTAGGACACTGTGGCAAAAATAAACAAAGATAGTACCAACATAGTTAACCAATATTCTATAGCAATATACTGACTTTTGTGCAATTCCAAAACACCCAGAGCATCACTTGAACACCATCAGCATTGACAAATCATCCTCAGTCAATTGTAAAAGGCATTTTTACTTGGAATAGTCTCTATCCTGTGAGAATATCTTTAATATTATTAAACAATAATATCTGGGGTCCTTGGAAAGGACTTGATGAATGGTCAAAAATGTCCAATCTAAACAACTGACTGATTGTGCAACCAAGCATAATAATAATAGTGTCAACCTTGTATAGTCGCATGGTTCCTTAAGGATCAATTTGGGCCACTTTAGGGAACTCTACCATAGAGGTAAAAGCATTGCAATGCTATATACTCCTGTGACATAAGAGTATAGGAAATATTTCTTTTTTCTACACAAGTCAGGAAGATCCAGGACAAAAGCAGCCTTTATCCCAACCACAATAGGGACAAACCACAAATGCAGAATTCTACTCCTATCCATATTGCAGTAATTTTGTATTTTGATTCTGATTTAAAAAAAAAAAAACTACTGACAGTTGGAGTTTTATTTTATGGTTTAAGGCCATGAAATTTAATGAGCTTTTGGGAAAAAAGAAGAGCCAATCTTCCTTTGTCAGGTGAAAATGTATTGCTTAAGTAAGGTAGATATTTTGCTATATTTTGATTGGTACTAGATTAATTGAACTATTTCTCTGAGATCGAAATATTTATAAACTGACATATCCAATTAGCTTATTTATTAATGTAGTTTCATCCCCATCTCTCTCTCTCTCTCTCTCTCTCTCTCTCTCTCTCTCTCTCTCTCTCTCTCTCTCTCTCTCTCAGGAAGAGGGGGGGACATCAACCACCTATCCTTTTGTATATAGATTTTGTTAGGTTTTTAAGTAAACACTAATCAGTAATATGCTTGCAGTTACTTATTTTAAATACTAGAAACGTGAGATATTAATTTTCAGTCTTCTAAGCTGTTAAACTACAATACCTATCATCTCCAATAATCTTGGTAATGATGTATACAACATATATTCCAATATTATGGATTTCACCAATTTCTTGCTTAATTTAAAAAAATTGTTCTGTATGACTTTTTCCAGTTCTCACTTATTCAAAATTGTCCTGCATTAGTTCATTATTTAAGTCAGGTTGTACTATTCATGTAATATTAGATAGCCAATAATAAATAATGTAACTTATAATAAGATACACCTGGAGAATATATTTTGTATTTTGTGAACTTCAGAATATATTCTTATTTTTGTAATGCTTATTGAAATGTAGTTACATAGAAATAGCCATTAAATTTCCTTATAAAACAAATGCCCAAAATTTTATTTTCCCTATGATGATAAGTACTAATATAGCTATAGCCAAGGTGGTGCAGTGGTTAAATGCAGCACTGCAGGCTACTGCTAGATCAGCAGGTCAGCGGTTCAAATCTCACCGGCTCAGGGTTGACTCAGCCTTCCATTCTTCCGAGGTGGGTAAAATGAGGACCCAGATTGTTGGGGGCAATATGCTGACTCTCTGTAAACCGCTTAGAGAGGCCTGAAAGGCCTATGAAGCGGTATATAAGTCCACTGCTATTGCTATATTGCTATATTGCTATATTGCTATATTGCTATATATATATATATATATATATATATATATATATATATATATATATATATATATATATATATATATATATATATATATATATATATATATATATATATATATATATAAATGCATAATACAATATAAAAATTGCACATCTTTTTTATATTGCTTTACTATTGTACTGTTAACATTTTATTACGTATTAATATATATAACAAAACAGCCACCTTTAATCTTCCATTTCTAATTTCTAATGCTAATTTCTAATTTCTATTTTTCATAATTTGCTGCATATTAAGATGTGTGCTTTATATTCAAGTGAATGAACTGTAATTGTGTTGTGTTTCATGAATTAAATTGCTACTTATATGTGTTAGATTAAAAAAATCAGTGATGTTTATTAAATGAATTCTTCAATTTAATGACCAGAGATACATCATTTTTTAAAAAAAAGTATTTTGAATAATGGTACCAAGTTTCATATGCTTTAATAGATATTCTAGTATTGTGTCTTTTATGATATGTGTGTACACAACTGTCCCCATTCATTCATTATTCTGACAAATTACACAGCTTTATCTCCTCTAGGTTCCCTCCACACATGGTTCCTCCACATCATAGTTTACATACAACTGGGATTCCTCATCCAGCAATAGTCACCCCAACAGTCAAACAAGAATCTTCCCAGAATGATGTTGGCTCACTCCATAGCTCGTAAGTTGTTGTTACAGTTACTTACATTTACATTGTTTACATTTAAATTTAGTTTAAAATGGTGGTCTAATTTGTAGCAAGTGGTGTTGGAAATCATTTCTGTATACCATTGGGATTGACATTTTAGAACATAGGAAACTGGCTTAGACTGAGTTTGATCATTGGACCAATTAGCTCAGTGATTTACAGTGACTTTCCAGTGTTTCCAGCATGAATCTTTTAATATCCTATTGGAAACTGACAGGGATCAAAGAATCAACCTTTGTCCTGTAAGATTACGTTCAACCACTGACCTATTATCCATTTGTTTTAAATTTGTCTACTTGAGCATTTAAGCTTTAATTAAGATCTCTGTTGACTCATCAATCAGTGTTTTGTTCATAGTGATGTCATGTTTATTTAAACAAAGTAGTTTCTTTGCTTGGAAAGTACCAGCGAAAAGCATATTTATGCTTTCACGTGTGAAATTATATATCAAACATGCATATAGTAATTGAGTCAAGATCATAAACTGCAATTGGAACAGTCTGGAATCTCATTTGTGTAGTTATGGGGTTTACAGCCTTAATATTCTTTACAATATTATTCTCATGTGTTTAATCCCAATCTATCTTTTGATCCTATCATGATTCATATACATTTGCTATAAAATCAGTGTATTTATTGGCTAACTTTAATCAAGTGAACATTTCATATATCTCCGCCAAGCACAGTCTTGTTCTTGTATATAGGGTGCTCTGTTTCCATCCTGTATGGCTGAGGATTTTCTTTTCAGTTACTGATTCCTGAGACTATCCTATAATGCTTTTTATTTAAACTATTTGTTAAAAAATCTTTCTCTGCTCTCAGCCATTATTGCACCATATATACCACCCATTCTGCTGAAATAAATGAAAAGGCAATAATGTAGTGTACTATTCTTGTCTATAGTCTTGTGAAATAATAGTACCATACTATTTTGCAGGTGCCCCATTCATTATGTGTATATTAAATAAGATGAGGACAGATAAAAAGATAGATAGATAGTACATAGTAGATAGATAGATAGATAAACTTTAAGGAGATTTTACCCCTGCACAATGGGATATAAATTGTACTTCTAAAACTTAAATTGAATATTTCCTGTATTTTATAAAATGTCCCATTTTTATACCTCCTTGAATGATTCTCAAATGTAAGAATTTTTAAAAAAAAAAACTATCTAGTTGTTGCTATGGTTTTATTTGAGAAGAGGTTAAAATATAGAATATATAAGGTCATGCAAGTTCTGTGTTTTTTTATTTGTTGTCAACTGTCTAGAAAACATCAGGACTCCAAAAAAGAAGAGGAGAAAAAGAAACCACACATAAAGAAACCTCTTAATGCATTTATGTTGTACATGAAGGAAATGAGAGCGAAAGTTGTAGCAGAATGCACGCTGAAAGAGAGTGCTGCCATCAATCAGATTCTTGGTCGAAGGGTAGGTAACTAGTCATGGTATATATACAAAGCTTATTAGATGAAACAAGCAAGGTGGCTAAAATGAAAGGACACAATCCATAAATATACTTCAGGGGAAATTATGCCTATCTCACGGAATGTGTAGCCTTTTTCTAACTTTGTTGCTTTAACATGATGGGCTTTTGGCATTTCCTTATGTTTTAGGGTAACATATAGATGATTATTACATCTATATGTAGTTACACTTCTACAGCATAACAAATTGCTATCTAATGTCAATAGATGTGTTTCCTATTTCCCTTGATTTTTAGATTTGAATGTAATCACTGCTTTCTCATCTTCATTTGCCAACCAAATCTGGTGCCTCCGTCCTCAAAAATATTTGGTGTGCTTTTTATTTCTCTTGGTTTTTAAAAGTATTTTGGTGGATGGATTCAATTTCTGATCCATATTTGCAGTCTCTTGGAGCAGGAACATCCCATCCACAAAGTTTTAGACATCAGTGCTGGAATCTCTAAATGCAAGAACCCTAAATATCTGATAAGTAGATGTCTAAGAACCATCATTTAGCAATGTAACTAATAACAACGCAGAATTACTATTAATAGATACTGCTGCTGCTGCTGCTGCTGCTATTTTTGTGACATTTAGCAAGCAATGAGCCCTAATGATTTCAAGACAAAACCACGCAATCTTATTGGCAGTGTTTTAGGAACTGGCCATGCCTTCCTTTTAAGGGTGAGACTAACTGACTGGTAAAAAGTTACGTTTTTACCATGTTGAAAATTAAACAGTTTGTTGTGCAGGCAAATCATACATCATTGAAAGTATGATATGAAAGGCTACAAAATAATTTTGTCTCACACTCAAAATACAGCTTAGTACAAATATAATCATCCTTGAGGTATTACACCTTTCCTTCTTCCTAAATGGCAATTAATTGAATTGAGTAATCATAAAGTGGAATTTTTATCAGCAACAATGTATCATCCATATCTATTGATATGTTATGTAGCTTTATAAGAAGTACTGAATACTCTTTTGATTGTTGCTCTGTTTTCTTTTTCGTTACAGTGGCATGCACTATCTAGAGAAGAACAAGCAAAATATTATGAATTAGCCAGAAAGGAACGACAACTTCACATGCAGCTTTACCCCGGCTGGTCCGCACGGGATAACTATGTAGGTGGCTATGTAGGTAGAATTCTTTTCAGTAGTAGAGATTGTAGACAAGTACTGCTGTAATCTGCTGAAGTACGCCCACACACGAAAGACAAGGACTACCAATCCGGTAATTATAGCGGATGTTTCCGTTCTGTCACCAACTCAATTGGATATAATTGGCACCCATATTCAATAGAGGTGTGTCAGTAAAGTTTTGGTGAGAACAAATTTCTTGCAGAATTTATATTCTATTAGAACTTCAATTTTTTATACTTTACCAAAATGATAGTAATATAATTATCCAGTTCTTTTCTATTCTCACCTTCATCTCTTTCTCCAACCCCCAAAATTGAGTGCCTTGTTGCATACCTGTGTGAGAGTATGGTGGAAAGTGGAAGAATGGCTTACCCTAGCTTCAGAGAAGGCAAAGATTTGTTGGAAGTCTTGCTCTTAAGTGGGGCTAAATATATTATTCCACCCTCTACTGTTTTATATTTTACTTCATTGTACAATTGTCTGTCATGATCACAGTGTTTAAAATGATGTTGGCTTACCAGTTACCCTGCACTGGCTTTTGTTATTTATCCCCTTTCTGATCTAAGTTTCCCAGATCCTGAATTGGGAGCTTGGTTGAAGAGTGCATCATACACAATCATGGCTATGTGTTAACTTTGCTGATACATTATGAATGAACATTTATTCTGTAGTATTCATTTAAGCTTGGCGAAAATGGCTGGATGTGTGTTTTGATGTAGAGGGAGGATTTGAAGATCTATATCTGATACATCAGTTTGTATTCATGATTGTTTATTTCCATATATTTGTGACTGAAATAAGAATTTATTTCATAAGGTGCAATAGGAATCTCCCAGTGCAGGTATTGCATCAGTGTGGACCATTTCCAATATGAACCTTAATCACTTAATAAAACCAAATCATTCCAAACCAAAACTAAACCAATAGCACCACAAACACTCCAATAAGTGTTAACATACATTTTAATCAGAACCCACATATTTTCAATAGCAATTGATAGAATATAAGTCAAAAAGCGGGGAAATAAGTTTATTCTGTTTGTATAAAAGTCTGTCCTATTTATTGCTAAACTGTGTGGTAGATTTGAATCTGATTGGGCAGCTATAAAAACCATTTTAAATTTTAAAAACCCAAAGGAATACATTGCTTTGTAAAGACAGTAAAAATAAAATGATAATCTGCCTAAATTCTGAAAGCAAAGAAATGAAAATGTGGTGTAAACATCCTATCAATCCATCATATCTGACCTGATTAAATAAAACACTTTACACATGTTCTGCAGAGTCTAATATCCTGTTTAAGCATCTGGGCATTCAAAAAGATATAATTCCAAAGGTTCTGGTTGATAACTCTTAAGATAGCCAACTGCCAAAAAGAGGGAAAGGGGAATTTTAGAATGACATGCTATTCAAACATATACAATTTAAATTGCTCTATCTATGTTTTTGCAATATATGGAGAATGTCTGACTTCTTTTGGCTTTTGATAGATTTTTAGTTTACTTTGTTTATATATTACACTAGCCCATTTTGCAAAATCAAATTCACTCATTCTTATTTCAGTAACTTAACAATATTCCTTAAATTCATTTTTATGAATCTGTTTGATAATGTTGAGTGTTTCTACTTAGATTATTTTAACAAGTTTCTACATAGAAATAAATATATTATCTATTTATATATTTATTTAAATATATCATACCAATCATGGTACATGATACATAAATATCATGGTTAAACATACCATCAATCATATCAAGCATAAGCATCAAGCAACGTACAAGGCAGTGGTGTTATTCAAATGATTTAACAATCGGTTTTCTGCCCTAATGATTTCTTCCAACAACCAGCTCACCAAACTGAAAGTTAACAACCGGTTCTCCCGAAGTGGTACGAACTGGCTGAATCCCATTACTGGTACAAGTTCTGTTTCTGAGACTGGCATAGATGAAGGTTTTGTTTTAAATGCTAGCAACCCATATATGATATAAAACATTCAAATTATCCTTTTCAAATCCATGCCTGTCCCATTTATTAAAGTTTTTTTCCCTATTGTCTCTAGCTTTTTCCCTGCTTCTAAGCAGATAGCAGTGCTTATGACCTTCTTTGAGATAATTTCCTTTGCAACCCAAGGGTATATTAATTCCAAGTTCAAAGTTGTTCCTATGAGTTAAACTGAAATTCCTTCTGCTACCATACAGTCTGATTTCGGAAGGCCATGCTGCAAAACTTGAAAGATTTTTGCCTCCTACATCCCTATCATATTGACATATGAGCATGTTCACTGTCTTAAGCATTTGAACCTTTATAGTTGTCCTTCATGTGGAACCACTGAAAACATATTTCTAACTGCAACTCAAAAGGATAGGCAAAGAAATCTGAGGCATTTCACAGCAGCTTCAAGTTCTGTCCATCTGAAATTCAAGGGGAACTTTCCTACATGTTGGGGATAGAATAGCTCAGCTAACTTTTGCCATCTGAAATAAGAATTATATGAAAAGGTATCATTGGTTTGTTGCCCTCTCCCCACAAATATATGCTATTAGCAATTTTTATTTCCCTAATGTAATGCATAAAATTCAGTGAGATAACAATGGAATGTTCCTGAAGATTCATACAATATAAGGACATTTTTATATTCCAAATGACATTAAGATTCTTAAAATCAATGGAACAGCATAGCAGACATTATACAATGATCAGTGTTTAGGCATTTCAATTTATTCATATTTGTTAAAGGAATAATGGATTCAAGGTAAAGTACTCATTAAAAAATATTGCTTGGTATTTGTATTAGTAAAGAAATAAAATTTACTGTGAAGAAATATGAATAAAGGGACAGAAGATAAAAATTTATAAAATGAATGCCAGTATTTGTTTTGGTTTCCTGTTTTAAAAGAACACAAGAAACTAGAAAAAAGAAATATAAAATGATCAAAGAAACAGTCTTTGCAAAAATAGCTTTCAGAGGTTATTTCAGAGGTAGATTTTATATCAAGAAACATAACAAAAGTATTAATAAGAAAAGAATTTATAAAATTATGACAATAATGGAAGGAGAAAGAAAAGATGTTTATACTATAAGGAATTTTTATAGTACAATATTAACATATCATTTTGTTTTCTACTAGTTAAAACAGTAGAAACTTAATTTAGCAGTCATCAATTTAATGGATTTTAAATTAATTGGACAAAAATTGAGTTCATACTTCACCATTATTTCGCAGACAATCACTTAGGCTTAATGGATAACTCTAAAAATTTTCTGGACAATTTACATATATTGTAATTATGCAAACTATGAACATTTCAGAATTAATGGACATTTGTGTTTAACACAAATACTCTTTCTGTCAAATGAGCCATTAAACAGAGGATATATTATACAGGTAGTCCTTAACTTGTTAAGTGAATCACTGTAATTATTAAATTAGTAACATGCTTGTTAAGTGAATCTGGCTTCCCAAATAACTTTGCTTGTCAGAAGGTCACAAAGGTAATCTCATGACCCCAGGAGACCGCAACTATCTTATATATGAGTCAGTTGCAAGCATCTGAATTTTGTTCATGTTATCACAGGGATGTTGCACTGGAAGTAAGTGTGAAAAATGGTGATATGTCACTTTTTTCAATGACGTAACTTTGAATAGTCACTAAACAAACTGTTGCAAGTTGTATATTACCTATATTGTTTTTTTTTAAGTTGATCGATATTTTGGATAACACATTAATGGCTGCCATTAACCTCTGAACACTGGAAAGCACAGAAATTGAAAATCCACCTCTTGTAATTATGGATTTAGAGGACTATGATTGAACAGAAAAAGTAGAAAATAGAGGTTTATCTAATCACATAAAACAGTTCTTTAATACATACTTCTTATAAGTCTCTAATATATAGTCTAGAAGTATATCATTATTTCCAATGTTCCATGTGCTCTTGATGTAATATATCCAATACCAATTAATATACTATGATATATTTAATAGGATAACATATTAATTTAATATAGTGTAATTAAAATATATTACACTGCACACACTATAATAAACTTAGATGTATCTAAATACATCTAAATAGAAAAAGATAGCTTACATAATTTTTGATAAATTTACAGCTGCAAATTATAAAATTGTTCATAAGATGACATCTTCACATTCCTACTATGTTTTCCTACCTTTGGAGGGACATGTCCACAGCATTCCTCCTCCTATTGGCATGAGAGAAATTGAAATAGTGGGACAGTTATATCAATACTCTCCTCGTTATGGAGATTGCCATCTCATATACTATATGCTGTGCCTATTTTAATAAAAATATCAAAGTTGGATGATCATTTCAGAATCCTTTCAGATTAGAATGTAGCTGTTTTTGATATCATGACCAAATCTTGTGCAACTGCTATTATAGATAGCCAGCATTTGGCCAAATTGAGTTTTATTGCTGTTACTTTGCTACTTTTATTTAAAATTGATGTAAATGACTGAGTGTATTTTAGCATTTCGTGTATTTTATAGTTGCCAGTCAAAAACACCAGGCAGTCCAATTTTATTCATTAGATGTTGCAGATTAAGAATTGCAACAAAATGTGGCAGACTGCAAGTATGCTGTTCAGGGTATGCTGTCTGCTTTTGTTATTCTATTTACTTGATTTGTTATTTGCCCCTCTTTAATATCAACTCATATCAGTCCTGACTTCTATTTCTGACCCTCCTTCATCTAGAATTTTCCTCCCTAAATACCGTATGTCAAGAAAATTGTTCATTACTTACTTAAGTGGTCTTATTAGGGGCTCTAAATCTTTTTCCAATAGGTTCTTTTATTATATGATGATAATGAAGGAACTTGTTTTAGTAAGAAATATATTTCCCTTGATTTCTCTTCTAGAGGGACTTACTTTGTTATATTTCACTGTTGTCCTATTCTTCCAAACTAATAAATGATATATTATGCATCAATAAAATTTGTTATGACATCTAGTCCTGTTTTAGAGACAGTATCCTGTTTTTGTATTTTATGTTCTAAAGCACTTAACTATTTCTCTAGTAATTGATGTAAAATTTAGCTTGCTACCAATATAACTGAGTTTTTAGCATAGGAACCTCTGAGATATGAGCATAGGAACCTCAGTTGTGAAAATATATCCCAGTTCCACCCCACAAATCACCCCATGAAAGGTATAAGTGAAACTGGGCCTTTGCTACAGTCAGTCCTTATTCAATTGTTGGAGCATTCCCAGTAGTGCATTAAATTTTAACAAACAAGGATCCAAATACACAGCCTTCCCCCTGTCACCAAAAATTCTCCTGAACAAGACTTTGTCTGTTACATCCAAAACAGCAGGATTGCAGTTTACCTGAATGAGGAAAGAGAAGCAAGTTCAAAGGCCTTGTGCCTAGATACCTATAGGAGCTGTATCTTCAAAAAGAACATTCACATCTCCTGCTCTTGCTGGTACATTCCAGGTAGCATACATATAGGTAGCATAGTGGACATGCCGAGTTGAAACCCAAAATGAATTGTTGAAGTGGCATCAGAGCTATTGAAAAGAAGACATGACAGATATAGGGAAAAAACCCTGCCAACCATTATCATACTTTCTTATATTTCATTAAGGAGAAACTCTCACTCTGACAGTATGATGTCCATTCACAATCGACAGAATATTTGAGCTGTGTCACTTCCTTGTAAATGGCCATTATTATTTTGTTTTGATGAAAAGGTTTAATGGGCCATGTAGTGTCTAGCTTAGGCCAATAAAAGATTAATATATCTTATTTATTTACTGCTTATAGAAAAAAAGTTTATTTATTACCAAAGCTACAAAACGTTCCTTTTCATACACAATGAAAGTTTTTGAAGACATTTTATAAAGTTACATGAATGCCAATACAATTTCCTGAAGTTCTATAGCAAAACATAATTTTCTATACAGAGCATTTCCATCCTTTTGTATTTAATTTATAATATTTTGGAAAATGGCCCATACTTTGCACTGTTTTGAAATTCATTCTTATTCTTGGTTCATATTTATGAGAACTTTCTAAATTCTTAAATTCTCTGCAAATGAGGTTGGAAAGAAGAGTTGAATGTGGAAGAACATGATAATCCTTATGTATGTTTAATTCTTAAAGTTGTCAATGAAACCCCAGTTTATTTAACCATGATAACATGCTGATTTAGAGTATAATTATGCAGAATGGGAAGCGCTTGAAATTTTAAGGATCAAACTAAATGCTAACATTTAGTTTGATCTTAAAATTTCAAGCTCTTTCCATCCTGCATAATTCATCCATCTGTACACCATTTCCCTATTATTTACTATCATCAATTACACTACTACTTGTTTACACATTATAGTTTTCTAAACAGTTATAGTGAGAAATGATCTACTGTATGCTTAATATGTTTCACTGTTTTGTTTTTTCATTCTTTTTGCAAGACCAGCTTGAACTTACATGATTTAGATTGTGAATTTGTGTGTCACAACTGTTTCATCAATCCTTAGCCATACTTTTTTTTTAGATTAAAGCTGTCATTGGGTTAAGCTACCAGTTTTGGATATGGCTGCATTATCTTTATTAATGGAATGAAATGTTCAAAAGGAAGAGTATAATTTAAATTATTATTATATCATTTAACTGTGTGTGTTTTAGTGGTTTACAGCATTGTTGTAAGAATTGCAAAATAGTCCTTTTCCCTCATCTCCTTTTGTAAGATGCTTTTGTAACAATCTTTTCATGTATTTATATTTCATTCAGGGAAAGAAGAAGAAGAGGAAAAGGGACAAGCAGCCAGGAGAAACCAATGGTAAGTAAAATTAGTATTTCTTCCTTATAGAAACAAGGAAGGCCATAATTTCCTAATTAGAAAGTTAGAAAGTTTGTAGCCTTATTTCTTAGAAGTCCATTAGTCCATCCAGCTTTTTCTTGCTGTGTTTTAAATACCACTAAAATTGGTTTCATACTGCTTGCCTTTTAAAACATGTAGCCAAAGAAGTGCATGGATACTCCTGCAATAGTAGTCACATTTTTCTTTAATAACTACAAAGCCATTCACCATAGCGCCATAGTTTGTTAATGCATATGGCATTTTTAATCTAAGATATTTGCTGTGTCTGTATGTATCTGTGTGTGTGTGTGCGTGCGCATCTGTGAGCTTGACATTAATTTCAGCTGTACCTGTGTGGTCTGATGCATGCCTTTACAATGGTAAATTACAGCCATTGTTTTTTTTTAAATTAAGGAGGTTTGCCATTCTTTCTAGAAAATTAGAAATACTGCATAGGCAATCTCATAGTCAATTTTGGAAAAACCCTGATTATTTTTTTCCTTTGAAGACTTTGTATAATTTGTTCTTTTTTTTCAGAACACAGCGAATGTTTCCTAAATCCTTGCCTTTCACTTCCTCCGATTACAGGTGCTAATGTCATTTTCAGCCATTTAAAAGTAGTTGCGTAAATTGCTTTACATTTTTTTCCTTTTGCCATTTTAGATTTTATTAACATTTAAACACTGACATAACAATAATCATTCACACATCTGTAGCATATATGTATATTTATAATGTGCTATGATTGATAGTTTTGTTTTGTTTCTGATTTGTTATTCATTACAATGGCAATTAAACAGGAATGCAGTAAAAGTAACTCAGTTATACTAACTGTGCAAATTGAATATGCAGTATTTCTTTAAAGAGACTGATCTAAACTGAAAAACCCTTAATAATGAACCTCCTTAATCTAATGGCATTTCACGCAGCACCCACTAAGTCTTCTCATGCCAGCATGCAACCACAATATTTTTTAAAAAATTATTTTATTTTCCATTTCTATTCCAACATATTCATGGCTATTCTCTGCTTTACTTGCATACTGCTTGCTTCCATGCTTCTGATCATTTTGATTTCTGGCTGAAACTAACATATCCATTTTGCTATCTGCTTATTCTGAACCATTTTTAAAAAGAATAAAAGAACAATAAATGGAATGTTTATTTCAAAGCTGCATTATCCCCCCCTACCTCCTCCAAAAGAAACTTTTCTTTTATTCCATTTTGTTTCATTTTTAAAAAGAAAGCATGTTGTAGATCTTCATATTGAACTGATCCTCCCTACGCTTATTTTGGTGTTTAATACCCAGCCCAACTGTACAGTCCATCAAGCCTTGTTCTCATATAGCTCCTTTTGAATCTGGAGCTAATGAAGGAACAGTTGATGGCTGCCTTTTCAGTGCCTCTTAACTGGTTAAAGTTTATTTTTTTTATAGACAGTCCTTTCCAGGGATACTGCAGCTTTAATTGCAACAGCTAATCTCAATATTTTGATAAATGCAATAGTCACTATTTTTTAAAAAAGAAAAAGAAATGAACAATCAAACGTTTATATTATACAGTTAATAATGAGGTCATTGATTTTATTTCCTTCTTATTTTTATTTTTATTTCTTTTTTTTCTTCTTTTTTTTCTTATCTTCTCTCTTTCTCTTTCTCTCTCTTTCTGCTCGCTTCTTTCTTGACCTCATTCAGACCTGAGCGCTCCTAAGAAATGCCGAGCGCGCTTTGGCCTTGATCAACAGAATAACTGGTGCGGTCCCTGCAGGTGTGTATAGTCTCCCCCCCTCAACTTGCAATGGCTGGTTTTGCAGCTGGTTTATTTGGTACTTTCCCTGCCCTTCCCTTTTCTCCTGCTTCGTTGCTTTGTAGCTCTGTGTTGTGATCTAGAACACACAAGGGAGTGGAATGCTGCTGTGAATGATCCTCTCTTTCTGTTTAAAGGATTTTGCTCTCCTTCACCCATTTTGTTTTCTTCCCCCTCCTTGTCACTGCGGCTAGCTGAAAAAAATTCCCACTGTAAGACGGCGTCAGCCTAGACTTGCACACACAATTCCATCATCCTCTCTGGAAAGTTGCATACATTGTTAGAAAACATTGCCAAACATCCTTTGATATCACAGTGCAGCAGTTCAGCAGACAAGACACAGGGCTAAGTCAAGGTGCACAGCAGGTGTAGGCATTGTAGGTGTGTGTCACCTTGCAGAGATCCTCTTTCTTTCATGCCCTTTGGTCTGAGAGATTGGCAGTGAACAGAGTGAAATGTTAGCTGTAGCTGAGATTTCGCATCCAACTGAGCTCTATCCACCATTGTGTTGTTGTTGTTTTTTATGTTTACCTTGTGCTAACAGATGCAAATACTCCCAAGAAGTGTCGGGCATTGTTCGGGCTTGACCGACAGACTTTATGGTGCAAACCGTGCAGGTATATAACCCATTAGGCCTTTTGGGAAGTAAATGAACTTTGTCATCTTAGTGTTACATGTGTGGTTTATTTTTAACCCTTTCCTCTTCCTGCTCTCTTCCTTGCTTCTGTGAGATCAGATTGCTAATAAATTTTGATCTTTGACATTCTTTGCTGATTCAATACAAATTGAATTTTCTTCCTTGAACAATATCTCTTTTGGTACCTGAACTGGATTGGTTATGCACACATACTCATCTGTGGAGAAGTAACTCACATTTTTTTTTATCCAAGCAAGAAACTTCAGTATTTCTTGTGTTAAGTAAGCATTTACCTAAGGATCTCTGTGTATATGTAGAATCTCCAAAGGATATTAAAAGGTGTTATCATTTGCAACAAGATATACTCAGATCTGAGCAAAGAAGATGCAAATTGGAATTTTACAACTTACAATGTTGAATCATTCAAATGATGAATGGCTTTTTACTAATGGAACAGTTTTATGCCTTCTCCTCCAATGCTCTGCACTCCTTTTGGCATGTCATTTATGCAATACAAGGGGGCACAACTATGAGAAAGGAATTCATCACTCGATCTGATGTTCATCTTATTACTAAAATGTAAAGTTGGCATACACAGAAGTCACCTAGAAGAAATATTTATATTAGTGCATTTGTTAATTCAAGTTGAGAATTAAAGGCACGCAAAACAACAACTGAAACAACCTTCTGCAGGTTTAAGATCCCTTGGTAAATTCTGTAGGCACATGGTGAAGGGAAGCAAACTATCTTTCTTTCTGCATTTTTCCCCTAATTATGGTTAAATTTGTTATTTCTCTGTTCTGATCCAAGCAGTCTTTGAATTTGGACTATTATGATGGTAGGTATTTTAATCTGACACACACTCTTTTCTGTATGTAGTGCTTCCCTCTTCACCTTCCCCTCTGATTCACACCCTTATCATATGCTTCATTCCTTTTTTTAGAAAGTAGAGCAGTTATTCATGTTATATGCATGCCAGTACTGTTAGTTTTGTGATGCTGAGCTATACACATGGATTGAAAATGATACATTTAATTAATAAAGTTCATGCATAGTCCTGGGGGAGGGGGTGTTGAATTCCACCTATACCCTGTAATTTTCCATGCATGCTTAAGAACTATGATTTGTGTGAGAGAAGCAATAATAATAGCAAATGCTGTTGTCAAGTCATATATTAAATGCCTAAATTTTATAGCTAAAACTCATGTGACCAAAGGCATCTATTCTTGTATTAATCAAACATGGTATATTGAGGTAGTGTTCCAAATTTGTACTCAGTAAAACCACATGTTTTGAGCTCGGAAAGACCAACAGTGTTGATGTCACAAAAACAGCAGGTAGAAAAAGATCCCCTTATTTAAGTAATAGAAGATTTTGGCATAGGCATTTCCAATTAGACATTACATCTGTGCATTTCCATATTTACTCTACCCTGGCCTGCAAAAAGGGCATAGATAATAGAATATAATTTCTGATCCAGTGCAAGACCTTTAAAAAACCCTTTGGGTGGGCCATATCTTGAGAGAAGAACGGAAAGGGATGGCATTGATTGTCAGATGTAATTTCCAGTTTACTGTCATTACTCTAAATTACAGTAGCATCTTTCATTAATCATGTATTGTAACTGGAATTTCCAGTTTTGAAATTTCTTGTTATTGATGTGGAATGCTTTTAGTATACTATCCTTGAGTTGTGCACATTAAAAATGGCATGTTCTTTTAGTAGAACATAATTTCATCTGGATGAAAAAACATTCTTCAGACTAGGACTTGGAAGCTATAATGTGTGTACATTTAATCTTGTAGGTTTTTAAAAAAAAATTGCAATAAATAATGTTACATTACAGCCCTTAAAACCATGTGACTTTATTAATATACTGCAAGTTCATTAATGCAGTAGATTTCAAACAGACAAATAATATTGTTAATTTTGAAAAATCAGCTTCGTAATCAGTAAGACCAAACAGCTACTCTCATGTCACGATTTATAGAAAACTTAGTAGTCCACCTTTTTATTGATTTCTTGCTCTCAGAAGGAATAGTGGTCTATTCTTCATAGTCCCATTTGGCTACAACATTGAAATTAAAGGTTTGTTTGAATTTTATTTATAATATCACTTCTACTGTAGATAAACAAATAATTGTGGAATAATAACAAAGTATCCTCAGTTTTCATTTGGGCTAGATTTTCTATGTGGGGTGAAATACCATTTATTGAACATTAAATACTTTGTTCAAAGATATATTGATTGTTAATTGAACATGATTTTAAGCTAAATATTTTGTCCACACTCCAGTAATTCAGAAATAAAAAGGAATAGATACATTATCTATCTGGTAGTATATATCCAATGAAACACCCTAACTATGTTTGTGTGTGTTTTTAAATGAAGCAAGTTACTAATACTTGAATATATGAAAATAGTGAAGGTAATACATGTATTCTAAATAATTAAATATTAAGGTGGCCTGATTAGAATATCCAGTGGTCAAACTTCTTTTTTCACCTCATAATATTGATTCACATAAAATCAACTAGAAAATAAGAAAATACCTATTTTATCATTTGGATGATAATAGCACAGGGTTTTCTAAACAACAATCTGAATATAATCTAAATTTACCATTTGTTCTGAAAATGTTTATGGGTAGAGAAAGTATAAATATGCTTCAAAGAAATAAAATAATAAGAGGAACAGCATTTTTCGTGGAAAACACAGCAGCCACTAGAATCCTCTCAGAATTCAAAGCTCATTAATCCAATTGTAAATGTATAGCTAATGTATTTCATCTAGGTGTGCAACTGTAATTGCACATGTCCTAAGGCACATTAATACCTGCTGTCTTTCAATATGTAGAGATAAGTTTGCTCTAATTATAGTGGATAAGAGACTGATTTTAATTTGAAATGATTTTTAGAAACAGTTGACAGCAACCAAACTCATAACATCAGCAAAGAATATGGCAATAAAGTTTCTGGATTACACTACATTTTGACTTAATGTTTATATTTCCTTGGTCAAGTATTGCAATATATTTAAATTGAACAAGAGAAAATTGTGTGGTAGAGAGTGAAGTAAATTAAATTTTGAGCACTGATCCCAGCCCTACTATATATGAAATGTTCAATGTAGGAATATGTCACTATCATCGTCATCTCAGGACAAGAACATGTGTACTTCTGTTACTTTCTGTATTGGCTGATCCTTATAAGTTATATCTTTGGCAACCAGGACCGCAAAGAGAGGCATGTGTAAGATTGATGACGGAAGGAAGGGCGCTATATTTTGAAACCGTACCCATTTACCCATAAACAAGTATACACCTATGCTTTGTGCTGCATGGCCTGCCAGAACTTTCTACCAATAGCATGGGAAATTATTTACATGGTCCGCTTTACATTTACTTGTAGGGACTTCTGTACTACTTGGAAAACTGCTTTGTTCGGGCAAGACTTTGCATGCCAAATGCTAAATGTCTTCATAGAATGAATTCTTCAAATATGAATAGCACTATGTCAGCTATATTGCACATTTCCCTTGGGCCAGTTAAAAATAAAATAAAATACTGCTTTAAACACTTATTCAGTAGCATTGCCTCCTTTCTGCCCGTAGAGACTAATTAAAGAGTAAGGCATAAAGGATATGAAATTAGAACATTGAACTCCATTAATTTAAGCCTAATATAGTTGTGATTAGTGTATAGGAGATTATTGTATATAGGTTTAGTAAGGTTTTATTTAGAGCCCACCAAACTGCTCTTTCTGTCTTTTTCTTGCCTTAATACAGCATGATTTGCTATTGCCTGCCATCTCAACCTTTTCTGTTACTTTCTTACCTTTGTTACAACTCACTTTTAATGGTTTCATTCTTAAATTTTACATGCATGCCTCTCTTAATTTCTAGCATGGATCAGTACATTAGTGTGATAAAAATTCTAACAGTTGAATGTGCTTTGGGCAGAAAATCTAACTATTGAGGGGGAAAAAAAGTTTATTTCCAAATGTGTATGAAAACTCTATGGAACAAATGTTTTCAGATGCCAAGATTTATTTATTCAATGTTTTTTAAACATGGCCTGTTAGCTTCTTTATACCAAATGATTGGTCCATCTTCTTCAGTATTGTCTATTTATCAGTGGTTGTGGTTTTATATGAGAGGGAGTATAAAGAAATGAATCTGGGTCTTCAGAATGAAAACAAACCTCTAACTCACGTATAATTTGTGATCAAAGCTGCAAAGTCCTGCACCCAAACAGACATCACTGCAATGAAAGGAAAGCTGTGAAATGAAAAGCAGCAACAATAAACTGCATATTCCTTTATTGGATTTTACACTAATAACTTTCTGGTAACAGGAACCTGTCTTCTGTACAGGTTTCTTTCTCAGAATACTGCTTAACTGCAATCTATGGCAGTATCCATTGTTCTTTTTACATTTTTTGAAAATATTAGCTAATGCTTTCATCATGACAACAAATGTGCAAGTTATTTTCAGCTGGTTAATTTATTTTACCCTCATGAATATATTTAGCAAAGAAAAATCGGTATTTTCTATGACCGGTTTATATTTGGTCTACAAGCTACATTCATTGTTAGCGTCCTATTTTTGTTCTCCCTATAGACATATCTGCTGAATACTATGCTGCATTGTGCATTGGGCAGGTGTCATCTTTATATAAGTTTGATAAGTGGGGCATGGACAATGGCTTGACATAATAGGGCTGATTTACTCTTTTAAGATGATACTGTTGCTTAATGTGTGCACTGCACCAACCATTTAGACTTTCTTTAAGTTGCCAAAATGAATTCAAATGACATTCCTCTAAATCAAAGTAAAAATTGAATCCTCTCACTCGATCCTTAGAAAAAAATAATATATATGATAACTTAAACCCTGCAGGTAATACAACCAGTTATTCTTGTTAACTTGGATGATACTTATGTTAATCTTTCTTTTTCTTCATTCCCCACTTTTATTTTTCCTACTTTCTCTTTTTCTTTTTTGTCTCTGACACTGTTTTTTCCCCCCACTCAACATGGTGTGGTTCTAAACAGAAACATTAAGAAGTGATAGATATTCACCTACTTTTGATTCATAGGAAGCAGGACTTAATGAAAGGAGATTCCTGAGTTAATATATAATCTAATTATATAAATAAAATTTTAATGAAATTTAAAATATTGATTTGGTATCAGTCAGACAGAATCAGCAATATGGTAGTTGTTTAATGGAATGAGAATATACAAACTACAGAATTAAACAATAAAATGCATTCATTTAATGCAAAAGTAATGTGATTTTTTTTTTGTTAAAACAGGCTAAACAGCAAATTGCTCTAGATAGCAGAGACAGATTTCTGAAATAATGATTGTCCAGTAGTAACTAGTACTATGTTACTATATTGGACGTAGTTAAGGAATCCAGCATCATTTGTTGGTCTTTTAAAAAAATCTTATTCTGATTACAATTCAATAGCATATTTTCTTGTACTTACAGGAGATATATTTTTTTCTGTTTCTAGGAGAAAAAAAAAGTGCGTTCGCTACATACAAGGTGAAGGCAGCTGCGTCAGCCCACCCTCTTCAGATGGAAGCCTACTAGATTCTCCTCCATCTTCTCCTAACATGGTAGCCTCCCCCACAAGAGACTCAAAACCACAGACTGAACAGACCCAGCCTCTCTCACTTACATTGAAACCTGATCCATTGGCACACCTTTCAATGATGCCACCTCAGACATCCTCCATAATCCTGACTGAAAGCTCTACTGGCAAATCCAATGGTCTGCCTGCGAGTAATTGTCAGAATGGGGCACTGGACCATCAGTCAGCCACTCTACAGCAATCAGCACCGGCCTCTTCGTTAACTCAACCATCAACATCCTCTTTGCATTCCCATAATTCTTTGGCTGGGACACAACCTCAGCCCCTGTCACTTGTAACTAAGTCTTTAGAATAGCTTTAGCTTCTGAGTGTTCTTTTTATTTTCATTTTTGTGTCAGGATATTTTTTTTCCTCTCATTTGTATTTTTTTAAAAAAAATGGTGCCATATGGCTGGCTACATTAGTTAATGTCAATCAAGTTCATTGGTCAATATTTGACCCATTGTTATTTCATTTCTTTTTCTTTTTAAATATGTAGATGGAAAAGAAAGCCTCATGATTCTGCCAAAATTTTTATCAACAGCTGTTTAAAGTCTTTGTAGCGTTTAAAATATTATATATATATATACATATAAATATATATATACATAACTGTTATGTAGTTCCAATAGTTTAATTTCAAAGAACTGATTTTAAAAATGAAAAAAAGAAGCAATTTTGAAGCAGCCTTTGTTGAAGGCGTTGGTTCTTTATTATTTGTATTAAATACGAGCTTGCGAACCAATCATTTTACATCTGGTTTTTAAAAATTTTTTAAAGGCACAATGAATGCAGTGCCACTAATTTTTTCCATTTTTTTTCTTTGTGCGATACAACTTTTTCTTGTGACGTTATTTGTTATTGTTTAAATGTACAGAAACAAGGGTTAAAATGTGTTAATATGCATTGTTCCATGGTGTTGTCCTTTTGGGGGGAGGGAATGCTACTCAATTAAAAAATATCACAACGCTATTGGACCAGTAGTATTTATTGCTTTAGAAATTGCTTGTTGTTACCTGTATGTTGTCCATTTTTTAAATGTTTTCATTTCTCCCCTTCAGATGTTTTGTAAAGTTTATTTCCCTTTTAGTGTACACACCATATATATATATAACAACTCATTTGTACAAGGTTTTTAAGTTTATGTATAAATGTTATATATATTTTTGTTTATTACTTTTTGTTTTATTTACTTTAATTCTTTATTTTGTTTTCTATCATGCAGTTGCCACCAAATGGACATTTGCAGATGGATCAATAGTATGTATGTGTGTGTATATAAAGCTTATATATAAGCTTTAAAGCCATTACATGAAATAAGACTTGAAAAATTAGCCCAGAACTTTTTTGCGATGCTGTTGGAAATACAGCAGTGTCTCCTTTTGGAATACAAATAAATTTCCCTGCCAGTTGTAGACTGTGAGCAAAACTTTATGTGCCAAAATTCTCAGTGATTTTTGTCTTTACACAACAACTTTTTTACACTGTATTTTTTTCTTCATCCTGTTTTGCTGTGATGTTACATAGGTAGATATGTATGTAGTTTTTAATGTCACCTATTACAGATGTGTTTAGTAGCAGATTGTCCAGAAAGCATTTAAAAATGAAGAGGTATAAACCCTAAAGGGCCAAATTCTGTATAATAGACTGTTCATAAAAGGAAAAATCAGACTGCCACTTCTATGTACACTTAACTACATACAGGTAGGTAGCAAAGTTTTAAAAAAAATCCTAGGCATGTTGATGTTGCAAAAGAATTTTTTTAAAGATAAAATGCTGTATAAAGCTGAAAAAAATGTTCATCTGTTCATCCAGTGCCATTGTAGTTGACATGAAGCTATTGTAAAACTGTCTCCAGTTTTCTTCTCTGGTTTATTAAAGATGCTAACTATGACATATTTTTTTGGCGGGGGGAGGGGATCCTTTGAATGTTTTCTAACAGTTGTGATGTTACTGTTCTGTTTTATTGCTCTTATTCCAATTTTTCATTTTAATGGTTTGGAAGCCATTTTTGTAATGAATAAATGTCCATGCTGTACAGTATCTGTAGCATGCAGTTCTGGATTAATAAAAGCAACTTAGTATGTGCAGATGAAAAGTTTCAGCTCATTTACCATAGGCTTCCTTTAATCCTTGGACTACCTCACAGCCAAAAAATCCTTCAACATTGTACTTTTTGCCTCCATCTTATATAACAGCTACATAATCTCTGTGTTCATAGTTTGTGTAATAAATTGTCAACAACCATGGTAAGGATAGTTAGTAAATATTTATTAATTGCTAATCTGAAGGCTGTGTAGGAAGTTTTCTATTCAGAACAATATGCAATTGACTCAGAACAATAAGAGATGGGACAGGTAAATTATTGCTAGGAATTGCCCAAATGTACAGTATGTACTAAATTTGGACCCCATGATCTAATAATTTAAGATAATCATTGAGACTGTTGTTGGGGATTTTTTATATAAAAAAACTAGGGGTCCCTTTAAAAAAGCTAAGAAATTCTAGTAGTTTCAAGAAGCAATTAAAAGAAGAAGCACATAAGTCTCAGTGCTTCTGCTTTCCATAACTTCTTGCAGTAAGCAAAAGATGATAATTTTCCTCATTCTACATTATTTGTTTGTTAAATTTTTATTCCACACTATCTCCGGAAGCTCAAGATGTTTAGTTGTAGATTTCCCTTCAATATTGAAAGATTACAGACTTCTTTCCTTGCCTAATCCTGTGACTGGAACTTACTGTAAAAGTCCCATTACAAATACTAGAAGAAGGAAGAATTTCTCTTTTACGTTAAATCCTACGCTTGTCTCAACACCTTCATTCTGGATTTTCAATAAGCGCAAACAAATTGTTTCCTGTATTGGAGAACAGATGCAACATCTGCATTTAACTGCAATGATAAAATGCATCTGTAACACATAAAATACTGAAATGACTGTTACTGCCAAAGACTTCCAATTACTTTTTGTTAAATTCAGTTTTAGGCATTTGTGCTTTAATGGTCCATGGTAAACTTTACGAGATTAATCAGTTCCAAGAGTTTTAGACATCAGTTTCAGATGTTGTAGAAAATACTTATTCCATCAATGTATGAATCCTATATTTGGCAGCCAGTTTTGTTCTTGTTTTCATTATTATTATTTTCCCTGTCCAGCATTATTTTCTCACAAGGGAAATTCATCATACCTTTTAAGAAGTGATAGAAAAGTATATCACTACATAAGTCCATCACAAATAAAAAATGTGTCTGGAACATTTGATTTAGAATTTATGCCCAAAACTGTTCAAGAGAAATTTGTACAGTTTGGAATGGTTTAGGGGAGTTTTGCTTTTTGAAGATTCTTAGAATCTAATCATATGCTAAATTTAATGGCTATTTTTCACCTAAAAATGAATAGAGTTAACAATTACAACATATCCATATTTTGTATGTATATTTACAAAATGTAGATTGATGGACAATAATACCATGAACATAGGCATAGTTTTGTAGCATTCTTCCACTTGCATCTATACAGGTAATCCTCAACTAACAATCATTAGTTTGACAAGCATTTGAAGTTATGACAGCCCTGAAAAAAGTAACTTACACCTGGTCTTCACACTGACACTTCACGGAGTCTCCACAATCACATGATCAGACTCCAGGTATTTGTCAATCAGATTGCAGTATCCCAGAGATGTGATTGACAATGGAAAAAGCCAGATTCACTTAACAGTTGTGATTCTCCTAACACCATACAACAATTGTGATTCTCTTAACAACCATGCTTAATGACTGTGGCAAAAAGAAGGCAATACAATTGGGTGCATCTCAGTGATGGCATCACTTAGCAGTGAAAGGTCTATCCCAGTTGCGGTTGTAAATTGAAGATGACTTGTATTGGAGGTCATAAAGCATAATAGTCTAGAAGATGATATAATGGATAAAATAAAATAAAAATAGGAATAAATATTGTTTGTATTTCTTTTTTCCCTGTAAGATATGGAGATACTTAAACCAGAAGGGATCACATCCTGTATTCCTTTTTCTACTGTCCTATATGGTGACTGCAGATAAGATATACTAGTAATGCTTTAAAAAATATTATGAAGTTTACAAAAAGATGATATTAAATAATCTTGTATAATTTGGAGATAGTATTAGGCCCACCATTTTATTTTTATTCAATTTGAACTATTTATATTTATAATTTATATTTATAATACCAAGAAATACAAAATTTAATTTGTACTACCTATAACTGAAATAAGAAACCATGTTGTGACCGGAGACAAAGTTTCTAATTACTTTATCCAATCAACTTTGATTGTGCAATGATATAGTGATGACACCAGGGTGAAATCTTATTACATCGATTTGCCTCCTCATTTAATGATAAAAAAATCATAACATACAACACTGGTGACCTGACATTGTATTTCAACAAAATGATCTTTCAGGACATGAAATTGACATAAAACTAAGGCAGAACAGTCACTTCCCAGTTGTTTCTTACCTGTTCCTGTCCTATATAATTATTTTAAAAAGTATATTTGCAGCCATGAGTACTAATTCACCACAAATTTTGAAGAAAAGATCGAACATAACGTCAAAAATACTTTTAAAAAGTAAAACAGTTTTTCTTCAAAATCTTGCATATATTTAACATAAACCTCCAAACAGGTGAAACTAAAGCAGTGTGTAATACTATAAAGCTCAATAAAGACATCCTGTTTGGAGTATTATTAAAGTTCCATAAATATCTGCTGCTGAAATGTAAGAAAGTGGTGAAAGACCTACATTGGTGAAATTCTGGTCTTCGCAGCTCTTAAAAGGATAGAACAACTAAGACATATATGCAGTCATTTCATTATGGTTTATTTAGACTTATTAATTGAATATAGTTTTTACCTTCCAGTATTGGAGACAGTGCTATTATGCTAATTTGCTATGACTGGATTCTTTCTAGACTTCTCTCACTGTTGAAAGAGAGAATGAAGGAGTGTAACTACAAAAGACAGACCCAAATGTACATTTTCCAAAAAGATAGCTGGACAAACCCAAGAAAGTCCAATTGCCTTTTGGAAAAAGTACCTTTAGGACAACCGTGACTTGAATTCCCCCTCCCCCCCCCAGTTTTTTATATTCCAAAATTTAAGAAATGCATTAGGACATTAGGGGAAGGATTTTGTTCTGCTGTGTGTTTATTTCTTCTTTCATTTGTCTTAATAGTTGCTAAAATCAGTATTCATCCATGCAGAGTGTGAAGTACACTAGAACCTTTTGACTTTATGGTCTTCTCTCTTTTCATCTCCTTCATCTAGCTTTTGTTCAGATTCAATGTCTTGCTTTCTATCAGCATTATAACCCTTAACTTATTTTTGGTTCAACAAATTTTCACAAAGCCAATTGATCTTGCATGATACAAATTGGAAATGTTTCTTCTTCCTGGGAATTTAAAATGCTCAAGAACCCTGCATGCCATGACATCAGAACAGGCAGGATCACAGTGAACAGTACCATGTCACTTCCATATGCCATTCCTACTCCTTTCCTACTCTATAAATATTCAGTTTGTTTTTTTCATCTCAGGACTTATTCAGTAAATATCTAAAATATATTAAATTCAGTTACAAACTTTCTCAATTTCTTTTGTGTTCAAATATAAACAGAGTAATTAATCTTAAATGTACAATGATTGCATAAGTAATGATTTTAACAACTTCCTTATTCCCCAAAGTACTGTTTCAGATAGATAATATAATGGTATAACAGTTTAAATCTGTTTTTTTTTTAATGCTGAATTAGCAAACAGGTAAGGAGAAGAGATAGTTTACCTATATGGAATTAATTTATTTTAGAAATGGGATCTTTTAAAATAGGTTTGGTATGATAGTAACAATTATTTCAGGTTGATTTAATTTAATATATTCACTATCAAAAACATTTGCCCTACTTTCAAAATACTGTTTTACCTATATATACTACATTCATGAATATTTAATTAATTAAAACTACTTTAACAACTCTCTCAAAATCAGCATCTGTTTACCTATTGTAAAATATCGTAATGTGTTTTAACCTGTTTGATATAATGGATTCTGAAAGTGGATTATAGATCTGACAACATGTTAAAGACAATTCAATTTTAAGTATAATTTTATTTTACTTTTTCATTAATTGCTAATCCTGGAGGGAGAAAATTACAGCTACACAATTCAGCTTTGCTACATTTTTGTTTACCTAAGAATGGTGGCAGCTAGATACTAGCTGGATTTGGAAAATCTCCGCAGGTCAAGCTTGATTAGTAGTTGCAGACAAATGTCTATTACTAAAATATATCAAAGATATAGACTAGGCTGCTAAGTCCCTCCCGAAACACTGGAAAAACAGCCATAGCAAGAACATTCCATATTGGTGCTATTTGCCCAAAAAAGAGAAAATAAATCATGTCTATGTAATCACAGAGATCAAATCAAATAATTTTCTTCAAATCAAGATAATCTTTTTCGCAGGAAGTGGGAGGCAACTTTGGTCAAACATACCTGGATTCAGAAGCTAAGGGAGAACACATCCTTGGCTAGGACTTAATGGGATATTACATAACATTCTTAGATTGTAGGTTAAAGTTGAGAAGATGCCTAGAAGAAGGTAATGGCAAATAACTTCTCTATTGTTGCCAAGCCAAGTTGATGGTTATATCTATGAGATATAATCTATGAGTCCAGGCAGGGTTGTCTTTATTTTTATGAATATGTACCATACGAGCCATGATACTAGCAATAGGAAAGGATGTCTTTTCTATGCTTGGAAGAAATAAGAGAGGGAAAAGAAAGATTAAATGTGCAGACAGGCCCTGAAAATATCCTTTTTCCATGTCTGACATCATTTAAATATGCAACTATTAGAGGAAGTAATTGACCAGCATAATATATTGATTTCTTTGAGTTGGGCAGCTGTGTGAATCATGGGAAGACATGCTGATGAAGTCTTAAAATGATAAAACTTTCCCCAGCAGGTTTCAATTGATTGTTGACTGATTTTTGGCAGGTAGTAAAACCAATGGGGCTGAGAATTCACCTTTAGAACTGGAAGTGTGTTTTTGTGTCTGTGTTCTTTTACATTGCTCTTTATGTCATATTAGGTTGATGAAAAGAAGCACTGTCCAAAACAACTTCTCAATTGGAAGGGAACAAAAGGTGCCCACAGAACCCCTTGATTTCTAAGGTCTTTTATTGACACCTCCTTTCTGTCATTCACTCCCCTCATTCTCAAGCGCTCTTATCCCAATGAAAGAAAAACGAGTCTAAGGAATAGAATGAAGAATAGGACTAAAAGTTAAAATTCAGAAGAGGGAAGGCTTTCTAACATTTTGAGATTGAAAGCAGCTAGAAAGAGGAGAGTAACCCTTATAACAGGTTTATGTGGGAAAGGAAAGGAAATCACAATCCTATTCAAGGGCATGACAACACTATAGCTGTTTGACATCAGGCATCCACCCCCTGAAGTCTTCATCCCCACCATATTTGACAAGTCTAACTGTTAGATATTAGCTTCAGCTATAATGGTTTCTACCAAGGTCCTCTGTACCGGAGGGAACAGAGATTTAATCTCATTGGTCGAAGGGTCTGACAGCTCCCTATAAAAGGGCTGCTGTCAGACTCAACCTTCGCTGGATTGTACATAGTTGCTACTGAGTTAATAAACAGCTGTTGTTACCATTAGCCTGTGTATGCCTTTCCATTACCCGATCTAACACTAACCTCAGTTATCAAATGATTGTCCATGCCTGCAATGCATATTGGAAAGCAATCTGTAAATTGTTGCTACAATTATTATGTTCACACAGGCTACTAATATAGTCTTTCTTAAAATGGTTTACAATATATCATACAATAACATTAAACGTTTGTGTTTATATATACTGTTTGTGTTTACATAAAGAAGGGGGGGGGCATTTTCCCAAAGTCCAAAAAGCAACAAATGTAAACATGTCCATTTAGAAACCAACAGAATCTGAGAAATCCCAAGCAACTGAATCAGGAGGCAGAAGGTTTCCTCTCAGATGAGTTCTTTTAAAAAGGAAAGACAGAAATCCCCCCCCCCTTAGATTGATCTATTTATTTGTGATAATGATGACTCAAATAAGGTCAAATAAGGGATCACGGTCCAAAATGAAGAACTTGCTTCAGAAAGGCAAAATAGGGAACAAGGTATCACACATCAGTCGCACAAGAAGAGCAAGGTATGCAAAAAGAGAAGTCACCTTCTGGTTGGTAATTCAATCATAAGGGATGTAAATTTAGGAAAGGATATGGAGATTTTAAAAGAGATCAGGTATCTGCCAGGTGCTACTGCCAGCAGAGACAAGAGGGGTATTCTTAAGATAGTCAAGAATGCAAGTAAGAACTGTGATGTTGATGCTATTGTACATCTTGATCTATCCCAAAAAGATGTACTTTCTGTGAAGAATGATTTCCAGAGCTTGGGGTATGAACTTAGTAGTATAGATTGCAGGCTTATCTTTTCAGAGGTTTTACCAGTATATAAGGAACAAAAAGGGAAGGGCCAGTGTGTAGCAGAGTTTAATGTGTGGCTAAAGGAGTGGTGTAAAAGGGAAGGCTTTGTTTTTATTAGTCATGATGTCTGCAGCTGGTCCAATGAAAAACTGTACAAAAGAGATGGTTTGCACCCATCCAAGAAAGGGACTGAGTTACTTGGCATTAAATTCACAGATTTTCTGGATAAACATTTAAACCGAACAGTGGGAACAGAGAATTAATTGATACAGACCATTTCTGTCCCCAGCAATCTAAAATTCATAGGATTATCAGTGCATGTAACACAGATGTTTGTGCGGGTAAGATTATTACTCCTGCTGTCAAGCAAAACCAAGCATTTAATAGTGAGTGCCATACCATGTGCATGAATCATACAAGTGGCAAGAAAATAGGAGCAGTCAGGCATAACACAGGTTATGTAGACAGTAAACAGAGGGTCAATCAAAATGGACTCAAATGTCTATACACCAATGCACAGAGTATGAGGAATAAACAGGGTGAATTAGAAATTCAAGTAAAAGATGGCAGATAGGATATTGTTGCCATTAGAGAAACTTGGTGGGATGAAACTGACAAATGGAACATACAGCTAGAAGGATTTAAATTATTTAAAAGAAATAGACCAAATAAAAGAGGAGGTGGAGTTGCACTATATATAAGAAATAATTATCTCTCTACAGAAATAGAACACAACAATGATGAGAACTATCTTGAATGCATTTGGGTCAATCTTAAAGGTTGGGGGGGTGACATTGCCATAGGTCTATACTACAGGCCACCCAACCAAGCAGAAGAAGTAGATGAACTTTTTGCTAGTCAGCTAACTAAGGTATGTAGGAAGCACACCACAATAGTAGTGGGGGATTTTAACTACCCTGACATCAACTGGGAAACAAACTCTGCACCAAGTGGAAGAGCCAACAGGTTCTTAACAAACCTAGCAGACAACTTTGTTTCCCAAAAAGTAGAGAAGGGAACAAGGGGATTAGCCATATTGGACTTAATTCTCACTAACAGAGAGGAAATGATAGAAGGTGTTGAAGCCACAGGAACCTTGGGAATAAGTGACCATGCAATATTGGAAGTCAACATTATGCAAACACAAGTAGTAGAACAAAGTGAAACTAGAGTCTTGGACTTTAAGAGAGCTAATTTCAATAAACTTAGAGAGAGCTTGGGAAAAATTCCATGGATGAGACTCCTCAAGGGGAAAACAACTCAAGAATCTTGGGAAATTTTGAAAAATGAGATTACAAAAGCCCAGTCTAGCATAATACCAATGAAAAAGAAAAGTAACAGCTCCCAAAAGAAACCAGCATGGCTGCATAAACAACTCTCTGACAAATTGAAAGACAAAAAAGATAAGTATAAAAAGTGGAAAAGGGGGGGGGGACATATCTAAGGCAGAATATCAATAAATAGCTCGAGCATGTAAAGATGAAGTGAGGAAAGTTAAGGCTCACAATGAAGAAAAGCTTGCCACAAAAGTAAAAAATAACAAAAAAAGCTTCTTCCAACATGTTAAAAACAAGAAAAAGACTAAGGAAACAATTGGTCCATTGCTGGGAGAAAGTGGCAAGAAGGTGACAAGCAACAGGGAGAAAGCAGAACTATTTAACTCATGTTTTGCACCTGTCTTTTCACAAAGGGATAAAACAGTCCAACCTATCAAAAACAGCACTACAAAAATCAGATTAGGAACACAAGTTGAAATAGGGAAGAAAATGGTAAGTGAGCACCTGTCTACCCTAGATGAGTTCAAACCACCAGGACTGGATCGGTTACACCCCAGGGTTCTGAAGGAACTGGCAGATGAGATCTCAGAACCACTGAACTATATCTTTCAGAGATCCTGGAGCACTGGGGAACTACCATAGGACTGGAAAAGAGCTGATGTGGTTCCCATCTGCAAAAAAAGGGGAAAAAACAGATCCAAGAAACTACAGACCTATCAGCCTGACCTCAATACCAGGAAAGATTCTGGAAAAGATAATCAAGCAACAAATTAATGAACACCTAGAAGCAAACAAAGTAATAGCCAAAAGCCAACATGGGTTGTCAAAAACAGATCATGCCAGACTAATCTTATTGCATTCTTTGATAATGTGACAAAATTAGTGGACCAGAGGAATGCCATTGATATAGTTTACTGGTCTTCAGTAAGGCATTTGATAAGGTAGACCACAACCTACTACTAGATAAAGTAGACAGCATCACCACCAGATGGATTTGTAACTGGCTGACCAACAACACTCAACGTGTAGTCATGAATGGAACTGCATCTTCATGGAGGGAAGTATGCAGTGGAGTACTCCAAGGCTCTGTTTTGGGCCCAGTACTCTTCAACATCTTCATCAATGATTTGGATGAGGGAATAAATGGGGAACTCATCAAATTTGTAGATGACACCAAGCTGGCAGGAATAGCCAACGCTCCAGAAGATAGGCTAAAGTTACAGAAGGATCTTGACAAACTTGAACATTGGGCACTATCTAATAAAATGAAATTCAATGGTGAAAAGAGTAAGGTTCTACATTTAGGCAACAAAAACGAAATGCACAGGTACAGTATAGGTGGTATCTTGCTCAATAGTAGTAATTGTGAAAGGGATCTTGGAGTCCTAGTGGACTACCATTTAAATATGAGCCAGCAGTGTGCAGCAGTTGCCAAAAAAAGCCAACACAGTTCTAGGCTGCATAAACAGAGGGATAGAATCAAGATCACATGAAGTGTTAATACCACTTTATAATGCCTTGGTAAGGCCACACTTGGAATGCTTCATGCAGTTTTGGTCACCACGATGTAGAAAAGATGTGGAGAGTCTAGAAAGAGTGCAGAGAAGAGCAACAAAGATGATTAGGGGACTGGAGACTAAAACATATGAAGAACGGTTGCAGGAACTGGGTAAGTCTAGTTTAATAGAAAGAAGGACTAGGGGACAAATGATAGCAGTGTTCCGATATTTCAGGGGTTGCCACAAAGAAGAGGGAGTCAAACTATTCTCCAAGGCACCTGAGGGAGAACAAGAAGCAATGGGTGGTAACTAATCAAGGAGAGAAGCAACTTAGAACTGAGGAGAAATTTCCTGACAGTTAGACCAATTAATCAGTGGAACAGCTTGCCTCCAGAAGTTGTGAATGCCCCAACACTGGAAGTCTTTAAGAAGATGTTGGATAGCCATTTGTCTGGAATGGTATAGGGTTTCCTGCCTAGGCAGGGGGTTGGACTAGAAGACCTCCAAGGTCCCTTCCAACTCTGCTATTGTATTGTTGTATTATTTATTTTATTTTGTTTTGTTTGTTACTCATGTACAAGATAAAAGGAACAAGGATAAACATGAATAAGAACACAAGAAATGGGTACAAATAAATGGGGACAGTAGGACAGGGATGTTAGGCACACTAGTGCGCTTATGCACACCCCTAAATCAGATCATAGTCATACTTTGTTCTTCCTGTCTTGCACAGGGTGGACTTTCATGTGTTAAAACTGTTGCGCGAGGGCTGGCATGCATGCACATGCATGCGCAACTCAACTTGAGCAAGTTGAGCTGCACACGTGCTTGCCACCTTACTGCTTGCACATCTCAGTTCTAAATAGGCTATGGCCTGATAGTGGACCACAGCCCATTGTGGATCCCTAGCCTACCATGCATCTCGGCATGCTGCTAGCTGCAAAAATGGCAAACATAACAAAACTGAAAACTGGAGATTTCTTACACATTTCCTCTAAGTAAATACGCAAGAGTAATATTCTTGTAAAATAGTGGATGGCATCAGGTCTTCTCAGGAGCGGGCTGAGTTGCAACAGTATGGTTTGGGTATGGGAAGAAGGATGTTGTGAACCCAGCAAAGAAGAGTATTTTTTCCAGTTCAACAGGGAATGCATTCCAGAGCCTAGAAATACATACAGTTTGGATCTAAAATTAAAACCCTATACATTTCAATATAGTTACAAAGCTGAGGAATTGGCAGCAGAAAATGGAAATAGAAATCGGTGGTTTGTATAATTTTACACACACTGTACCATATATATATATATATATATATATATATACACAAACACATATCCATTCATTTATATATAAATATTTCTATAAGCTTAAAGATCAGAAAGTCCATGGCTGGCTCATTAAGTTACAAGAATTTGCTTTCAGTTGTGTGAAGACCATTTCATATGCCTAATTCAGAAAATGTTAAGAGATAACAAAAATGTTTTCAACCCTGTTCATAACAGCTGAAAATAATTTCTTTGGTAGATTCCTTGCAGGCTGATGACAGGTTCTTAAGTATAAAGGTAGGGATGGTTTGAATGACTCGCTTTTCACTAAACACCTCTGTATTTATGTGGCTTCCCGTGCTTCAGTTAAATCCCAAGGGACACCATCATTAGGCACCTCCACTAGGTTTTTTTTTTTAGATACGGAAGTAGGATCAGCCAGGAAGCTTGCAGAGTGATAGAGAGATGTGTAACTGAAAACAGAGCTGGCTCTTTTCTACATCTCAGAACAATAAGATTTTTCAAAACTCAGAACCATTGAGAATAAGGTGGGAAAAAGTTGGGAGAATTTTTTTTCACATGGTTTAGAGAATTGGAAACAGATTTTGAGTATAGCATTTTTTCAGGCTGAGGCTACAATGGACTACAGGAAGAAACTTGAGAAACAGTACAGCTCAAAAACCAGGGACTGATAAAATGAATTTTATCAGACAAAGATAAAATTAAGGATGACAATCTGAAAATAGTTAGTGTTTTTGACACTGAAATATATAAGACCACATCATATTTTAAAAAAAACATGCAAAAATGTTTTAAAGAGAGATTTTAATAATAAAAACAAAGATGTTTAATGAACTTTGTAAAAATATCAGTAGAAATGTAAAATAACACTAAACGTCTTAAAATCATTTGTAACCTGAACTGTATTTGGTTAGATGAAGTGACACCAGCTTACTGATGTGCCGTCAGCAACAAGAAAAAGCATGCTTGGCTATATATTTTACATTATAGCCCGATTTATAAAAAGAATTTTATAATAATATATGCTTAGGAATATTTTACTAAAGAAAAACTAATGTGCCAGAGTCAAAACATAGGATCTGCAAAGTTCCCTTGGGTATGCAGGTACTGATTTCACATCAATAGATGGCTCAGAGTAATGAAAATGAAAAAATGCTTTCACTTTATAAGTTCAACAAATATAGGTTAAGAATTTTAAATTAGAATGGACATCAACTAGTAATCAGGGCAATGACATTCTATACCAACCTCAAGTTGAAAGGCACCATCACATAGAATGTAATAGTCTTCTTAAAGAGATGCAAATGACAATGTCAAAGCTTCTCAGTGCAAAAAGAACCACACTGACACTCCATCCCTTTGGCTGGGTCATCATTTATCAGCATATTGATGATTAATATATGGACCCAATATATGGACTCTCTAAGTGTCTAGTTAGGAAAATTATAAAATTGTGCCTTCCATTCCCAGTCCTCATGAATGGTTGGAAGGAAGTCTAGCAGATACACAGAATTCTCATTTTGACACATTTCAGTTCCCATCTGACTACTAACAGATAAGTAAGTTCATAGGACTTCCCTCAGGACTCCAAGTCAGTTCTCTGATTCCTATTTAGAGTCCATTCTGGTCCAAACTGATTATAAATATATTGAGAAATTTGAAATTTTGAAATTTAATAAATTTGTATGCCGCCCAATCCCGTAGGACTCTGGGTGGCTTAGAGACAAGATAAAAAGTTAAAAATTAGGAATAAAAAGATACAGTTTTTAAAAAATAACACACCATCCATTCTGTCTAGATGGGGCTGGACATTATTCAGCAGCCCCAGGCCTGCCGGAACAGCCAGGTTTTGTTGGCTTTTGGGAAGGCCGAGAGAGTGGAAAGGGTCCAGATCTCTATGGGTAGATCGTTTCACATGGCCGGAGCAATATTTTCCTTGACCCATCATTTTTACGAGAAGTCAGGAACGTGATTGGGAAAAAGATGTATTATATCTGCCAATTACTAAAACCTTCTTGAATCCTTGCTTCCATTGAAATAAATTGCTATCATGCTACTGGCTTTATTATTGGATTTTTAAAAATCAGAAATATTTTGCTTTTTTACTGAAGCAAATCTCAGCAGGACTTGTCCTTTGCTATGACAATAGAAAGCTTGGGCATAATAGTGAATTTACTTCTTTCATACTTTCACTGTTTTTTTTTTTAATTGGGCATTCTTTAGGGAGTAGAAAACAAGTCTGAGAAGTTGACATATCTTGGGTTGAGATGAGACTGTCATGGGAAGAAGAGTAAAACTGGGGCTGTCAAACCATTTCAATGATTCTACAAATAACTCTGGGGCTTTGAAGGAGGCGGTGGTGAGGCCCCTCCTTAAGAAGCCTTCCCTGGACCCAGCTTTTTTAGCCAACTATCATCTGGTCTTCAACCTTTGCTTTGTAGCGAAGGTTGTTGAGAGTGTGGTAGCACGTCAGCTTCCCCAGTTCCTCTCTACATGGGGCTGCCCTTGAAGAGCAACCAGAGGCTTCAACTGGTCCAGAATGCAGCTGTGTGGGTTATCATGGGAGCACCCCTTTTAGGCGGCCTGCACTGGTTGCCGGTTGTCTTCCAGGTGTGATTCAAGGTACTAATTATGACCTTTAAAGTGCTCCATGGCTTAGGCCCAGGATACCTGCGAGACCACCTACTGCCACTGGTAGCCTCCCACCATCCAGTGCGAACTCACAAAGTTGGCTTCCTCAGGGTGCCATTGGCCAGACAGTGTCAGCTAGCGACCCCCACGGGGAGAGCATTCTTTGTGGGAGCGCCTTCCCTCTGGAATGAGCTGCCCCTGGAGCTTCGTATAATCCCCGACCTCCGGTCCTTCCGATGCGCCCTAAAAAGTTGGCTTTTCCAGCAAGCCAGCCTGGCCTGAACAAAACAAAATAAATTATTGATCATTGTTAAATTTTAATCGATTTTTTAAAAATGTTATTGTTAATCCTAATTGGGTTTGTTTGGGATATTCTATTTAATTCTTTTTAACTTTTGTAATATGTCTTTTTTTTAATGTTGTACGCCGCCCTAAGTCCTTGGGAGAGGGCCAGCATATAAATCTAATAAACCAAACCAAACCAAACTAAAGATCAGCTTTTTAGCTCAAGGTACGATATCGATCACTGTATTTACAAGAATTTTATTCATCAATGGGGGCAGTAAATCCCCATTCCATAGCATTACGATCTTATAAAATGTTTATTTTTATTAATAGCAAATTGATCAAAGGTACTGATTAGAACACCAATATATTATACAAGAAAACCAAACAACTATATTTCTTAAATCAAAATATAGGCATTAATGTTGACTACGCAAGGCAAATTGCCATCAGGCCATTAAAGGTTCCATATTTACTTTTATGTAATAAAAATGCATTTGAGACAGAAATTCAACAAATAAGTGATGAAGATTATTTCTGGCTTTTTATGATACCCATACTTTTATTGTGATAATTTGGTTTTATCCAACAATTTCATTTCATAATAACATGTGGGGTCTTTTGAGAAGGAAATCTTGTTCCAAAAATGGCATCGGTCCATTCTTAAATCTAAGAACATGTACAGCTTAAGTCCAAAGTAGACACTAAAAGTAATAATGTGCATTGATATCTTTTTTCTGCTGTCAATTGTAATAACAAGCAAATTTTTCTTTTGCATTAAGTGAACTTATTGTTTGGGTGGCTCTGACAATAAAATTCTTTAAAAAATGTACTGGCAGGAACAATCAGAAATATATTTGAAGTGAAAACAAATGGTAAAGTACAAGCTGGAAGACTGAAACAGAATGTTCTTGCATTAAAATGCAATTTCTTTTTACCAACATACCCATTTTCACCTCTTGGTTTTTAATACAATGAATAATGAAGTACAATGTGATGATGAGAAAAAATTCAGAGGATCCTTTTTCCAAAATTGAAAGAATATATGAGGAGGCTATAAATTACTGAAGCTGGTCAGGGTCTGCCTTTGAAATCCTGAGCATCGCCGTCTTGAATGCAGTTCTGCTACTCACCCAGAAGCCATTCCTGCACTCTTGAAGAGTATAAGCCTTGATACATTCTTTCAATATTTGTGGGCATTCTTTCAATATTTCTCGGTCTTAAGAATAATAGAACATAACAGAAAAACATAGTAATTTTGATGTGCGATTTAGTCCGTAGTTGCTCCAAGGGATCCATATTAGTATAAAAGTTGTGAGTAGTTTGAGAGACACGTTAAAACAAAGGCATCTTTTTTCAGGCTCACATGTTATTTCAAAGTCAGGCTGTTTTAATGAAGAGCAGAGAAGTGATGGACTCTCACTTCCACAAGGTCCAAAAGGTTTCTTCCAAATTGTTCTTAAGCATGGCAAGTCATAATGTTTTGCCTAGAGGAATCTCAGAATGACATGTTAGTGGCTACAACTTTTGCTTCAGTAGCTTCATATCAATCCACTTACTTCTGTCTTCCAAAATGGTATTCTGATCAAGAAAACAGTGAGTCAGGACTTTGCCTTACCTGTCATTCTCCCAGTTTACCACCTGAAATAATTATTTTGTTCTGCCCAAAGATTAGGGCCATTCTCTAACCATTGTCTATCTGGTAAAATCATCCACCAAATTACTACTTTTGAAAAGTGAAATATTATATTGCAGGAACATTTTAAATTGGACATTGTGGCCCAAGCAAAAGTGATTACTAAGTGTGAGGTAACTGTTACAGAAAAAACCCAACTTTATATGAAAAGGAAAAATAATTCCACCTGTGGACATCTGTGAACTTGAAGTTGAAAGAGGACAGCATTCAAAATCAAAACATATAGAAATGAATTGTAATTGTATCTTATTTTGAGCTGCTTATCTTAGTCCTTAAATGAAAAGGAACACTGGATTTAATAAAGAAGGCAGCCTAAAATACCAGACTTTTATTTTACTCAGGTGAATGAGTAAATTTAATATGGGTATTTTTTTTCTTACATAGTCTTTGCTCCCAAGTATAGGGTTTAAATTTAATATGGCCTATTATATTAAATGATTTACAATAAATAGGATAATTTTAATTAAATGGAATAGGTTGGTAGGACTCCCAGTTACTGAAAATAATGATAATTCATTATTTCACTACTAATAGATTCCAGACATTGGCCCTCCCCCCAAAAGATTTGTTTGTTCAGTCATTATGCCATGTCCCATTCTTCATGGCCCCATGGACTATACCATATCAGAGTCCCCTGTCTTCCAGAGTTTGTTCAAATTCATGTTCATTATATCTATGACACTAACCATCTCATTTTCGGTCTTCTTTTGCCTTCAAGGGTATTTTCCAATGAGTCTTCTCTTGTCACTTGGTTGGCAAAGTATCTGAGCTTTAGGTTCAAAATAGTCTTCTTTGTCTACGCCTTAACTCCAAATAGTTAACTTTATGTGAAAAAGAAAAAAAAATGTTCTTATTCTTAGTAGGAAAGAAATTGAGTGAATTGGCAAGGACTAAGCATTTCAATACTTTAGATGCCTAATATAGATTTTGGCAGATGCCTCTCAGAAAACTCAACACATGATTATGCACTTCTATGTGTCTTTGGGGAGATAATTTTTACTTTGCTGTTAGGTTTTGAAGTTCATTAAAGTTCTTCTATGAAACTGCAAAGAATTGTGGAGGGCAGCAAAAATGGAAGAGTAAGATGGGTGGTCTCTACATTTGATAAATGAAATGCAATTTACAGAATCAGTTCTGCAATCCTCCTTCAGATAGTGGCTTGAAAAAATTTCCCTCAGAGATGGGCATCAGGCACATCAGAGAATTTTTCCACCACTTTTCCAGCCCAATGTCTCATTCTACAAAATATTTTCTCAGAGGAAGTACTGAAGATAAAGACAGTAATGAAAATAATGGTTTGGACAATGCATCCACTTCAGGAAGAACATAAACAGAAACTTTCATGTCTCTAGAAAAAAGTTCTTGCTGCAAATCTTAAACACAGAGTTTAATTTCTAAATATAAATAAATGATATATTATTATGGCAAAATCTTTTTCAGTCTGCTTCCTTTTGGTTCAAGTTTATAAATGGCCTGCCTATAATATTTCTCAGAAATTTTATGGTTTCCTGCTTGAGCAGGGCCTAGAAGACCTCTAGGGTCCCTTCCAATTCTTATTCGGTTAATATAGTGAGAAAATAAACTAGGGAGACTTTTGAAAGTAAGATAATGTGCTGCTGGTGAAACCAATGTGAAGATGATGGTAGAAATTAACATAGACCAGCGGTCTCAGCAACCTGCAGCTCTGGAGCTGCATGTGGCTCTTTCTCCCTCTGCTGCAGCTCCCTGTTGCCAGTTGGTTCCACAATTGATAGGGCTTTTGGTTAGGACAGGTAGAGGAAAAAGGATGCCGTGCTAGGAGGAGATTCTAAGGTGGGGGAACTGGACTTTTAAGGTTGCAGACCCCTGGTATAGATGAATTTATGGAAGAAGTGTTTCAGACCTGGCCTGAGAAAATTTGGCTACAATGAATAAAAACAGCATAAATTTGGTTATTTTAGCAAAAGAAATAAGGAAAAAAATATATCTCTATGGGACATTATTAAAAAAATACTGTTGAAAAAGTAACAAAAGGAATAGAAATAATTAGTCCAAAAAGCACACATTTTAGCTTTGCATACCCACCTACCAACTTCTATTTTACAGAAAAGCAGAATAATATATTCTTAATCCAACCTGACAGGCCTTCTATTGAGATAAAAGGAAAAGACATTCCCATATACATACTGAACTCTTGGGAAGTATTTAAGATTTAAACATACAAAATAAATATATAAATATTCCAGGTTCATTCACTGGTTCTAATTACCCTCATTTTCTCTCGGTGTTTCCTTTTCAAAATATATAACAAAACTTTCAGTATTCTAATTTTTTTTTACTGTGACTAAATATAATGTTCTATTTCTTATTTATTTTTACTGTGAGTTTTAGCTCTTATCCTAAAGTTGGTCCCACAGCATAGCTCCCACTTTTAGATCAATACTGGATTGTTGCTTTTTAATATACATTTAGGCACTGTTTATTTTTTAGAAACAAATATAATGCAACATAAATGTATCGACAGTTTGAGATTGCCTGCACATCTGATCAATGTTCTTCTGTCTGTCTTCCATCTTTAATGCTGTTTATTATAGGTACTTTACAGCATGACTTCCCAGAACCATTACTACAAACTGAGCACCTAGTTTGTTTGATTCCATAGAAAGGCATATATCATGCCTAACTGTAGTTTAATTTGGCTTCTTTTAAAAATGGAACCTTTTCATGCATTTTCATTGACCTTTCTGGTGTAAATAAAATGTATTCTTATATTGGCATGCAACAGTTTCAGAATGTCTACTATGGCCTAAATCAGGCATGTTGTATCTGTGACTTGCAAGCCGTATGTAGTCCTGAATAGCTAATAATGCAGCCCAACAAATGCATAAACTTTTAATAGTATTATGTGATTTATATACATTAACTATATTATATATTTTATGTGCGGCCCAAGACAATTCCTCTTCACTCAGAGTGACCCAAGTAAGTCAGAAAGTTTAAAATTTTAAAACATGAAAAATAAATAATGCTGCAGAAATATTATATCATCCTTTAATAAAGCTTTGGTGTACTGAAAAAGTTGGGGGATTTTCCCTCAAAAAACATGTATTTTCTCCTTTGTAGTTACTCGGTGGGCCACTGCTGGATTACTAACTGGCTTTGGTTGACATACCAAACATAAATTTACAAATGACCTATTATAACAAGATTTTTTTTGTCCTTGTTTCTGCAATAACATTAAAAGACCATTCTCTACATTCTGTATGGTATTCACTCATATTTTTTGTCAAAACATTAATTCCCCATACTATATTCTTACTGTTTTGGTAACATGCTAGAAGCCAGGATTCTGTAAGTTCTAGTTCTACTTTAGGTTCAAACCTAACTGGGTGACCTTTTCCCCATCGCTAAGAAGGAGCAGCTGATGGCAAACCACTTCTGAAATTTTGCCAGGAAAAATACCAGGACTTGTTCAGGCAATTGTCAGAAGTCAATACTGATTCAAAGGTACACAGATAAACACATTCCCCCCACCTGCAGTCAATGACTTTCCGTACTTGGTCTTCTCTGACTTCATGCTTAATAAAAGATCTCCAAACTATTTTGATGGTTGAATTCTATAAAATGGCTTGGATATTGTTCTGTAAGTCTTCCACAACAGTATGCGTAAATCAGTGGTGGGATTCAGATTTTTACTACCAGTTCTGTCGGCATGGCTTGGTGGGTGTGGTGTGGCTTGGTGGGCGTGGCTTGGTGGGTATGGCAGGGGACGGATGCTATAAAATCTCCATTCTCTCCCCATTTCAGGGGGAGGTTACTGCAAAATCCCCTTTCCTTCCTGATCAGCTGGGACTCGGGAGGCAGAGAATAGATGGGGTTGGGACCAGTCAGAGGTGGTATTTACCGGTTCTCTGAACTACTCAATATTTTTGCTGCTGGTTCTCCAGAACTGGTCAGAATCTGCTGAATACCACCTCTGGCATAAATGTAATAGATAAATAAATACCTGGTACATGTAAATAAACATGCAATCAAATACAATTAAAATAGAGAGCATGTGGAAAACACAGTGTATATGTGTGTGTTTCAAACTTTATTGCTTAATTACTCTTGAACCTTAACTTGTTAAAATTCTTCTCTAATATATTTAGGATCTTGGACTAGTAAATTCTTTAGATTTGTTCATGTGGAGCAAGGCCAACTTTTCTTTGCAGTAAAGCCCCAATACTCTTCACAGTTCTACAGCAAAGTCAATAATGATGCTTGAGATCCTCCATGTATGCCTGAGCAATCCGAACTTAAATACACACTCTCTTGTGTGGAGTAATGTAGAGAGACCATTCATATTTGTGGAATACTTACAATGTGCAGCTTTGTGAACGCTACGCCTTGCTTGGCCGCCATCCTTTTTCATATATTCTACAGGGCGAGAGAGGAAGAAAGATTGGAGAAAATATTGCAATCATATTTGCAAACAAGCCCATTTATTGCTACCAATTGCCAGATTTCTCCAGAACCCTTCATGATCTTCTGTGACAAGGTAACTGTTTTCCTCTTGATTCCCAGCTGTGTGTTTCTTGTCACTTTCAAAAATGTCAACTACAAAAGAGCCAAGCAGGTGGTCGTTTGAAAACATAGTGAGTTGGCATTTTTAGGTAGGTGGGGACTAAATTTGGAGTGGAAACACACAGCTTCTGAGCCTCTCTGCTGCTGCTCTCAATGAATAGCAGCCGTTGTTTTGTGCTGCCTTTGCACAGCTTCGGGACCACCTCCAGCCAATCAGCCCTCTGGTATTTAATTATAACAACATTCTTAGCCTTTTTGTTGTTGTTGCTGCTGCTGCTGCATGAGTGAGGAGGGTGGGGGTGCTGGATCAACTTTTGGAGCCAGGCAGGCCTGCCAACAATAATTTGTCTTTTCCCAGAGGGCTTACGAAGGTTGGAGCAGGTTCCAAGTTCCTCCTAAACTGGCTGTTCAATTTAGCTTTTCTACCAGAGTGCTTGAAAAGGGTTATAGAAAGGCAGATAAATGCATGTCTTGTTGCAAGCATCCCTGACAAACCGAGCCCTCAACAGCAGTGATCTCATTTCTGTCTCATTATTAGTGAGGCCAGTTTTTTTTTCTATTCATAGGTCATTGAATATGAACTAAAATAAGCAAAGTTTGGTTTATTCCGAGCACTTTTTAGCCCACATGCAAATGTTACACTTTGTAGAAGAATTTGTTCAAAGAAACGATTTCTTCTCTAGTTTATCTTTTCCTTGTGTGCAATTAATCAACTGTAAGAATTCAATTTCTTGCTTATGCCTTGAATAAACAGTTCTTCCATAAGTTAATGAAATTATGGTTGTAACATGAGCCTTTCTATTTTACATACAGTATACACTCAACAACACACACACAAAGACGCATTGTAAAGAATGTGAGGAATTATTTTTATGATTCAGAAGAACTAAAACCAGAAACAGTTTGAGTATAGGGAGTTGACTTACAACCATTGTAAGCCCAATTATGAGCCCAAAATTTCTGTTGCTAAGTAAGACTTTTGTTAAGTGAGTTTTACCCCATTTTATAACTTTTTCTGCTGCAGTTGTTAAGCAAAGCACTGCAGTTCTTAACCAGTAACCTGGTTGTTAAATGAATCTGGTCTCCCCATTGACTTTGCTTTGTTACCTTGTTGCAAAAGATGGTCACATGTTCCCAGAACATTGTAATTGTCATAAATATGGATCAGTTTCAAAGTGTCTGAATTTTGATCACATGACCATCAGGATGCTGTCAGGTTTCCGAAAGATGCCCTAATTAACTTATGAGCATTGAGCCAAGTTTCAAAACAAATCCAGTCATTTATTAGGAACAACATTTCGGCAATACTCGCGTGGAGTCAGATTTTACCTCAGTTAAATTATGGCTGAATTTTACCCCTGTTTCTCACGTCCCCTCGGTCTGTGTCATAAATCACATTCACCAACAAGGTGCTGCAGCAGATTGTAAAATTCCACGCCTCACAAGCCTGCTGTAGTAATCTGAAATCCAACTGTAGCCGAAGGCATGCATGGAATGCTCTCCCCCCTTTCCTTCAATGTCACCTCGATAACAGACTTGGAAATTTAGGCAAGAAAAATGAAATGCACAGGTACAGTATAGGTGGTACCTTGCTCAATAGTAGTAACTGTGAGAGGGATCTTGGAGTCCTAGTGAAAAACCATTTAAATATGAGCCAGCAGCTGCCAAAAAAAGCCAACAAAGTTCTAGGCTATATAAACAGAGGGATAGAAACAAGATTATGTGAAGTATTAATACCACTTTATAATGCCTTGATAAGGCCACACTTGGAATACTGCATTCAGTTTTGGTCGCCATGATGTAGAAAAGATGTGGAGTCTTTAGAAACAGTGCAGAGAAGAGCAACAAAGATGATTAGGGGACTGGAGACTAAAATATATGAAGAATGGTTGCAGGAACTGGGTATGTCTAGTTTAATGAAAAGAAGGACTACGGGGATATGATAGCAGTGTTCGGGTGTCTCAGGGGATGCCACAAAGAAGAGGGAGTCATACTATTTTCCAAGGCACCTGAGGGTAGAACAAGAAGCAATGGGTGGTAACTAATCAAGGAAAGAAGCAACTTAGAACTGAGGAGAAATTTCCTGACAGTTAGAACAATTAATCAGTGAAACGGCTTGCCTCCAGAAGTTGTGAATGCCCCAACACTGGAAGTCTTTAAGAAGATGTTGGATAGGCATTTGTCTGGAATTGTATAGGGTTTCCTGCCTAGGCAGAGGGTTGGACTAGAAGGCCTTCAAGGTCCCTTCCAACTCTGCTATTGTATTTGTAAATGCTTTATTAGTTGACAGATGCTGCAACAGTTGTAAGTGTGAAAAATGGTTTTAAGTCACTTTTTTCAGTGCTGTTGTAACTTTGAGTGGTCACTAAATGAACTGTACTAAGTCGAGGGCTACCTGTATTCCTTCAAATCCCCAAAAGTGCTGAAAGTTGAAGTTCAGACTTTCTAATAGTTTATTTAGGTTTTGCAGAAGTTTTAAAGATTTGTAGTGAGGCAACATTGCTAACTCCCTGCATGCAGAGAACTTGGGTGGCTAACATCGCTAGCTCTTTTCCTATTAAAGAAATAGACTTTTGGATCTAATACTATGGTGATGCCTTTCACTGGCTCCATTCAATTAAATATAAAGATTTCCAAAAGCTACACTACAGCACAGATGGGACAGGACATTTTGGTAACATGGAAGTTTATATTCAAAATACCTAGCGGGCAGCAGGCTACTCCGTTTGGTCTATTCAGAATCAGTTCTCAATTAAGTTCTAAATTCTTGGCAATTTGATTCCTTATGGTGGGATATTTGCTTATGGCTTCATATCAACATGATTCTTACTTTGCCAGCCTTTTTTCCACAGCCCAGAGCATGTATAGAGGATGGCAACTACATTCTTAGTTGACTCCTGGGAAATCCATTCTATTAGGGTACAGAGCAGAGGAACCTGAAGAATAACATCTGACAAAGAGCTGAAGATGTCTTGTCCAAACATTTGTTGGAATGTAATTTCTTGCCCAAAATGCATTTTTAGGTTGAGAAATGTATGGCAAAAAAGAAGTGCAGTATTTGCAAATAGTTTTAGGTTGCTTTTATGGGATTTTTAATATATACTACTTAAGCCTTTATTATCAAAGGGGCAGATCTATTTATGTGGTGGCCAAGAGTCAACAATGACTTGATGGCACATAATCAATGAATCAGCTTCAATATTTTATAGCTCTTTTCTCATTAGTGGTTTTGTTTTCTTCTTTTGTAAACATGAATAATCCAGTAATTCACTGCTGGAAGCTTGATAGGGAGTACAGGCTTCAATATTTTCAGAATTTCTCATTATTTATCTTTTGCTCAGCGATGACATGTTATACCTCAGTTCTGATCCTTCATGCACGTTTCAAACACCTGCATATAGAATTTTAAAAACTATCAAAATGTGAGAATAGTACAAATTTGTCAGCTTCCCAGTTCAGAGAAGAAGAGACCATAATCAGCATGTAGTCAATCAATGTGAAAACAGGTTTTTATTTTTAAAAAATGTTCTTGTATTCCTTTATAACAAGACTGATTCTGTAGAGGAGAAAAAAACATTGGAAAAAGCAATCACAATCCTTCTTGTAGTTAATGCCTAAAGTATGCTTCTCTAGGGATACTTCTTTTGCACACTAATCTGCCTGAGCTGATCTCATGAACATGTGATTAAAGATTTCATTGCAAATCACCGCTTCTTTCATTGACGGCAACATGGGAATAGTCCTATTATGACATTACAAGAAGACAATTGAGCAAGGGATGCTAAACAGCTTGAGCATTTTGAAATTCTGGAAATCTGTTTCTTTTCTTCCCCTTCTTTCTATTTTTTATAAATAGTAATTTATAAAAATGAATTATTACCAATGTGCATTCTCAAACTACCACCACATTTGGGGAATTAAATAATAGAAGAGGAATTATGAATCCAAGAACTAATCCATCATTGTCTGTTAGGAATCTCTACCTTTTTTTACAATTACAGAAATGGTGTGGGCACCACAATAAAATGGTGCAAGTGAAAAAATTCTGAAAAAGGAACCCTCAAAACATCAAGAAAATGATTTATTTGTTTATTTGTTTATTATTACTGTTTTAATGGATGAAATGAAACAATCTTCAGGGAATTTGGAAAAACTGTCCTTTAATAACGATCATTTCATTAGTTATATGTGAAACAATATGAAGAATGAAAGACATTATGTACATATGAATCAAAGAAATCTTGGATAAGGAGATAGAAAGTATATGATGCTGATAATTTTGTTAGAGACCTTTTCTTCAGAAGAAGAAAAGAAACAGAAGCAATGGAGGACCTAAGGCAAATAGTTGCAAAGGAACAAAACAAACTGTACCTACCATTTCTGACATTAGTATAAGGTAAGATGTCCCAAATCATCTGCAATAATGAAATAATTGTTAGCACCATTTCAAAGTATGGTAGGAAAAGAAGAATCTGGAATATAGCAAAAAAAAGTGATAAGATTTAGATTGTAGAAAGATAAATTAGAAATATGAAATATATATATTTGATTTGATATATTTGATCAAGCAGAATAAAGTGGCTCTAGAGAGAACACCATGACTTATTTTATTATGCTATTGGACCCTTCCAGTATTTCTATTTTATATGTATGAATATATTTAGTAATCCCAGATGAAGACTCTTAGCAGTTAGTTATCTGATAATGACATCAAATTTAGGTCTAACAATGTATCTCTTCTTAGTCCCTACTTTGAGCAGATTAGTGCGGACTATGGTCTCCTATGTATAAATCACACAGTAGACAATATGCTTCCAGGCAGAGCTTCCTGTAGGACCTGATGACTTCGCTTTCTACTTTCCTATATGTATGGTATCGTTCATCTTATGCATAGAAAAAGTCATGAGACAAAGTTCATTACAGAAGTAAAAGACGTTTATTACTTTTTCAGTGAGAACCACTTAAAAAGAATTATAAATACTCTAAGAAAGTAAAATAAGGCAATAATGGAAAATATAGACGTTTGCAAGCTTGGTACTACATATCAATTTATAAATTTTAAGCCCCAAGGTTTAATAATATAATATATAATCCCAAACCACTTCATGCATATTCTCGACCACTTTAGAGCACCTCTAGGAGAGGAAGGGAAAAGGAAGATGTTATCTTCCTCCCTCTTGGTTTGGGTTGGTGATATGTGAGAGCATATGTCACTTCATCACGTCTGCTGTAGGAATACTCCCTGTTATTCAGAAATAACCCTGAAAAACATATTTTGCAGATTACCATAAGGAACCTGCTCAAGTGCTATTTACCTTTTGAATTTGTGGCTTGAGCTATCTGATGCCTTCAGGATTTCTCTCTGAATTTCTTCCAACTCTAACTTAGGGCTTTGCCCATTAATGGTTTGTTAAATTGCCCAGGAATTGTGACAAAATCAGCAGACAGCCTACATCCAACTTTCTTTTCCTGGAAAATTAACATGCAGAGCTGACTGGCCAATCAACACCAAAATGGCTGATGATTTTTTTTCAATATAATCTACTGACAATGGCAGGAGCTAGTGAGACAAAAGCTGTTTTTGTTGCTGCATTAATTGAGTGTCGGAGCTTCTGTTTACTTCAGTGCTCTCCTAGTTTTAATATCTGAGAACAACAGGACTATTATAATAGATTTAAACAAATATTTGATTCATTGATTGCACTGTTTTGTTGAACTGATTAATAGTATGCAGCAGCAAGGGGTGTTGATAACTATTGTAAAGAAAACATAATAATAAAATGATCAGATTTCAGGGTTAACTTACAAGATTAAACATATAAGATGTTGTTATTGGTTAGAAGGCTTCAAGAACAGTAAAAGTATAACTCACAATACAAGAAAAAGTAAGATACAACTTGTCTTCCACTTCTCTTTCATTAATCTTTATTTTATACAATATCTATATTATTTATAATTTCTAGCACTATTATTGTCCAGGCATAGTAGTACTTAAGCATTGCCCTAACCCTTTGCAGCCTTGCTCCTTCTAAACAAATTGGTTGGTTAATTTGTTTTTTGCATTCTACTGAAACTGTATATGTATGTATATGCAGATTTCCTTTAACAACACAGATCAGTTAACATAGATGACATCTTTAAACTTTAATACATTTCCTCTCTATAAAACACCAGTCAGCTTCCATGTAGGTAGGCTTCCATTGTTAGTTGTCAAAGTCTACTTGAGTGGATTTCCCACTGTGTCACTTTTGTGTGAGTCAAATCAAGATTATAGGTAACAGAGAAGAAGAAGAAAAAGAAGAGAAGGTTAGACCCTCATTTTAGAGTTTAAGAAAAATCTGCCAGCAGGTTGCAGTTTGAGTTGGTAATATACATGAAAGGAAGAGTCCAAGCTGTGTCACCAGTGTCACTATATTAAGCTTCCAGGAAAAAGCATACAAAACACATTTTGTAGCGGTCACACACAGAGACATAAATTTAGGAACAAGATCTGCCTTAGTCTGAATGCAGCTTGCTCTGATAATGAGGAACAATGAGCAAAGGCTATTATGAAATCCGGGTCCTTGAACAGACTTAGCTTTGAGTTGAGTTCTTCCTGTAAAGAAAAAACAAACTTCTATCTATCTATCTTTTTTTTTTGTAGAGAGGATTTTGCCCTCATTTCTTCTGCTAATTTTCCTACCTCTAGATTCAAAAGGTTGTAGTCTCCACCGATGGATTAGTTTTTTTGTTAAATGAAAAAATGCTGTAGAGAAAAATATATCTTGCTAGTTGTTTAGGGGTGATTTGTTTTCATTATTAGGATAGGCGATGCTGCTTTTTATTTCCTATTAAGAATGTCCCTATGTGTAAACATTATCACCTCTCTTAAAATATAAGTGGGCAGGTTTAGATAAAAGGATTAACATCCTCCTTTACAGTGTGTGTAGGGGTTGCCATCATGTTGTTAAAACATGTAGGAAAATAACCTTAAGCAACTTCCAGCAAGGAATGTTTTTATTGATTAATCAATGAATACATAAAATAAGCAGCTAGTTGCTTTAAACTTAAATTCTCACATCAGCCATAATGCTAAATAATGCAGCAGAAATGATTTTATGTATCCTTGTAAACTTAGCCATGCAACGAAGAGAATTCTCTTTTCATTTGCACAGCACAGAACTTAGTAGCTAAACTTAATACTAATTTATAGTATATAGTTTTAGCATATAAATATGAAATTTTACATATGCCACAGTAAAGTAAAGCAGTGGTTTATATAATTTAGTACATTATCACAAATAACACTCTACAACTATGGCTATGGGTTGAGTGTCTAGCAATGGAATTGGCATTGACAGTGTTGACTATCACTGCCTTGCACAGTGATGCAGTTATCCAGCTATAGTAATTGCATGATCAAATGCTTAGAAGAGCAGTATTACCAAATAGTCTGAAGTAGAAGTGAATAAGGAGCTAAGAGAGTCCTAAATGAAATTGAAACAAAATAGTGCAAAAAGTTCCAGATACCAGTTCATTCCCATTTGGGATGAAAGGTAGAGTTCCTTAAAACAATAACAGCTGAAATTGATGGAGTTTATGATGAAGAACAGGAGATGAAATTTAAGGGAAGTAGGTTGTAACAATACAACAGAGAGATTACTTTTAATAGATGTATTCTGTTGAGTTATGTAATGAAATGAATAAAGTTTCCCCCGAAATGGAGAATGTAAGTAGTCTAGATCAACAAAATTATGAGCAAGGATTACATTTTAAAACAAGCTGTATTACATTTTTGGACATAATTTGCTTTGGGATTTACAAACAGAAGAAGCATAGTAAGGTTACTGATCTGGTCTGACATAGTCAGAAGCTAATAGAATTTTTGCTACCACTTTGCTATGACTACTTGGTGCTCTGGATTTTTAGAGACTGGATCAAACTCCTTTGGTTTAAGTTATATAAAATATACATGCACCTTATATGCAGTGCCTCCCTTGCCAAAACAGTGCAAACAAATGTTGAAAATGGAGTAAAGAATTATACAGGTGAAAAATTAGAATATCGTGCAAAAATTCATTTATTTCAGTAATGCAACTTAAAAGGTGAAACTGATATATAAGATAGACTCATTACATGCAAAGCAAGAGAGTTCAAGCCATGATTTGTCATAATTGTGATGATTATGGCTGATGAAAACCCCAAGTCCACAATCTCAGAAAATTAGAATATTGTGAAAAGGTGCAATATTCTAGGCTCAAAGGGTCCCCCTCTAATCAGCTAATTAAGCCATAACACCTGCAAACGGTTCCTGAGCCTTTAAATGGTCTCTCAGTCTGGTTCAGTATGAATCACAATCATGGGAAAGACTGCTGACCTGACAGCTGTGCAGAAAACCGTCATTGACACCCTCCATAAGGAGGGAAAACCTCAAAAGGTAATTGCAAAAGAAGTTGGATGTCCCCAAAGTGCTGTATCAAAGCACATTAATAGAATAGGGGAAAGTATGGAATAAAAAGGTGCACAAGCAGCAGGGATGGCCGCAGCCTGGAGAGGATTGTCAGGAAAAGGTCATTCAAAAGTGTTGGGGACTTTCACAAGGAGTGGACTGAGGCTGGAGTCAGTGCATCAAGAGCCACCACACACAGACGGATCCTGGACATGGGCTTCAAATGTCGTATTCCTCTTGTCAAACTGCTCCTGAACAACAAACAATGTCAGAAGCGTCTTACCTGGGCTAAAGAAAAACAGACCTGGTCTGTTGCTCAGTGGTCCAAAATCCTCTTTTCTGATGAGAGCAACTTTTGCATCTCATTTGGAAACCAAGGACCCAGAGTATGGAGGAAGAATTGAGAGGCACACACTAAAAGATGCTTGAAGTCCAGTGTAAAGTTTCCACAGTCTGTGTTGATTTGGGGAGCCCTGTCATCTGCTGGTTTTGGTCCACTGTGCTTCATTAAGTTCAGGGTCAACTCAGCCATCTACTAGGAGATTTTGGAGCACTTCATGCTTCCTTCTGCAGACGAGCTTTATGGGATGCTGACTTCATTTTCCAGCAGGACTTGGCACCTGCCCACACTGCCAAAAACACCAAAACCTGGTTCAATGACTGTGGGATTACTGTGCTTGATTGGCCAGCAAACTCGCCTGACCTGAACCCCATAAAGAATCTATGGGGCATTGCCAAGAGAAAGATGAGGGACATGAGACCGAACAATGCAGAAGAGCTGAAGGCCACTATTAAAGCATCCTGGTCCTTCAGCAGTGCCACAGGCTGATAGCTTTCATGCCACACTGCATTGAGGCAGTAATTGCTGCAAAAGAGGCCCAAACCAAGTACTGAGTACATATGCATGCTTATACTTTTCAGAGGTCCGATATTGTTCTATGTACAATCCTTGTTTTATTGTTTGCTTGTAATATTTTAATTTTCTGAAATTGTGGATTTTGGGTTTTCATGAGCTGTAAGCCATAATCATCACAATTACGACAAATCACATCTTGAACTATCTTGCTTTGCATGCAATGAGTCTATCTCATGTATTAGTTTCACCTTTTAAGTTGCATTACTGAAATAAATGAATTTTTGCATGATATTCTAATTTTTCGAGTTTCACCTGTATATTTGTAATTTCAATGGAGCAAAGGTAAACACTTAAGACACACAGTTCTGTTGCCTCAAGATTTTGGAAAATAGGTAATCCTGTTATTTCTTTTGCCCTTCTCTATGGTAAGTATTCTCAAAACTTTTGTCAAGCATCCCATCCAGGTGGACTAAAAAGATCTCAGAGATACCTGTAGGGTTAGTAAGGATTTCATCAGGCTTGCAGCCATTTCACAGCCTCCTCACTCTAGTTCACGTTCATTTCTCTGAGCTCATCGTGATACTTTTGTGGCTCCAAACGATAATGAGATGAAGGGTAGCATTTCCACAGCAGGAGCAATGCGGGAACATCATTAGGAATGTTCTTTCAGAGTTTTGCTTCTCTACAGGACATCTCCATATCTAAGACCTAGTCTCCTGCTAGATAGAGAGATTCCCAACAGGACAAAACACTTAATGGAATGCCTGCTCTTTAAATTGCTCTTATTATTTAAGGTACAAAGTATATGAGGATATATGCAGGGCATGCCTCTATGTTACCTGGAGATTAGCTGTTTCCATTTTTAAGTGAATGTATTAACTTGGAAAACTGATTTTTTTTACAAAGCCTGAACTGAGGCATGAAGTTTATATGCTCAATTATGGCATCAGAATAGCCCTCTGCAAAGAGCAAAGTGATTTGATATAAACTCTATCATCATCTGTCTCCTCTCTCTCTCTCTCTCTCTCTCTCTCTCTCTCTCTCTCTCTCTCTCTCTCTCTCTCTCTCTCTCTCTCACACACACACACACACACACACACACACACACACACACACATCTATCTATCAATCATCTATCTATCAATCATCTATCAACTATCTATTTATCTATCAATTATCTATCTATTGATCTATCTTCTCTTAGATATCTTTTTTCATTTGTGTGTGAGAGAAAAAGACCTTGTTAAACAACAATGGAAGAATTGGAAGATGATTTTTATCAAAACATATTTGAAAAATACCTTTGAAAATACTTTTGTTGATTTTGCTCTAAAGCAAGGCAAATTCATCTACTGAGTTGCAGTTTTACTATGTATGCCAGTATTAAAAATAATCTGATGCTTAAGAAACAATTATCATTGATATGAATGACATAACTTGTTTTATTTAAAAGGATGTGGTACTGATTTAGGTTGTGTGGAAGAAAAGAACAAATATGAAGTGTCTTAACCTTTGCCTATGCCTCTCTGTTTCTGCTGCTCTACCAAAGATATGAAGAATGACTGTGCAGAACTCACAAAATTTGATGATTATAAGCATAGAATTTATTTGTGTTTATTTGTGTTAAGAAACAGGACAACTCCTTTGGAGGGATGTTCTATAGAAATAATTGGGAGTAGTCAGAGAAGAAGATTGATAAATATTGGCTGAACAGAATATAAAGTTAAATGTTTATACGTGGCTAGATCAGTTCTTGGAAGAAAGGAATTATGGAAAGCTGGGAAATCTTGTGCACATATTTGTTCGTTGGCTTTTTTTTTTGTCTCTTTGCATATCTGCAGTTACTGTTTAGGCTGGTCTGGAACTGTGCTAATGCCAGTTCCGGCTTTAAATAAATCGTCTCTGGATTGAGATACTTTACCAATAGCATTTCAAGATATCCAATCTTGGTAGGGTATCATGTCTTCCTATTGGACAATTTCCTTGCCCACATTTCTGTTGCAATGTGGGGCATACCAGATCCTGCCCGGAGCACTGGATTCCGTTCTGGGATGGTGCTCCGGAGGGCCCACCTGCTCGCCTATGCTCCTTACCAGTGCTTTATGCTGTTGATGTTTCTGCGCACGGCGTATACGGCACCTGTGCATCGCTCCATGGAGCAGCTGGAGCATCGCGGAGGCTTGCGAAAGCGTCATTTGACACTAGACCGCACGCCTGCATGTGGGTAACTCCGGGGCTGTTCCAACCATACTGGTTGGAACGGAATCTGGAACCCACCACTGCTTGACATATATACTTTTATATGTGCGTATATAAGCACATGTAAAATAAAATGTGATTTCTCTATACAAAAATCAAAGCATCAAAATGCACATAATGTAAATTATTTTCTCACTACCCTGTTCATTTATAATACCTTTTAGAAATAATCTAACTAGGAATGCTGTAATAGACTATTATCAAAGGACATTCTTTATAAAGTGAAGGTTGCTGATTTAAAACAGGTTGCTGGCAGCAATTACTATTTTTTCTTTTCCTATCTTTCCTTGCTTTCATTTTAAAGTAAGTCTTGTAGTGCATTATTGAATGTTTTTCCAGCCATTCAAGTTTTCTCCAGCACTTAAACTGATCAAATAACGTTTTGGAGATGGAATGAACTGTTCTATATTAGTAGACTGGAAAAATAATGAAATAATGCTATGCTGGACTTAAAAAACAACAGGATACAGAATGAAAATCAGGAAAGGAAAACCATTACTTAAGAAAACTTCTTCCAGGTCTGTTTTTCTGTTATCCTATGCTTGTGCATTTTATATTTGTTTCATAACTCAGATATTTGCCTGTCACTCTGTTAAATTTAATTTTGATACCTTCAGCCCATTTCTCTAACTTATCAAGATCACCCTTAATTTTGTTTTTTACTTTCAGCTATTGCATCCAATTTAAAAAAAATAATCTCTCCAGCTCTTCGTCCAAATAATTTATAGAAAATATTGAAAGACAGATAACCTTTGACCTATCCTAGTGGCACCATAGTCAATAAGTTTTCTTTTTTTATGAGGAAACCATTAATGAACATTCTCTGATTTTTGAACAATATTATATTTATGTGTCAATTCTCAACATTTAATCTAAATTTTACAGGTGAACTTGGGATTGGAAGCAAAAACTTTGTTCTTTGTTCAAGGCAGCAAAAATGTTCTGTGTGTATGTTATAAAAACTCTTCTTGCCTGTTTTAACAAAATTTGCAAATGGCTTCCATTAATTGAGCTCCACACTTCTGTAACAATGGCTTCTCTTCTTTGCCAATGACTCTTTTGCCTTAGCTTCTTTGGCTTTTAGGAGTCACTAAGGTTCTATTTGTGGAGATTCCAGGGCAAATACCTGTAAGAAAAGTTCTTTTTCATTGATTTCTTGGCCATTTTTCTATGTAGAAAAGGAAACTTGTCTGATAGAATCCATTTACCTCAAACAATCTCACATATCTTTCCTTCATTGCCTTTTATGCTTGGGGTAGGCTTCCATTTAAAGATATGTTCAGCCATGGCCTAGTCTTTCATTTATCAAGAATATTTTATCCTGAAGTCTTTACAGTGCCTTACAGAGCAAGGAACATCTTCTACCTTTGCAATGTCACCGTTATGTCAAGATTGAGATAAAAATAACACAGTTCCAGGATGGTGATATTTAAATCTTTGCACATTTAAAAATAAAATGAAGAAACCTGCCCATTCTTTTCCTCAGATTATAAGAACCCAGCAAAAGAAAAAAATTCATCGTAGTTTGCCATGCAGTTCAACATGCTGACAGTGACACTGTCTTTTATTCATCCTCTTAGCCCAGTTTAGTATAAAACAGTCACTGGGGCTGATTTTTCATTTTGATATGGTGCACTGAGCCTATAGATCCTTAGAAACACATGCTGTAGTAAAAGAACATAGGAAATATTAGGAAGAAGAAAAGGCTCTATTCACCATACTGATACCTGTCTCGTGTAATATAGCATTTCCCCCAGGATAACATCTAATTGCTTCTTGAACAAACCCACTGCCTTTTCCTCAACAACCTTGCCCAGTAGGCTATTCCAAACATTTATTATTCTTTGACTGACAAGGTATTTCCTTCTCTTTCCTCTGAATTTGTTTTTTGAACTTCAATTCATGCCCTAATCCTACATCTGTCTACATGATATCAAAAGTACCTAATGTGAGTGGATTTTATGCACTCACTTATGATTTTTATATAGTTTTAATCCCTCCTAGACAACTCTGTTTTTTCTTCTCCCTAAGTTAACTCTGAAAAAAAATCAAAACTATTCTTCTGTTATCTTCAAAACAAGTTAAGGAAAAGAAAACAAATTGTTGATTACAAGCAAACATCTGAATCAAAGTATTAAACATACTTTGTGTGAGAGTTTAAATCAACACTTGGGAGCAGAGAGAAACAAAATAATTTGCCTTCTATAAAAACTAGCAGAAGTTGGGTGCATTGAGATTAGAACTGTCATCCTAAGAATTATATCTGATAAAAAAGAAGTATGAATAAAATGGAATTCTGGGATTTAATTTACATAGAAAATTAAATTTTTTGATAAATCAAATGGATACTGATTTATTTTTGTGAACTAAATCTAAATAAATGATGCTACATATGTTATATATGATTGTATTATATTTTGCATTAGTGGTAGTTGAGTTTAGTTACAGACTGACTATAATCCATAAAATTATATAAAATAGAATTTACTAAAAATTACATTTGGGGCAATAAAGTTGAATGCACAACAGTAAAATTAATGCAAATTAATAACACAATGCAATAACAATATGGATACAAAATTGCAATTACAAAGAATTATACAACATTTTTAGATAACATTGTTAATTTGGTTGCTAGAAGGAAGAAAACAGAATCTTTTGTATCTCTTCATTAGTTGAACAAAAATGGCAGAGTTATAGCCTTATGCCAGAATGAACAGAAGGCACAATGCAAAAGAATATGGTCAATTAATTCAATTTTGCCAAGGGAACAGAAACTGAATATACCCAAACTTTTCATTCAATAATGCTTATGTCAACATGTAATACTTAGCTAGAGTGAAAACTGAACATCGGATGTTAATGATATAGGGAACAGCTGAAAAAAATCTTGTTATATAACAATGCATTTTGGAGTTAGAATTTGAGCCTATATCAGATACCCACCTTTTCACTTCTAGAGAGTCTTTCAGATCCTAATGCAATATTGAGTGGAAAGTCTACATAATTTTACATTTTAACCATGATGCTAGAAAGCTATCTCAGGAAGTAAAGAGGGACATCACATATTAGATTAATTTAAGCTAATATGTTAGATGAAAAGTGCACAGAAATATTGGTCAAGAACAGAACAGACTCCATCTTAACAGGGAATTGGATATACAGTTGTGTGCAGTTTGCAAAACTCTTAATGGCTTTGTCAGGACAACCTCAATGAAATAAAATAAAACAAAACCATTGGTATGCTATGGTATTTCTTAATAAGTGCTAAGTTCTGTTTGCTACCATTGCAATTTTAACACAACATTATCCAGCAGCACTAAAATCAGACTAGCCGGACCATGATGCCCTTCTGGGCATAAAGACCTGGCTTTGCCATTTGGTGTGAGAATCAGAGAGTGGTGTGGAACCTATAAAATATTCTTTCCAGGAAGCTTAGCCACTGAAAGAATCCCCAAGATACTTTAAAATGCATCCTGATTTATATTGATGCTATTAAGTTTGTAAGAGTGATGGCTTAAAATAGAACACCTTTGGAAGACAGCTACTTTAGTTTTGTGTGATTGACAAAGACATTTCTCTAAACTAAGAGGCAAAAGCCTTGAAACATCTCCCTGACCTAACTCCAGCTTCATCTGCACAAAAGAAAACCGAAACCAGTCTGTTGGCTAATGAGAGTGTGTGACAGAAAAGAAACTTGGGTCTTGACAAGTCTTGTATCCATAATTTATGTAAATTGAATATCAATTTACTAATGATGGATTAATACTAGAATGTTAACATCAAGAAAGCACTGCTAACTTCTATACAAGTCTCATGGAGGCTTAGGAAAGTTTTAAAATTATAGTGTTAAAAAACTTTAATTTAATTTACTCTCGGTCATAGGTCTCCTGCACGGCATATTTTTAGATGTCTTCAGAGCCCACCCTGATTGCAGTGGCAAAAAATGTTTGTAAGGTGGCAACATAATAGTTCAATGTGATATTTCCAAAAATCAGATGAAAAAAGGATATGAAAAGCTTCCAAAGGTTTCACATTGGAGACATTTTAAAAATCCCAAATATTAAAAAGCGAGGATTTTTTAAAACCTTCTCCTGCAACACTGTCTCCATCAGGGCTTGCCATTCTTATTCTTTTTGTCTAACAGCTATCACTGGGTGAGGTCATTTGTTAATTCAGGATCTAGTATCATCAATATGTGGGTGGTATCCAGCTGTACATCTTAACCCTGGGCTGACTCATTGCCTGCAGGTTGTGTGCAGAACAGATCGGGCTGAATTCTGAAAAGACCATATGTGGTTGTTTGGGGCCTCTTTAGATCTGTAGATTTCCATCTTTGGGTTTTGGATGGAGTGTAGTACCTTGCCACTTGGGACTATCTCAACTGCAATGGTATAAGCTGTGATGGGTATGCTATGCTATGTTTATGTGTCAATGTAGCTCACAAAGCAGTTCTCTCATTATTTTGTGAGCCACTTTGGTTGCCAGTTGATTTCTGATTTCTTTTAAGGTCACCTGCAAAATCATGCCTGGCACAAGGCCTGGTTATTTGAGGAAATGCTGGTTCCCAGTAGTTTCTGCCTATCCAGTGATATCAGAGAAAGTGGGCACAATCTATGATGGACAATATGATCTACTGGCATCTAGGAAGTATGCCTTCTCTGTTGTCAACCTATTCTCTATAACATCATTCCATTTCTCCCCCCCACTCCCACACAAGTTCTGTATGACTCCCACTCTCCAGTTGTTCCAAAAGTCTTTGAAAATCCAGCTTTGTCTCAGGCCTGGATTTGAGTGATTGCCAAGCACCTGTCAGTTTTTTATGTCAGTTTATGTTTATTTTATTTATAGTATTGTTTCTTCCTATAAGCCTCACAGACCAATTGGGAATCGGGTGGTCTCCAGATCCAATGAAATACATGGATAAATTAATAATGACCCCTATAAACTCTAATGGTGATGTTCAAAATCCATTTGTAAAAAACAGAATATCACTTTTCAGGACAATACAAATGATGTGCTATCTGTCTCTTTTTAGGTTACATAATACTTTTAAAAAAAAGTAGAACATAAATATCCTAAAGCCAAACAGTGCCATGTACTTCAAAAGAAAGCATAGGTATATAAAGTATAATCACAGACTAAATCCACTGCAATGCCCAATTTTGTCTGTCTTGTCAACATCTGTTTACTAACTCCATCTCATACTGTTCTGGGACATTTTCTTGCGTACATTTGAGTGAGTGATGGTTGTGTCAACAGACTTTGGGATCTCCAGGAAATAGTAGATTAGTGAGGTGGCTACATTGTCTATAACAAAAAACCATCTTCTCCTCTGATATTTTTAATAGTAGAATTCTTTTTAATATTATTTACTTTATATTTTGTTTTTATTGTACATCACCCAGAATCCTATCTTGTGAGATGGGTGGTTATAAAAATATGATGAAATAAACAAGTAAATGAATAAATAAAATACTGTAATGCATTATAAAATAAATTGATTGTGTAGTTCTTCTGACATAACCAAATAATCTTTTACACAGTAACACACATCCCCACACATTCTGCATCTATTTTTAGTAGGGACCACAAAAAAGAAAAGGAGAAAAGGAAGAAAACAAAGACTAAATTTTGGGAAGGGAGATTGTATTAGGAAAGAAGGGGGAAAGTGGGAAAATTCCACAGAGATGAGAGGGGGGTAAATAACTGGAGACAGGGGAAAGAGAAACATAATGGAAAACTTTCAGAGCATTGTTCAAAAGACCCCAGTCCTTTCAATACAACTATTTCATGCTCCATCCATTCTCTTGTTTACAACATCTTCTAAGAGACTGAAAGACAATTGCCTTTCCCCAGTTAATTATTAAAGGCAAAAAGTTGCCTTCTTACAATAAAACTATATATATATATATAAAATCTGTCCTGCAACATACATAGGACAAACTAACAGGACAATAAATGCACGCATCACAAAATACAAGAACACAGTAAGAAAAAAAGAAAAAAACTTTCTCCCTTTTCCAGCTCCTTAAAGCTACAGGACATGAAATTAATTTTGAAGGAACTAAATTAATATCCAAAACTGAACACTTCAACAAGAGAATAATTATGGAAGCTATCAAAATAGAGAGACACCCCCACAACATGAATAAATGTGACGATACCTCCCGCCTACCAGACATCTGAAAACCAGCCCTAGTTAACAAACGAGCCCCACTCACCATCCAGGCCGTTACAACACAAAACAGCAATGGACACACAGTCAGCACCAATCAGCACCAATCTTCCAATCATGATACACTCACACAGCCAATCAATCCACTTACTGAAACAAAGCCAGCACTCCACCCTCCCATCAAGATTTATAGAAAGACAGCAACTCTGACCACGCTTCACTCACACAAACACAAAGCCTAAAACACCAGCATGAAGATGGCGAGTGAGACCTCGCCGAAACATTGCAAAGACAATCTCAATCTTACATGGGAAAAGACCCGAATACAACATGACCAGCATACCTACACCCATGAAAATCTACGAAAACATACATACATAAATACATACATAAATACATACATACATACATACATACATACATACATACATACATACATACAAGAATTATATTTCAACACACTGCCTTTGCTAAATCTCACTGAAACAAGGGTCGTTTAAATCAAATTTTAATATCAGAAAATGTGTGGATTCTTAAAGAGATGTCATAAGGGAATTTTCAGAAATTTGACTTTGATTCTTGCATATTCTGTAGAATAGGAAGCCAAAATACTTTTATTTGATTACATGATATAGAAATAACTTGAATCATTTAAATTTACAATCATATATCATTAAAGATTTGCTTATCACTGAGATAAATATTTTTAAAGGTTTTATATATTTCTTACCTGAAATAATTTTTTTGTTTGATGTATGATTATGAGAGTTGGGAATAATAAATAAATAAATAAAATATTTTTTCATAGACACAGGAAAATTGGTGTTAGTATTCAATTATTAATATAACAGACCTATGGAACCTCTAATAGTTTTGTTCCTAACAATATTTTCAATCATGTGACCATATGAAGATAAGAAGTTATTGCAACGCTGACAAATAATTTGGCTTTATTTACTAATAAAACTTACTTTCCATTCTGGAGATATGACAATGTGGCTAAACCTATTAGTTAATTTGCCTATTTATTTCTCTGACTGATTTTGCAAGACTTTCATCTTCCAGAATTTAAAAAAAATTCCAGACATGAAGTTAATTTTGAAAAATCTTATATTTATGTATGTGAGTCAGAAATTAAGGAAGATCCATTTTTTGTCAGTTATTATTATATGGCTTATCAAATAAACGGATGAACTAATGATACCAAGATGAAATTGGGAGGCTCTACAATGCACTGAAAAATAGTCCAACATATATTTTTCTTAAAAAGATTTGCATTAAGTTTTCATTTGAATGGATTAATCGACTGTATCTGAAGAAGTCTTAATACTTGAATACACTGAGACTAGGGTTGGAAAACTTTGTCTTAATACTGTCTATTTCAGGGGCACCAAACTGGTTGCTCATGGGCCGGATGCATCACATGCAGACCATGGCCACCCTAGCTCCGCAAATGGGAAAAACATCATGAAAGCAATGTGACATGGCGAGTTTGACACCTGTGGTCTATTTCAATATGTTGCATATTCCAGTATTAATTATTCTGTCAAACTTTCTTCCACTTTTTAAAACATGTAAAATAAATATGTACCTGCTTTACATAACCTTATGCTTGTACTGTATATTTATCTTTCCCTAAGGCATATTTTAAAACTTGTTTTGCATGTAGACATTTTTCCCAATATGCATGAGTTAGAAATATTTCAAGATGAATGTTAGTAAGCTGCATTTTCATTTATGCCACAGTAGATATGTTTTTCTCAGATCATGTTATTTTTCTCCCAAAAAACAATCTGTTAGATTTCTTTTAATCCCTAGCTGAGTCACTAAATTATTTTCAGTGATCCTTTCAGGCCCTGCTCTTCCTTAATCATATGGTAAGTAATTTAACAGGAAACCATTATTAAGGAGGACTCAATGATGATTGGCTCTGAGGCCATTTGCCTAAAGTAATGTTTAAACCTTTTTAAAAGCATGATGGAATTTAAAGTTGTTCAATTTATAACTTTTCAGATCAATACAACACAATACAATAGCAGAGTTGGAACGGACCTTGGAGGGCTTCTAGTCCAACCCCCTGCCTAGGCAGGAAACCCTATACCGTTTCAGACAATGGCTATCCAACATCTTCTTAAAAACTTCCAGTGTTGGGGCATTCACAACTTCTGGAGGCAAGTTGTTCCACTAATTAATTGTTCTGTCAGGAAATTTCTCCTCAGTTCTAAATTGCTTCTATCCTTGATTAGTTTTCACCCATTGCCTTGGAAAATAGTTTGATTCCCTCTTCTTTGTGGCAACCCCTGAAATATTGAAACACTGCTATCATGTCTCCCCTAGTCCTTCTTTCTATTAAACTAGACATACCCAGTTCCTGCAAATGTTCTTCATATGTTTTAGTCTCCAGTCACCTAATCATCTTTATTGCCCTTCTCTGTACTCTTTCTAGAGTCTGAGAAGAGCAACAAAGATGATTAGGGGACTGGAGACTAAAACATATGAAGAACAGAACAGATCAGAATAGGTGGTTTCAAGTATGCATTAAAAAAAAAAAAACCTACCTCAAATTGAACTTGACTTTTGTGAATGCATCCATGCTGTTTTCTTAAGTATAATGTGGAAGTGGTTTGCCACTATAATCTTCCAGGATATTTTAAAAATATCACTGATTTATTTTTGTTTCCCAAGGCTAGTTTTTACCATTGGTATTTTAAATATTCCCATTCAAATATTAACTAAATTCAGTTTTGATCGGTTTTTGTGGCATAAATCAAGGTCAGCTCTGCACTGTCATGTCTCTACAATATAGTTATATATATGTTTGTAAAATGGCTTAGTTGTTTCATATTGTTTATATAAATTTATTATGTAGAATGAATAACACGGTTTTGACTACTGAAACTCTCAAATTCTCTGAACTACCAAGACTAATTTAATGACCATAATCTAGTTCTTTTATAGAATTAATACAAATAATTATTTATTAATTATACCCAACTAAGGAAAAGTGACTGTCATCGTATCATAAAATTAGAAGGAATTTTGAAGACCATGTAATCTAGCCCCTTGCTAGTGTAGAATCCACTGGAACATTTCTGACAAATATTCATCCAGATTCTTTTTGAAGACTTCAGTGAAGGAGTGCTCACTATTTTGAAGTGCAGCTCATAGAATCAATATTCCCACCCCTAGATGACAAGCTCTCACCTTTAATTTTAATTAACTGCTTCTGATCCTGATCTCTTGGACCTACAGGATGCATTCTTTCCTCCTTCCTGATAGCTGTCCCTATAATCTAAAGATATCTATGGTAACTCCTCTAACTAGTATTTTCTGTAGGCTATACATAACCAGTTCCTTTAACCATTCCTGATAAATGCTGGTTCTCAAGCCATATAGAGTCTTAGTGTGCCTTCCACAAATTTGTTCCAAACATTTTTTTTTGAACTGTGATACCCAGAACTGTATTTGACACTCCAAAAGAGTTCTGTGGGGTAATTACTTCCCCCGATTTAGACTCTGTGCTCCAGTTTATGCACCCCATGATAGCATTTGTCTTTTCAGCAGCACAATCACACTGCTGCTCAGATTTAGCTTGTGGTAGTCAAAGACACGTAGATCTTTTTCACATATAGTACTCTAAAACTTGGTCTCATCTTATACATGTGCTTTATAGTTTTTCTACCAAGATACAGACATTTATATTTTTTCCTGTAAAATTTCATCCTCTTCATTTCATTCCACTGTCTAGAGCTGTTTGAATGTTCTTTCTTTCATTTGAAGTATTATCCACCCTTTCCAGATTTGTGTCATGTGCAAACTATATAAATTTCCTCTCAAATCACTTACATACAAATCACTAATGAACATATTGAACTCACAATGCCTAGGGCACAATTTTGTGATACTCCACTTGACACTTGCCTCAAAGCTGAATTAAATTCATTAATGAACTTGTTTATTTGTTACCCAAACATCCATACTATCTTAATAGATATATGACAAAACAAAATAAAAACAAAACACAGAATAAACAGACAAGGCTGCTCAGACAAAAAAAGTATATAAATAGCACATCCAACAAGGGCTTCTTCTACTTTAACCCAAAGCCTGGGAGCCCAGCCAAGTCTTAAAGACCTTCCAGAATTGCAACAGGGTTGGAGTCACATGGATCTTAGGAGAGATTTCATTCCAGAAGACAGCTGTGTTGACAGAGAATGGGCATAGTAAACCAGCCAAATGTGCATCTAAGTAACAAAGGTAAATAGTGATTGTAAATGATTATTATATGTATAACAGCTTATCTGGAAGGTTTCCCATTTAGGTACTCACCCGAGTACCTAAACATTGTCTATCTTCATTGTACACTTATTCCATAGTACCATCATCATCAACAGCTTGCTCCCTTCTAGATATGTTGGAGCTGATAAGGATAGGGTCAGTGTTGGAACCCTGACAGATAGTTCTTTAAAAACAAGATAACACAGTACTGTGGATAGATAGATTAATATATGAATCCTTTAAATCTAATTACATGCCTTTTACTTGTGATGTATTGTTTTAGAATACTTTTGTATCTATTGTACAGATAGCATTGCCTTGGCTAGAGTCTAAGCATTGTGTGGACCCATTTTACCTCATGTTGCATTCTCTCTTCTTGTATCTGACAGGCATTTATTTCAAAGAAACATTTTTATGAGTGTGTTGTTCATTTATCTTGTGGACCAAGCCACAACAGAATGCTTTATCTACCCCATTTTCAAGTTTTTCACCCATTTGATTTTAAATAATCCCACACCAAATGAATTAAAATGATCCCACACTAATCTGCTTGATCATAGTTACATCTAAAGGAAGTAAGCGAGAACTGTTCAACATTATATATTGGTAATATATTTCACTTTTTATTTTTTTCTTAGGGACAAAGTTGCATGAGAAAATTAGGCACATTAAGCCCGAGAAAATAATGAGCCAAAAGACACATTTTATATTTATAACAAGAATTCTCTTGCTACCAATTAGAGACATTCTTAATTCAGGTATTTCAGCATTATCAGGCAGTTTTATATAATAGTGTACAAGACCATTTTTGATAATAATTTAAGGTCATTATGTATATGCAAAAGATTAATACATTTTAATTTCCAATAATGCTACAGACTCCAGTTCTCAGAATAGAGGATAACCAAGAGACAAAAATGTTTGATGTTTTAATTATGCCCTAGAAAAATGCTGAATGTGATATAAAGTAAAACTAAAGGAGGTAGGAAGATGTCACTTTCACAGAAAAAAAGTACATAACATTAAAAATGTAAAGTGGAATAATCAGAAGGTTGGTAATAACACTTTTAATCAAATAGTTGTTTTATGTTAAGAAGAATAAGAAAAAGTAACATGTATTGATTACAAGCCTTCCATGAGGTAAAAAAAAGGATACAACTTTTAAGGTTGCATCCAGTTGGAAAGAATGGAAAATAGAAAAAAGTTTTTTTAAAAATAAATAAAGTCATGGAATGTCTTGAACATTATATTTAAGATTATCCAGATCACTACACTAAATCTCCTTGGATTTAAAACTTCCGGATTAATGCATTGACCTACGAGTCTCTGATGCAATATGCAATAAGTTCAAAAGCCAGCTGGGTATTTTCAGTCCAGACGAGGCTCTGGAGACTAATCCTGATGGCCCAAGGACCATTTTCTTCAGTGGGATTAAGAGATGTTGTTTCTAAGGGAAACAAGGAATGAGAACCTGAGTGGTTTGAATGACCTGAGCCAGATGTATGGAACTACAGTAATGTAAGAAGAAGAATGGTAAAGAAAGGAGTGGAGGAAACAGATGGAATTCCCACCAGTCCTGTATGTCTGTTATATAGGGCAGAAGATACTAAAAGAAAATGAAAAGGAATCAGTCAAAGTTGCAGAGTTTTAGAAGGGAAAACCTGAGCCAGAACTATTATGGAGAACTATGCCAGACGTAAAAAAATGTTTTCCTTCTCCTAACGTTATGATAAAATAAAACAGATCAATATCTAACACTATATAATAAGTATTCACCATACAATATATGTATTAGTTAAAAATTAAAGTATTCCATTCACCAAGTGCAGGAATAGCAGTACTTAAAACAATTTACACCAGCCAGTTCAAAATGTCTAATCAAACAAATAGGTCATACCTATTTTTAAGTGTTGCTGGCTCTGGGGATAAGGTCATTCTCTTTCGGTACTAGTGGAAGATGGAGCTTGCTTGTTATCAATTACTCATTCCTGAATTATTCCATGCCAAAAGAACACTAAACACATGCTAAAAATTACAGGTAGTTCTTGCCTTATAACCACAGTTGAGCACAAAATGTCTGTTGCTAAGTAAAACATTTGTTAAGTGAGTTGGCCATTTTACTATATTTCTTGCCAAAGTATTACTGTATTTTTCGGAGAATAAAATAACCTTTTTTCCTCAAAAAAGAGGCTGAAAATCTGGGTGCGTCTTATACATCGAATACAGCATTTTTGCCTCCCGAAGCCCTGCCCCTTCACCAAAATGGCCATGCATTCACCAAAATGGCCATGCATACCCTTATGGAGGTTTTCAGAGAGCTCCTGGGGGCTGAGGAGGGCAAAAATGAGCAAAAAATGGGCCATTTTTGCCTCCCAGTTCCCAGCAGCATTTTCTAAGTCTCCATAAGGCTATGCAAGCAATTTTTTTAAAATCAAAAACAGGCCCATTTTCGCAAAAAATGGCAATTTTTTTGCTCTTTTTGCCCCTCCTACCCCCCAGGAACATTCTGCAAGCCCCCCCCCCAAGGCTATTCATGCCTTTTATTTGAAAAAAAACAGGCCCATTTTCACAAAAAAATACATTCTTCAAGCGCTGTGCCAGCAGAAACAAAGTCTTAAGGTTGTCAGCTATTTCCTTCTCCCGCATATGGATAAATACACCTGGAAACATCTACCTACCTACTCTCTCTCTCTCCCTACCTATCTACTATATTTTTTTTCTCTCTCTCTATCCCTCTATCTACCTACCTACCTACAGATCTTTGAATGGTCACTGAACAAGCTGTTGTAAATTGAGATTACCTGTATTCCAAATGTCAGGTTACAAAGATGGAACCCCTTCATACCTGCAATTTTAATCCTAATTGGGTTTGTTTAATTTTTTTAAACTTTTGTAATATGTGGGGTTTTTTTAAATGTTGTACGCCGCCCTGAGTCCTTGGGAGAAGGGCGGCATATAAATCCAATAAACCAAACCAAACCAAACCAAACCAAACCAATTTAGTGCTTACACTGGTGGATAGTCATTGACACCTTCTGTTTCAAGCCCCTGGTTACATTTGCTAAACTCTGTCCCATCCAGGTTGGAAAGAGGGATTGGTAGATGTGTCTCCCACTGTCATGTGATGGTTGGCAGGATGGAAAATAGAAAATTTACCCATTGTTTTCTTTAATGTGTTTTTCTTTAACGGAAATAGAACAGCACTATTCCTAGACTTTTCACTGTTCCAAAACAAAATCACTGCTTACAAGTTATCCCTTTCCATGAGCAGCTTTTTCATAGGGCAGTCACTCTTTGTGTGTACACCCAATACACAGGGAAACCATTTTCTTACAGGGTCACGTTTGTCAGATTACATCCAACATGTTAGCCATCATCCTTCCCAATCTAGACACAGTTTCAACATCTGCACACTCTCAAACAAAAATACAACGGGACCTCATCAATGTATTTAGTTGCTTACATACCTACTTGCTTGTTTGTTAATTTACTAATTTTCATCCTACTTTTCAGTCAATCCTTGCCTCAAGAGCAGATCACTTAAGTTAAAAAGAGAAAGAGTCCCTATTCTAGGGTTGAGGAAAGAAAGGAGAGATGCACAATGGATGAAAGGGAGGGAAAAGGAGCCATTGAACAATATGCTGAAGTTTATATGCAATTGAGGCTAAGCCAATATTCCCACCTTTGAAGACCAATTTTCATTCTTGTTTCTTTGTCCAATGAAACAGGAATGACATCATCCCAGGTAAATGTTGGAGCTTTTCATTTCTCTTAGTCCATGTATTTCTCAGCAATAGCTAAAAAAAGGTGTTCATTACAGGTTTGCCTTCTGTGCTGGTAAAAGGGTCAATAAGTTTCCCCCTTACATAATGATTTTATGGGGAAAGGGGCCACTCAGTCTTTCAATGACTTTTGACCCACCACCTAATTAATAGACAGAATATGCTGTGTTTCACTTCACTAATTTCTGAACAAGCATAATAGGAGCTTAGAAGGGCAGAACAAGTTTCTGTTCCTGCTTCTTTCCTGATTGACACTCAGTGACTTTGCCCAGGGACTCTGTATAAATATTACATGGAGCTTCGCAACTAATCATCCATGCCCATTTCTACTAGGCTTGTTTTGATCATCTTGGACTACTTATGCCAAGAGCTAGGTGAGGATGAGTACAACTCTTTAAAACCTCTTGTATTTCTCATTGGCTTTCATTATTATTTTCAACTATCTGTAGAAATCCAGTTTTGGCATTGCTATGTTACAGCAGTTCCAAACTTTCCTGAAGACCAGATTAAACCAGGGACGTGCAGACACTAGAGGCAAGGGAGGCGGGGCCTCACCAGTCTCCTTAGGGAAAGGAAAGGATTTTAAATAATTTTCTTAAAATAATTAAAGCCAGGGTAGTTGCTACCAGATTTCAAGTCACAGTGGCTTGGGTCTGCTCTCAGTATTAACTAGGAGGAGGCCAGAGAACTAGGGGCCTCTTTTGCATAAGATTTTTTCGCCTTTTAAGAGTTAAGCAAGGGTTAACAAGCAAAGAATTCCTTATGCAAATGAGGCACGTATTCTCTCGCCTCCTGTAGAGGGCATTTTTAGAGGCTTTTTAGAGTTCTCTGGGAGCAACTAGCTCAGTCTGACAGAGCTCTGGCTTTTCAAGAGGGGAGGGCAGGGCAGGGCAGGGAGAAGCAGAGTTGAAATCGACTCTGAAACAGCTGGAAAAGGTGCGTGTGGGGAGGGGGGAGGAATTCAAAAAGTTTGATCAGAAGGCAGCAGGGGAAGGGGGGGTATGGCAGAGGAGCTGCTTTCAAGCCTTTGGAAAATATATCCAATCCAACTTCTGTGTTTGTGTTTGAGAGTGAGTGAATGAGAGAGGGATCGAAGTTCTCTGTGTGCGTGTGTCTGTTTGGGAGAGGGGGGAGGGAGGGAGAGAGGGAGGAAGGAGGGGGAGGGAGAAGAAAAAGAATGGGAAAACTTATTTTGCAAGGGGGGAAAATGCTGTTGCTTTAAATTGGAACTGAGCATAATTCTGGGAGTTGAAGTCCACAAGTCTAAAAAGTGCCTCACCAGGGCTAAAGCTGACCGCACATCACTGGGTTAAACAGGTTGTACCATTTAACTAGTGTTTAGTAATAAGACCATTATTACTATATCTGGGTTTCTATTATTATTTAATATTATTTAATATCTATATGAAATTGCTGGGAGGGATCATCTGGAGTAGTATGATATATTAGAGTTATGACACTAGGTTCTATTACTTTTGTTTTGTAACTCTAAAGGACCTATCAGTATCCCTCAACATTGTCATTCATAATTATGATGATGATGGAGACTAATGGAAACTAATCAAGGAGGGAACCAACCTAGAACTAAGGAGAAATTTCCTGACAGTTAGAACAACTAATCAGTGGATTAATTGCCTACAGAAGTTGTAGGTTACAACTTTTGGAGTCTTAAAACCACTAGAGGTTTTTAAAGAAGAGATTGTACAATCATTTGTCTGAAATGGTATAGGGTTTCCTGCTTGAGCAGAGGGTTGGACTAGTAGACTCCAAGGTCTCTTCCAACTCTGTTCTTAGTGAGCAAACCATGTTATATCATATGAAATTGAGACTTTGGGATTGGATTTCAGTCTATTCATGATTAGATTGCAGTCCTCTTAAAAGAGGAGGTCTGTACTAAGGAAAATCCAGGAGTTACATTTGACAAACATTTGGCAGGTATGCTGCTCATTAAGGTATATTATGCCCATGGAAAGTCCTAGATTAGTTGTCAGTACTATTACTGATGTTAAGGATTCCAGAATAGCTGATTTTATTCATGCAGTTTAGATCACACCCAGTTTGGCAATGTTTTAACAAGGGAATGAGTAAGATGTTATTGTGGTTTCCAATCCATCAGATGTCTCTGTTCAAAGTGTGAAATTGGTTCCTTTCTTATTACAAAAATTCTTTCTTGGAATTTATAAAGTGGGGGAAAGCATTTTAAAGCCAATTTTTAATAGAATATATAAAGAAAATAGTAAAGGACTGAATTCTGATATAACTGGGAGTAAAGCTTGAGATTTAATGTGATTTTTTTCCCTGTAAGCCTTTTTCCCCTTGCATCTAACTATAGAGCAAACATGTCCCAGAAACCTCTTTTCTGCAACATTTTCATGTTATTGTAATTTCATCCCTTCCCTATACCGAGACAGTCTTAAGTTATCTTTATCATACTCATTTTATAAAGTGTATCCTTTTTACCACACCACACATTTTGCCACAGAAACAATTGGAGTTGCTTCACTGACCTCTCAGCTTTTGGTGACCCTTGAGGTGACCTATAGGGTCAACACTATTGGCCATGTTAGAATGTGCAGACAGCTTTCTACCATTGCAATCTTTTGACACTGTCTTCCAAGGCCATTCTATTTTGTCAGCAGGAAAGTTCAGTTCATTCCAATTATCCCTCCAGGCCACCAAAATGGCCCCTGTATTCTCCAGGCCACCAAAATGGCCCCCAACTTTGAGATACTGGTCCACTTGAATAGTAGGGTTGCATAGTGAAATGAGAAAGAGGATTCTTCATCTACTCTGTAACTTTCCCCATGCCTGCTTTGGAATATATGCTTAGCAATCTCTTGGAATAGTGCTAATTCATGTACAAAGGAGTCTAATTTTCCCTCATAATTGGGCTCCCTTTGACTCACCTACACAAAACATTTGTGCAAGATTGAAACACGTTTTGACAGATGACTAAGCCTACTAGTCTACTTTTTTTTGTCAAAAATTACCTCTTCTGAAACCCTAGTCCCCTAGCAGGGTAAGGAGAGCAATTGATATGACACCCCACCCCCCACCCCCGTAAATAAGGACAGCAACAATGGCAGGGGCAGGATAGGATCCACCACTAGGAAAAGAAGTGAAAATATAGCAGTAATTTTTGCTATCTCAAGGACAGGAGGGTAGTAACTTGGTCACAAGAAATCACAAATTGTCTTAGCTTTTGGAGCTATACTGGCAAATGAATGAAAGTAAATAACAAAAAACGTCAAAAACTCTGTACTGATGTTTGCCAACAAAAGAGCATTATGAGGAAAAATACAGATGCATCTAAAACATTCAGATAAAGTTGCTTGGGTCATCTTTGGCTTTGTGTGTGTGTCTGTGTGTGTGTGTGTTTTGCAAAGGTTGCACTTCCATTAACTTGAATATAAATGCAAGTGTAGTTTGATATCTGTTTCAGTAATCATTCACCATGAAAATTTAGTATTTGGTCACTAGTTTTCACAGTTTTCATAGATGTATTTAAGGGCTATGCTAAGTTTATATAGCCTTTTACAAATAGTCAGATGACCATTTTAGACTTTGTTCTCTAAAACATCAAAACTTTACTAGCTGTAAAAACAGCTCTTCAAGAACTGTGACTTGTGCAATGCATTTGCTTGGAGTAGCTGGAATACAATGGTTGCTTCATATGTAATGCTCATTTATAGACTCATTTTAAATAAAAAGCAGATGAATAATTCATTTTACAAAATTCCTTCAAAAACTACGAATTTTATCAAGTTCCTGATAATAGTATGTTTAAATTTTATATTCAAATTTTATTGGGGGAAAAGAAATTCATTTTTCGCTTTAGTAGTTGTTTTTGAATTTATTTCAAATATATTCCCTTTCACCTCCTTCTTCTTAAGCTGACTTGTCACAAGATAGCAGAGGATGCTGTCGGTAATTTCTATCATGTATCTTCATTTCTGAGCATCCTTCCTGGCTGGTCACACTTCTGAATTGAAAAAAAAGTTGGCTGGAGCAGTTCATTCTCTTGGGATTTAACTGAAGTGTAAAAATCCAGAGAAGATGCAGACTTCTGGGGAAATGATATAATATATACATAAACCCTTTGGCTATATTATGATTAAGATAAATTCAGATATACCCTACCTTACCTATGAAACTTTCTCAAAAGTTTTATTTTTTTATGGAAAAAACAGTTTTTCTTTTATATTTAAGAAGAATGAATAAAAAGAGAAACTGACATTTTTTCAGCAAAGTAAATTTACCTCTCAGGATTGTACTTTTCTAAAATTGCCAGAAGCAGAAATACAGAGGAGAGTGGTTTCATACAAATTTTCATCGTTTTATATTGCATCCATACATACTCTATCACTGTTACCTAAAAGTAGAAGACTTTTAGCTTAAAATCGATTCCCAAATATTTTACGTTTTAATATAGAGAGAATTATTTTTCCAAATATAACTCTTTTCTCCCGTAAAAGCAATTTACCTCAGAGAAGCTCAAGGTTTTTGCTTTACTTGTTGCCTTAATCCTGATGACTAGGTGTTTTGTTTCCTATGTTATTTAGTGTTCAAATCCATTAGCTTGGCTTTTTCTTGCTGCAGCCAAGATGCTACTTACAATCTCTCACTTAAGTTATTCATGTAGCAGTTCATTCTTTTCTTTCCCAAGACAATTGTGACTTCAGTCAAATACCTCTTGACAAAAGGAAATGGGAGCCAGAGCATGAGTTGGCAAAATGCCGGAGAGTTCTTTCTGTACACCTGCAAAATATGACTGCCATTTCTTTTAAAATTATAATGCTAAAAGATTTTGTTTTGTTTATATGTTTTTCCAGCTCGCATCTATTTTTCATTGAAACTCTTGATTTCCCCCTCATCACTTCTCCCTTAAAACCATAATAGCAATTATTTCTTTTGTTGGTTGCATCCTGTATAATTATTTTGGCACAATAGAAATCCTGGGAAGATTTCTTTAACCTAGACTGAAGCTTCCCTATGCATGGCAGTCAATTAAATTTAAAAGGCCGACTTGTGAAATCTTTTCAGTATTGTTCAGTTTGGAGGCAAAGTTTCACATTGTCTGTTGATTATTAGTGGAGAGTTGAGTAAAGAACAGATACGGTATGTAATTTGCATCTTGCTTATATTTCTACTTTAGGGATTTCACACATCTTTTATTTCTTTTAGTTTTGTTTATTTCGTTACAATAACACTTCATTCCTCTTACTTATTGTTCCTTCATAGTACATTTTGAGCTTCTTATGAATATGCATAAAACAGGACATTTCTATCTAAGCTACTGTACCACATACATAAAACTTGATATTCCAATGACTCTATGTGTCCATTCAAATATTCTGTTTCTGGAATATTTTAACAGTTATTATGCCTAATGAGCATGACTATTTCAGTGACCTAGCTACAGAAATCAAGTAGTGTTTTCATAATATTTCAAGCCATAGAATCTTGTAATTTGTCATATATTCAAAGGTCATATACTGATAAACTGGGCTTATAATCAAGAGCAAATAACTAATCTAGGGTAGCCTTATTGATTTGTGATAGAAAGAGTTAGCTCTTCAGGGGTAATTTTGTAAGAGAGCAGGAAAATATCCTCTAGCTAACCAACATTTGTTTTTTTTTTAGTCTTAGCAATTTATGTAGTTGCCTAGCTCACGACAATGACTCTTAGTGGTGCACAAAGGATTAACTCTCTCTTCCCATTCCTCTACCTCCAGTATAATTTATAAAATAAATATCCAAAACAGTAATAATATCACAACTAAGACCCAGGATCTAAAAATCCTTCCATTTTCAAATAATAAAGACAAGAATAAGAGAGATCCACCAGCAGAGCTGCTTTAACTTCCTAGTCCAAATATCTGAAAGGACACTACAAAAGACCAAGAGAGTGGAGGTTATCTGGATTTCCACAGGAGGGTACTATTTCATAGGGTTGAAAGAGAAAGTTAGACATTTCCCAATTATGACAGAGAAGGGTAGTTAATTGAGTTGAACAGAAACAATCAGACAATCATAGTTCTGTAAGAAACATATACTTTTGAAAGTGACAACCAGCATCTTGAATTGTACTCAGAAACCCACTAAGAGCCAGTGCATGGAATACCAGTGGGTAACTAAGGCATGAGTGCAGGTTCTTTCAATACTGAATTTATGGCATTTCAATCCATATATGGGTGCAATTGGTGCATAGGATGAACATACAAAAACCCTGATTGTCATGACTGTGTCAATCCTCTACAGTCTGTTGCATTTTCTTTAAACAGATGCTATGAGTATAGGAGGATGTCCAACTTATGTACCAGCTCTGCCTGGGGAAACACTTTCCTATTCAGAGATAAAGTCAGATAACCTCTTGGACCAGGTTCCATAACTCATAGCCAGTTGGTCTTACTAGGGTTGAATTGAAGCCTGTTTTTCTCTATCCATATTCTCACAGCCTCCAGATACCAGGAAAGAATCTTGGTGACGTCACTTGGTGAACCCAGATAAAAAATGTGTAATTGTATATAATCAGCACATCATGATTTATGTTGCTGGTTACTTTACCTCCTGTCATCATATAAATGTTAAATGTTAAAAATTGAATGATTTTGCCTGCCTTGAAAGAGACAGTGGTTTGTCCCCTCCTCAAGAGCTTAGCTTTAGATATTACAGATTATTTTCCATTGGTCTCAATCTTTTCTTTTAGGGAAGGCTGTAAAGAGAGTGGTCTCAGTTGTGAAGGCCTTTCATGAAGCAAATTATCTGAACCCTTTTCAGTTAGAATTCAGATCAGACTATAGCACTGAAACAGCATTGGTTACACTTGTGCATTACGTTTGGGGGATTCATGATAGAGATTTATTCATCCTGCCTTCCTGGATCTCTTGGCAGCTTTTGATAGCATCATCCATGGTGTCCTACTGGACCAGATCTATTGGGAAATAGCATTTTATTGCCAAGGTTTATAAATTGTTACAGAAATTGAATATGGAGAATGAATTTGTGAAACATTGAATGATCCAATGAGCAAAGAATTTCAGGAATAATACAATTCTCAAATAATGAGAAAACATGCATTAAAATGTATATTAAATTATGATTTAATTTTTTAAAAAATGTATCATTGGTATTTAACATGCAATAAATTCTCAAAGATATAAAGATATTTGAAATGTATGTTGGAAATGTAGATGTAAACAAAAACTTCTTTTACCATATTTGGTGGACTTGTGATAAAGCAAAGAAGTACTGGGGTAAGATTCATGTTTTAATACAGAAAATTCTAAAAGTGAATATAAACATTAAACCATAGACATTTCTCTTTGGCTTAATAGACAAAGAAATGTAAAAAAATCTGGAAGCTTGTTATATATGTTGATAGCAGCAAGAATTATTTATGCACAAAAATAGAAAGATACTGAAAAACCAATGGAACTAGCGGGGATGGCTAACTTAACAGTTTTAATCAAAGAATACATCCAACTTTGTTTCTACTTAGAGACCACTTTTGGACTTTGGGCTTGAGATGGAAAAAAATGAAATGTTGACTTTGAGTTTATCTGATTAGATATGTGTGTTGTTCTATCAATAATACATATTAAGTATGTAAAAGTAGAAAGTTGAGGTTGTAGTGTTATTATTTTATTCTACTGTGCTAAAAAGAATTAGAAGTCAATGTTTTTCTTTCTTTTTCCCCCTTTACCCTAAACCTCTTTCACTTCCCTTTTCTCTCCCACATTTTCTGAATATTTTCATTTTCTTTTGTATTTTAGATTTTGACAAGCTTAATAACATTATTAATATAAAAGGAAGTAGCATTTTATTAGGATTGTCCTTCCTTTGTTGTCTGAACTTGACAGTGGAGAAGAGATTCAGTCCTAGATCCCTATTGTGTTGGGTGCCTCATGGCTCAGGTCTCTCTTCTCTTAGTTGACATCTATTTGAAACCTCTGGGTTAGGTCATGTAGCATGAGATTCAGATATTTCATCAAGATACTGATGGTACCCAATAATACATTGTGCCCCATGCTAGATAAATGTATAATTTATGTAATTATTAAACAAATTTATGATACTAATTAGGTGCTTGCTTAGAAGCTATATGATCTATAGCTTGTGCGCATGTGCGAAGGGGGATGGCCGCCAACCTTCTCTGCTCCAGCCTGGGTGAGCGAAAAAACACCAAAAAAACCTAGTAAATTAGTTCAGAGACTATGAGGGAATGGGTCCTAGCGGTGGAGCGTAATCTAGTGGACCCGAGTAGGTGCCGATTTTGGGGGTCTCCGCTTTCGGGCGGCTCCCGGTCGCCCATAACAAACCCTATAGTGCTTACGGCGTTCAGCGGCGAAAAGGGCACTGCCGCACTGACGTCTCTGGCGATTTTTCACAGTCCTAGCCCTGTTTTTCTTCTGACCGGGAAGGGCTTTGGAATACATCAGACTGTTGGAGTGCTATTGTTGGCAGAGAGGAGGTGGATGGTTTAGGACCGTGCTGGATGAGGTCAGGCAGTTGGTCTGTTTGCCGCTGCCGCAGCCTCCTTAAACACCCCCCCTCCCTCTGCTCCGTCGGTTTGCAACACACGGCATTCCCGGCGTCTTTGACATCTTCTTTGATATCCTCATTTGACATCTCCTGTTTTCGCTTCTGTGACCTTCGGACTACATCAGACTGTTCCAGAGAGGGGGTGGTCGGCTGGGCATGGGGCTGGATGAGACCAGGCAGCTGGTTGTGTTACCATAGCAGCAGCCTTTCGGATGCCTCCCTCCCCCCCTCCGCCCCACTGGACTCGGCCTTCCCTACGGTGTGGCCTCTCCCCTGTCTGCCTTTATGATTATGGGGCTTTTTCTTTATTATCTGGCTCTATCGGCTCACGGCTGCTGGACTTTGGAACCTACTTTTGGACTTACGACCTGAACTTTGGACTTACGACCTGCCTTATTTGTGTGACCACTGCCTCATTTGGTGTGACCACTGCTGCCCGTCGATGCCCAGGGATGCCACCTTGCCCGCCTCCAGACTTCTTTGGACCACTACCACACCATCCTATTCCACAGGAGGGAGAGAAGACGAGCTATTCTCCCTCCATATCACTGTTAATTTCCATCTATCTGAACTTTTTTTATGAACCCGTCTATAGACTTCGCACATTATCAACAGCCGCGCAATCTTTGTATGGGGAGTATATGTGATATGTATGCGATTGAGTGTTCCCATGATTTTTAATTTAAATTAATGCATTTTTTATCTATTCTATTGTACATTTTAATATTAGTGGGGTATGCATGTGGAGAATGTCTGGCCGGTATGTATGAGGGGATTGAGAGTGTGGCCTGGAGCCACTGAGTGCAGAAGCAGAAGTGGATGGGGCCCGGATCTGCCTCTTATCCCAGAGTGTATGATACGAATGGTCTGCCGGGGAGGACGGAAAGGGGGAGGGGTCTATGGGGACGGGACGGAGCATTCCTGTCACATTTGGGAGAGGCAGGTACGATGGGAGTTACAGGGCTAGCCATTACAGGAGAAGGAGGGCTCGGTACGTCACAGCGATCCCTCCTTCCGGCCCTGATAGCTCAACTCAAGGACCAGGTGGCAAGAGATGTCAGGGCCCTGGTCTCAGGTTGCTGTTGCTAAATGCCACTGAGTCTGTGATTCATAAAGCTCCCCTCGTCCGGGACTTAATATTAGACGGGGGGGGGCAGACCTGGCATGTATTACTGAAACCTGGCTGGGCCATGAGGAAGGAGTCCCCCTCTCAGAAATGTGCCCAGAAGGGTTTCAGGTGCTCCACCAACCGTGACACCAGAAAGGAGTGGGGGAGTGGCAGCCTCCTGCCACATACCTCCCAACGACCAATAAGATCTCACAGGTTGGGCCTTCTCCGGTTGCTGTTGACCAGACAATGCCCGCTGGCGGCCCCTCAGGGGAGGGCCTTCTCTGTAGCTGCTCCGGCCCTGTGGAATGATCTACCCATAGAAATCCGGACCCTTCCAACTCTCTCGGGAGCAAATGGCACCATTTCCTCCTGCAAAGAAGCATTAACCACCAACTGGACCTAACCATATGTCACCTTCATGCACACTTGTCTTTAGGAGGCTGAGCTCATAGCTTTAAGGACCCTGCACACTTCAAGAACCAGGTCCATAAGATTTATACAGTTAGAGTCCAACTCTGGGTAAATCTAAGAGACGTTATCTACTAGTTACCTAATATAGCCCTCAGAATCTTGAATCCTTGACCTTTTTATTAATGAGGATAAACTGGCTGGCTCTCTGCAGACATAATATGGGAGGCAGAATAATTATGTTTTGCTGCTCTTATTATAGTAAGATTATAGCTAAGAAAGACTATTTCTCATGCACAGTACAGTTGTCTCGTTGTTTTTTCCAGCTGCATTCTAGGTACAGGATGCTTCATTATGATTCGGACTTCTTTAAAAATTAGAAAATTCTCCAAGCTCCATGTGCATAAAGTGGATGACTAAGTGGTGTCTAAGACCTCGATTGAATTGTGCACTATAAACTAGAATCTCTGTAAGCAGAGGTTACAGAGGTAGGATAACCTCCTGTATCCTACCATTCTTTGCCCTTCACCACCATAATACCCTCATCTCCCTTATCATCCTAAAATCCCTTGACCCATCTGTTTTCCCTTGCAGCATGAGGGGCTTATTTAGACTTCCATACATGTACCAGGCAGATGGTTCCAGCATTAAATATGCTGGACTCAAGACATTATTGGAATAAATCCTAAAATTAATCTGCCAGATTATGGAGACTGAGCAAGCTAGCTAAAATGCTGGCAGTTTATATGCCCAAGGTTAGCATTGCAGGATTCTTCAGACTCTGTATATAATTCTTTTTACCAGTTGTTCCTGTATTTCATTCATAATATATTTTTTAAAAAACCACACACAAATGGTGGAATGACAATGGCAGCACAATCATTGAAAGATCTGTTTTAGATAGTGAAGAAATTCTTTACTCATCCAACATTCAGAGACTTAGTTCTGTCTTGTGTCAGAAATCAAGGGCACAATGAATTCCATCTTTTGTGCTACACATACCTTTTCTTTAAAAATGTTGTTTCTCCAATTTGTGACTTTTCAATCTTTTTTCCATTCTGCCCATTATTAATCACTATATTGATTTCAAATACTGCTTGTCTCTTTCACTTTGTTTCTCCCAAATCCTTACTCATAACTCTACCTGTTCTATACTACCAAACGTGCCAATTGAGGACCGGCTCCTCTTTCTCATCTTGGGGAAGAATTACACATATTAAATATACTTTTGAAACAATGTTTAACAATTCTGCTTTCGCAGACACAGACATTTCTTCCACAGTTTAAAATGTAGTCCCAAGTTGAGATGATTTCTGACAAATCATTCTAACATTGTTCTTGTGAAGAAGAAGAAGAAATGTTTTGGAATATATTAATGTTTTTGTACTACCCCCAGCCTTTACATACAAAGGAAAAGAAAAAGAAAGAAAATTTTCTTGCTGTAAGAACAACTGCAGAAGTCAACTCACCTTTACTGCTTTGCTTCAGGTGGGTTGGGAATAGGGATCTATTAGAGCAATTCTTCACAGCATAATTAGAGGAAAATGGGGTTTCCTCCTACCTTCCTTCCTTAATTGTTTTTCTCACCTTAAATCTGTCCATGGACTGATAATTTATCTTGCCCCGATTTAGGAGCCAGCATAAAAGTAACTCACTCACTAGGTGGTCTTTTCCCAAGCGTGTCCAGTTCTAATTTTAATAGGAATGCTTTGTACAGTACATATAATTATTAAACCAAGGGCTACTAACTGCAGCAATGGAGCAAAATCTCCACTGTTTTCTATTCTGTTTTAATTACTAAGCCTTAGAGCAACAAAAAGAAAAAGAAAAAAAAGTTTCAAAAGCAACTTGCTGTACAGGCCTCAATAGAGTTAAAGGAAAAACATTTTAAGCTGATGAGTTGACACTTGTAGAAGCAAATATATTAAATAAATCATGATTCGTTTGGGGGGTTAAGGCTGACTTGCATCAACTCTGGAAAAACCAGATCCTTAATGAGTGACAGTTTGGTGTTTTCTGTCACTTCCTACAGTAATGGCCCCAAGCTGACACTGCTCTGTGGGAGTTTAATACTTCTGAACAAAAGTTTTTTTGGAGTGAGATAGACAAGGTAGAAATCCCAAGGTGACTGAAAGGAATGTCTAATGACTGGAAAGACATATTTACCGGCAGTCTGTATGTAAGCTGTGACAGTTGACAGGGCTTGATTGTAATAAATATAGTTGATGAAGAGAGGGCTGACAGGTGAGGACAGCGAGTGAAAAAAGAGTCAAAAGAATCTGCGTTGGCTGAACCTTATTAATGTAAGTTGGTAACAAAGCCCAATGTCATGAAAGTAGATTTGGGGGGGGGGGAGCCTAAACAGTGAAATACCTCCAATCTCTATAGTGCTGTAACAGGCAACAGTTCGCTGACCTTTTTGTTTTTTGTTTTTGGTTCTTTTAGCAGTTCTTATTTAAGGAATAATTCACACTAGGGTGGGAAGGAAACGTTACAGGTACATAGCCACATACACACAGAGAGATGTTACAATTTAATCCCTCTAATAGAGATTTCTCTGATCAAGATCGCAATTATTTCTTTAGTCTCTTTAACTGTTAGGAGCACTTTGATCAGAGGATATGCTACATCCCACCAGGGCTCTGAACAATGAATTCTGCTTCTGAAATCAGACTCAATCTTCCATTCTTCAAAAGGAAATTAGGCAAAGAGGCCAAGATGCATTTTTTTTTAGAAGTGAAAAGAGTAATTGACTCTGAACATTGAAACTTCTATGGCATATGCCAGGATTTAAACCATAAGTTTGCCATGAGAATTGGACTTTATCTCTTTCTGGGGAAAATGAGGGTATAATGAAAATAAAGAGCCTCCTGTTGGCCATTCCTTATACATTGTATCTGACTTCATTAGACATTTATCACAGTCACCATCCATGACCATATTGATAAGTTTCTATGTTGGGATGTGAGTGTGGGAATGTACACATACATATATGTGCATGTCCTATGTGTGCACACATGTGGAGGGAGAAAGTTCCTTTCCTATTAGGTGCTAACTGATTACTCTTCAATGGAAGCAGAATCTCATACATATAGGAAAGCAAAGAAAAATTAGAAGATTGTAATATGAAGGTTAATAAGGCACAAATGATCTTAACATTCATACTGGCTATTAAACATGGCATCTAGTCTCTCCAAAGGTATATTCATCTAGGAAATCTGCATCTGATATAGTGGCAGGATTTACTTATTCATTTTATATAATGTAACTTTTAAAGCAACATTTCTGCTTTAATGACATCTGTGAAATATCTATTAAAGATAGCAATTCACAAGTTTGTGACACCATATTTACTGCCACAAAATGTATTGAAAGAAGTGTTCTTTTAAAAAAAAAAAACTTAAAGTGAACACATGACAAAGTCCCAAATAAAAACCACAATGTTTAACTTCACTTTTTAAAACATTTACTCTGCTTTGACTGTTATTTTTCTACACGTCAGTTTCAAGCAACTTTGCTGAATACAACAACCTTCTAATAGTGCTTGTGTGCAAAAAGTCTTGGAAGACATGAAATAGACATTGACAGTATGCACACAGCCTGGTTTTGATTCCAAGTCTAATTCTACAGTCTCCTGTAGTATGTCATTGATTCTATCAGCCAAATATGTATTCTAATGCAGATTCCAAGTCAATCCACTTTTTAACATATTGAAGGGCAAATTTACTCTTGTCTCTGATACATGTTCTTGACCTGAATACATGCAAGCATTTTCTGTCTTTGTTACGAAGAATAATGTCTTCTTATTTATTTACAAAACTATAAAGAGTTTCAATTTGAAAGATTCTAAACAGTGTACAGGAGCAAAAGCAAATCCTATTTAACAATAAAATAAATGCAAGAATTCACAAGGACACTCATCCCATTACAAAATAGCTAATTGTAGTAGAGTAAGAATTACACTCCCCAAACTAGGAGCTCCAGTATACTCCATTCCACAAGACTTTTTGGAAGAGCTAAATTGGTGCAAGTTTCTGGAAGACTTTGAGGATTGAAGATACATTTGCTGGTCCAAAGAGGCAGAGCCTGCTACAAAAAATTTGGCCTGTTCCCATTGGATCTCTTTGTAGTGGGAGCTTTCAGGAAAAATGGGTTGAGAGCAGCATATATGCTAAATATGGGGGCATGATGAAACAAGTGTGATGCAAGCTCTGCCCCTTTTGTACAAAACTTGTGATGTCAGGTGGCAAAAATTTATTATGTGATGGAGCAACACTCACTTAGTCATTTTAATGACAGCATTAGATCATGCTGATTTGTCTGTCCTGAACTAAATAAGGCTTTATAGCTGCTAATCAGTTACATTCATTAATCTGAAATATAAATTCAGAGTATGATTAAATTATCATGCTGGAAAGGACATACGCACACATGCACATCCACACACACACACAGTATCTCTGCTTTTTATATATGTCATCAAATCTTCAGTTGATTCTGTGCATAATGTTCTATGTATTACATTATATTTCCCCTTTTTCTGGGAAATCAGCAATCCTTTTAGAAACAGAAATAGCATGTTACTATTCCTATGGGCTACGGCAGAATACTATAATCAGGGATAAATAACACATAGCTCTTTATATATTGATAAACTATTTTTCATTGTGTTGGTAGGAATCTCTAGAAAGAAAGTTAATGGCAAGCCACATGGTTTTCTCACCATAGAAAACCATTGTTTGGTATGTATAGAAGAACATTCTATGCCACCCAGAATGTCTTTTTATGAGATGGATGGCTATATAAATTAGATATATAGATGATACATAGATGATAGATAGATGGAAGATAGATAGATAGATAGATAGATAGATAGATAGATAGATAGATAGATAGACAGACAGATATATGATATATAGATAGATTGATAGATTGATAGATTGATAGACAGACATATGATAGATAGATAGATAGATAGATAGATAGATAGATGATAGATAAACTGATCAATTCATCTAAATATTTTCCTTTGATTTTTCCTTTCTTATTTTTAGCTATCTATGATTTCCTGTTCTTTCTACTGCTTTGGAAGTGATAAAATGGCAATAGATATGCTGTCTATGTTGCTTCCGACAGCATCTGTTTTAAATTTCAGCAGTAGTTCTATTCATTGATCTGTTTGTGTGAATGACCTACTTTGCTTTCCCCCTATGATTGCTTCTATCAAAGTTTTCCTATCCCAAACATTATTCTTCTGTCTGTTCTTTCTATTCTGTGAAAGAACAAATTCTACAGTTGATCCCTGGAACTTTGAGAAAAGGAAAGGTAAAGACTGAGGTGGTAGCATTGCTAAAATAGTTCTCTGATTAAAAGTTCTCTGACACTGAATCTTAAAGTCCACTTAAATTGAGGCTCCAGGTGCCTGTAATTTGTGCCTTCCATTGTCATAGTTCTAGTTAATAGTTCATGGGGATGGATAATTCAGATATAAAATAACAGATAGGGCAGGTAAGCATGTGCATATGTTTCTAGCACAGTATATTTCCATTACATTTATCAGGTATATATTTATTAGATTTATAACCTCAATTTTTCTTTGAATTCAAGATAGTTTACATAAGAAACTCTCCTGATTCTACTCACATAGCATCCTGATCAAAATCACCCAATGAGTTTTGTGGCTTGTGCATTGCCTCTTGTCCAGGTCTATTTCCTAACCATTACATGCAAGAGAAGTGTACTTAAACAAAATATTGACTTGTTCTATATAACTGAAATATAAGAACTAATTTTGAAAAGTGATTATCTTTTAAGAATTGGGGGTTAAGTAACTGAATGAGTTTTTTTCTTCCAGAGATAAATATTGTATAATGTTGCATGCTACTGAATTTGAATAATTGTGATTGACAAGCAACCTATTTAATAAGTCTTTAAATCTGTATAATTTAATGGCAAGAATGCTTGATTTATGTATATCACATTCTGGGATTTAGATGTTTAAACATGTAAGCAAGAAAACAGGGGGGGAAATCCTTCAGTGTATGATGGAAGTTAATGCCCAAGGCCTCAGCTACATTACTACTGTTTTTGTTGTTGTTGTTGTTGTTGTTGTTATAAAATTGTATCACAGCGGCCAGTTGTTTCGCCGGATTTGGCATTGGTTACTAGTCAGGCCCCACCCAAGTTGTTGTTGTTGTTGTTGTTGTTGTTATTATTATTATTATTATTTTCTTTAGTACAAGTCACTCATAATACCTGCCAGCACCTAGGATTGCATTATATTTCCTGTCATTATAATAGCTCCATCAGAACACCCAAGTTGTGTTTCACTCCTGAGGACTGGTGAGAATTTTGTTTGTTTATTTGTTTGTTTGTATTTGAAGAAAGAGCAAAACAACATGCTTCTGAATAATGAATAGAAGGAAAGAGAATGATGTATAGGTCACCTATCACTTCAGTCAAAGACTGAAATATATCAGATTATGCCTTAAGGGGGGACCCTTAAATTGTAAGCTTGTATTATTACCCCTCATGTAAGATAGCTGAGCTCAACAGTTACTCCAAGGAGTAACTTGCCTCATTGCATTGCAAGCTTTTACACCAAATTTGATTACAGTGGTTACAGAGAATTGATTTCTGGGGCTTAGGACAGTTGGCAAACTTGACTAGACTTAAAATAAAGCTCTTTGATTCCATCTGCAAAATTAGAGCAGATTTGATAAAGTAAAGATGTATCCTTTGAAGTATTCCCTATCAACATAAGTGCTAAGAACACTTGAGTGAAGGAATTTTAACAGTTTTGAAAGCAGTAGCAAAGGAACATCAATAAGGATTGCAGCTGAGGGCATGCCCACAAGGCAGAAGACTAACTGCATCTATCCTGCAGGCAAGAAGCAATTGCTAAAGATTTCAGACTTTTTAAAGTTCAGAGTTCAACTCATAAAAACTTTATGCTTAACTTGTGATAGGCTTTTGCTACATGATTTAGATTTTGTGTAAGATAGTCAGGTAGAATAAGGACATTTAAGGGGAAATTCTTGCTTGCCTGACTGCAATGGACTGAATCAATACATTCTTTTTCTTTTGCATGAAAAGTGTTTGATAGTGAAGCACTCACTGGAGGAAGATAGCTTTATGGGAAGGAAATAGTCCCCCAGGTGAAAATCAGAAATGATGGTAAAGTAAAATCACAGAACATAGAATCATAGATAAGTTACAGGGTCCCCTCAATTGGTGTGCATTTCTGACAGGACTAGACCGGACAGCAGCCATCCCCGAATCTAGATCTTGAATGGGATTTGCTATTAATATATCTGGTTTGGGCATTTACTTTATTCTGGAGCACTTTTTGCTTAGCAAAAAGCTTACCAAAGAAGACCTTATTAAAAATGCACTGGTTTTACATGATATGTATGAAAATTCCTCCTCTTTTCTTATTATGTTAGTTCTATCCACTTTCCCTTTTCTACATAAATGAATCTGGTGTAGAAAAGTGGAACGAGTGTAATCCTAATGTATTTGCTTTACATTTGCCTCAGAATACTAAAAGATGGTTGGAAACTTATTTGATAAAATAAGCCAGCAATCTCCCATTTAGATCTATATTCTAAATTGATGAATACCTTTATAAGCAACTGGCTGTCATCCATCCAGGATCATAGGCATGGCCTAAACCTGTATTATAAACTGATAACTAATAAGAAATCCCACCATCTCAGGATTTGCTTCTACAGCAGCTTGATGTATATGCCAACATTACCCCTACATTCGTAATTAAACAGTAATGGTTTCCCTATCAGATTTTAGTGAATGATCCTCATCTCTGTTTTTTGGCCAAGGGACCAAGCATTGGGACATTTTCCTTGGTCATGTGGCCAGCATGGCTTTACACCAAAGGCACATGGAGGGCTGTTATCTTTCCACCAAAGTGGTACCTTTTAATCTACTTGCACTTGCATGCTTTCGAACTGCTAGGTGGGCAGGAGATGGAACAACTAATGGGAGTTCACTAGATGTGGTATTTAGCCAGTTCTGACAGGTTCTGGAGAACCAGTAGCATAAATTTTGAGTAGTTTGGAGAACTGGCAAATAGGCTGGCCCCGCTCCCACTGCCTCCCATACTCCCAGCTGATCTTCTTTTGTTGCCCTGAACAGAAGCACAGAGGTGGAAAGCAGGTTAGTGGGGTGGGAGGGAATGGGGATTTTGCAGTGTCCTTCCCCTGCCATGCCCACCAAGCCATGTGCACCAAGCCACACCATGCCCAGCAAGCCACGCCCATAGAACCAGTAGTAAGTTTTTTTGAATCCCACCACTGGAGCTCATCTCATGGCACAGAGCTCTGTCTCAAACCCAGGCTGTTAGCTTTCCAGGTGACAAACTCAGTGGTTTTAACCACTGAAGCCATCCCGCCTTTTAACATTCATAATTAAATAACTTTTATTCTATAAAAACTTTACATTGAAAGATAGTACTACATACACAGGCATTGGATTAAATATAATGAAGGCAGCGTAAAACAACCCTGCTTTGGAGCTATCAGGCACTTGGTCAATGGGATCTACTTTAGTGCCACTTCTTGCTCCAAGTTTTCATCAAAAGTTATCACAGAAGTATAGGACTTCAAAGTGTTATTTCACTGTATCCGTTTTCTGTCATGCCTAGTGTTAGACTATATCCTTGCACTATAAACATGGCATCCAAAGGACAACATCCCAATAGGAATGCAGCAGAAGAGCAATGCCACAAGATGAAAGGAAAAACTGGTAGAAAAAATGCTGTTGCATCAGTTTTCATCTTTTCTACTGCTGTTGTCCTGTCAATTCAGTCTTTATCAGCAGCAAAATGTACTGGAGGTGAATATCTTGGTGACCCTGGTAACTTTCCTGGTGATCACCTCTGACTGATTCCTTTCCCTTTTGGTTCTCATCCTTTCTGCTTGTAAAGGAACAAGGGGTAGAAGATATGATACTATTTCTGGACTGCACAGATACAAACAATCCTAGATTCATAAACACATGTGCACACACTTAAAGTTGCCCAATGAAAGCCTTGGCCCCATTCTACTTAAACTCTCAGGGAGGAAAAGACAATAAGGACAAGTAAATCAATTTTATTGTAGAAGATTCTTTCTGGTAGAAAGAACAATCAGAAGAAGAAACAGCTCTTAAATATCACTAGTACTAGAACCATATCTCCCTCTACCTGTCACTAATGAAATAATTCACCTCCGGTAACCTCGCTGACTAGCAAAAATTACTAATTTAATAAATTGTGAATAGATACGCAAAGGATGAAATAAGCCAATTAAAAACAGATGCAGCTGGAATTTACAACAAGCAACTCAAACTGCAATCTACAAAATCAAATAGAATAATCCTGACTGCAAAATTAAAGAAATGAAATGTTGAAACAATATGAAAACAATAACAGGGAAAAAGTAAAAATAACCCACAAATAATAGTGTTGATATTATTTATATGAATATGTTCTGATAGCAATAAAATTCTATAACAATATACATACTAGGCTGTGATTTCTGCTAGTTGCTTACCTGAAAAATGATATATTTTTAATTCCCTTCTCAAGCTTGTACATACAGCATACATATAATAATGACTAAATTTACCCTTTTTTTGCTTTACCCAATGCTTTGAATCATGACCTATCATGTGGGATTGTCCCACATAAAATCACAAAAAAAACCATCCTCCAATCAATGCTAACACTAACAAATCCGAGCATGCTGGGATTATCATCTACTAGAACTTTATTTGACCCAGTTAAGCATGTTGACTAAATGCAATCCTTGATTTTTTTGTATGAAGTATCTGCTACTGTTATTTACCCTTCCCGATACTTATACAGACTATGAAGCATCTGGAAAATCAAGTTTAATTATTGGAATAGACAATATTGGTATAATTTAATTCCAGCCCTTTGCTAGGCCCTTGGGACAGATAAGAACTGTACAAGGAATGATAATCATCTTTCCTAGTTAGATTAGAAGCAATTCTATCAGAAGAAGGTTGGTTTGGGATTCTAAAGATATATTTCTTCATCTGTTCCAAATATACAGTTCTCTTGAATAATATTTTAAGAGAAGGGAAGGTAAACAAATTCCATCTGGATCTTGGATTCTGATATATGAGATCTGCAGCCATGCTTTTTTTAAATCAACACATAAACACACATAAAACCTGACAACAAGTACTTGGGATGCAAATTTGCTGAAACTTCTTAAGAGTTCTTAAGATTAAGAAATAATGCATCTCATATATGTCTTTAAAAGGGAGACTAGACACAGAAACACTGCTGAGTTTGAATTGCAAATGAAGAAATTAAAAGGAACAATAAATATGAAGGGCATATTTGAAAAGGGCATTAAAATTGGACAGCCGATTTTAACATTTACAATCTTTTCCCAAATTTTCATTTTATCCAATCCTGCCAATGTTGAATGGCACTATAGAGTACCATCAAGAGAGGTGGTACACTAGAGATCATTTAAAAGTGTGGCCAATGTCTTTTCCATCTCATATCAAGGTCTAAATCTTGACTGAAAGAAATCTAGATAATCCATTTTGTCCAGAGCTCCATGAAGCTTCTGCACACCCATCTTCTTAACCCTTTTCTCAAAAAGAAGAGGTGAGAAATTGGGCTTATCCTTAATTTATCCATTATGGTGGGATCCAGCAATAGTTTCTTGAGAAGAGGGAGAACCAACCACTCTTTAAGAATTGGAGGAACAACTTCTTCACTTTAGGAAGAATTTGCCGTCCCTACGGCTCACCCACATGACATCACCAGGACATTTTTAACTAGTCAGGAAGAACATGAATATAAAGAGCAGGTAGCCAAGCTCACAGCCATAAACAACTGTCAGTTTTCTCAGGCCAAATAGTTTCACACCAATCCAAGACAAAAGGATAAAATAATCTTCCTGGTGACCTCCTTAAGATCTGTAATAAGGTCGGCATCCAATGAGAATACATTCAAGTAACATCAGAAATTCTGAGCAAATTTCTCCACATAGCCCTCTAAGAGGATTGCTGAACCTCATTAGTTTTTGCTTGGCAAATGGTATTTCTTGCAGATCTTCCAATATGCCATTTGTTGCTACTTTGTCATGCTGTTGTTTGTGGTCATTCTGTGTGATTTTCTGGCAGCAGATAACTATTATTCTATAAATTATGTCTCACCATATTGTTTCTGGGAGAGAAACTCTTTATCAGATTCTTCTGATGAAGCCTGTCAGTATGGTTAAACCTCTGGCATAGCTCTTATCTTCCTCAGAGCACAAAACCACATCAAGCTAGTGCCTCATAGGGGATATTAATATAATTATGGTTGGTCACACAGTCAGTCATATGTTTATTGTATTTGGCATTGTTATCCATCTGTTGAGTCGTTCCTAAAGTTGTGGAATAGACAGATGTTTTTGTTTGATTATGTTAAAGGTATGTAAACACTGCCAAGTGATACGCTTTTTATTATTATAATTTAGTTTTATTATTTGGAAATTCAGAGTTAGACTTATTAATTTTTCAGATGACATCTTTATATATTTGTTCTGTAAAAATTATGTCATTGTTCAGTGCAAAAAAGTTATTCCTATGAGGTGTATGCTTTTTCCTGAATTCTGTGATAGCCAATAAATACCAGCTGAACCCCAGGCGGCCCATTTAAATAATCATTAAGAACAATTATTATGGCTAGAAAGAGCTGTAAGTGGCTTCTGTTGGAATGCCTGCTTATAATTAGGCAATCCTTTTTCAGAATGAAAATGAATGTGTAATCTGAGAACAAAACAAACAGTTTGAAATTCTAAGCTAGCTGTGCCAAGATCTAATGCATTAGACAGCCTCATAGTTAGTGTATAAAGCAGAACTGATGTGTGAGGGAGGGAAGAATGTGATCATGATATCAGAAGCATGGTTACTAATGCTAATGTGCTTCATTTTAAGAGGAGTAAAATGAAACTTAACTGATTTCTGAAGCAATTTGCTTAGATCATCTTCAAGCATGTGGTTGTTTTGTTGTTTTCTCTAAAGACAAAGGCAGACAAAGCAGAAAATGATGCAATTCATTCCATCTCCCTTAAAACCTGGCCTGATTATTATTTTTATCCAGTCATCACTTCACTGAGGTTAAAAAGCCTAACAACAACAAAGTAGGTAGTCAGCTATTACAATTTGTTGATATTTAGTTAGTTGTAATGACAACCAATTCTTATTATTTGTTAGGATTGTGTTCCACATTTCTTCTAGGGATTCAGGCTGGCATACAAAGCACCATGATGTTATTTCTTTCCATGTCATTAGGTGTTTTTATTATTCCTAATCTAGCTGAATTTTAGGAAGAAATTATAATAAAGGGCTTTGGACTTCATGTATGTCTGTTTATCAACAAATTCACTCACTGAAAATAGAAGAGAGCGGAATAATCACTTCCCTTCGAGTGATTTGACACAATGTGGAGCATCTGTGGTTGGATATGTGTGTATATCCAACATTTGTGTGTACTCCTAGTTCAAGCAAAGTTGTAGTCTTTAGTGAAAAATATACAATATCTCTGCCATAGACTAATAAGATATGTGACCTACTACAGAAAGGTGCACCTGCTTCTTTATGTTTTGGGCAAAATAATTCATTTTGTACCATAGCATGCAATGGTACAAAATAGAACAAAATGCAATTTGTTCTAAAATCATATATATAGTTTAGGAATGTTGGTCTATGAAAGCTTGGCAAACTAACCAAGGATAAATTCTAAAAGACATCTGACTTCATCAACAAGGCCTAATTGAAACAAAAAACAAACTAATGTATCGTACACAAAGAAAATGAGGCTTTTATGCCATGACATATGTTTTAGATTAGCATTATTTTTACGAAGTCATCAAGCAGTAAGACTGTGCTTAAATTAATTTTGGATTGTATTTCTATTAGTAAAACCCTGAATTTGTAACTAGGATGTAATCATTATACATCTGTATTTTCTTCTGATTTATTCATTAATATACTTGTTCTGATTTGAAAGGCCATGACACTGGAAGTTCCACCCTGCAGCACCTGCAAAATTTAGGCACAAAGCCATCTGGTTGACTGAGAGAATGCAAGACCTGATCCTGGAAGATCAGATGGGGAGGGGAGTTGTTTATTTGGTTAAACACCTGCAGATATGTCATCTGGGAATTTAAATGTATTACAGTTCTTGTAATTGAGGCAAAAGATGATGCCGTTTACATGAGGAGAATAGGAGTCCATGGTTAGATGACAGGAAATAATATTTCCCATAGAGTTTAGGGAGTACATTCTTTGTAATGGGGTTAGCTAATCCAGATAGTAATAAGAATAAGAAAGTCAGCAATCATAATCACATTTAATGGATTCCAGATGGAGATTTATAATTGTTCTCATTATCATTGTATAAACTCCAAGGAAATACAATCCCAAGATACTTTCTCTTGACCATAAACCAAGTAGAAAAAAAAGTCAGTGGGTTGTGATTATACAGATAAAGTTGCTCAAGGACAATGATGATCTCCCAAAACATCCAATTTCTAAATAAACATATGGTTACTCTAATTCATGGAAATATAAATAAAAGCATGACTGAAACAAAATTTTATTTAACAGGATTTGTGCTGAATAAGATAGCAGCTTGCTAAAACATTGTGGATAACTTAGAAAAGGAGCATATGAAAAAGTGTAGACTTTATTTTGCTTTTGTGTATTGTACAATCCAGAATGAACCTAAGGAGAATTGGAACTTTATACTGTGCAGCTATCATTGTATGTTTGGGTTGCCCAGGCCAATACAATTGTAGACTGCCAAATCATGCCCCCTTGCGCCCCAAATATAACTCTTTATAAACATTCACTCTACAAATGCTTTCCCTACTACACACAAAATGGGCAAATTATGATCCCAGTGCCGATAATAATTGATTGGACAAAATGGAACAAATTTAACATTAATTAATTTTAATCTCTAGCTACATTAACTAATGTAGTCACAACTGCAGATATAAAATACATTTAAAATTGATTTTGCCTGCCTTTGGAAATTAAAAGAAAGGTTTAAAAGCACATATCTATATTGCTTAATGAAAGTTATCCATTCATAACTTACTGCAAAAACTGAATGTTTCCAACTTGTACATTGGGTGACCCTTAACAACATGGATTATATCATTCATCTTCATTCTAGGAATGATATGCATGATGAGAATTTATTCACTGAATATGAGCAGAAACAGATTTATTTGAAACAGACCAATCAGTTCAAAAATCCTAATATTTTTTCATAGTAAGTCTTCAGTGCACTGGGAGATTTATAACTATTTTAAGTAATCAGTTTACATCCAACTGTAGATGATTTTTTTTAGTCTTGTGGGTTGGCCTGACTGGCTCCAGTCCACCTCATTTTCATTTATTTAACATTTATTTTGATGGCTTGTTCCATTGAATATAATCAGCATATTTTAATGCTCACTGAGCATTAATGAGCACTGAACATATTTTAATTGTGTAAAAGAATGCGAAAGAATAACATGAGGTACAGGGGTTGAATATAATTTCTGGGGCAGAACCAATTTATACATGTTAAGGTTTTCATAATATCTAATTTCATCTTGTAACTAGAAAATTATATATGGAAGGATCTAAATTATGCATTCTCCTTAAAATATCAGTTTGGCATGTATAAATTCCATATACAAATCTAAAAAGCAAGCAGTAAGAAAAGAAAAAAGGTCTCAATAAGAATTCATTTTTACTAACAGAACATTTTTTTAAATTTTGTGCTAAAATTCAGATTCTTGACCTTTTATAAAATTGTTGTTAAAAAGATATTTTTGAAATCATTATTATGATAACTTAGTTTTTATAACATGCCATAACAATTTTTTAAAAATCACTCATTAAGGTCTGATTATACTACACTCTATAATGAATTATTTGCTACAAATCAAGTCCATGAAATGAGATGGAATCAGATGTTGAACTCTCCTTTTCTTCCTTCCTCATACAAAACCTACTCTGCTTTCTTATTTCTTAACAATTCCAAACCGAAGAGGCAGTGAAAAGCATTAAAATATATGTGTCTGTATTCTGACTGGATCAGAATCTGTATTTTATAGGAAGTATCCCTTAGAGAGGTACACATCTCAATTACACTTCATATTCTAGTAAGACCGCCTGGAGTTAGAAACTATCAGACTTACAGAATTACTTGATCCACAGCAGAGTTGAAGTATCGCTGTTGTACTTTTATAAAAACAAGAAAACCTCTTTTTAACAATGTTTGCCTTTCGTTTTTTTACCTACAGGCAGTGGGGAGAATAGATATCTACTTGGGAGCCTCTCAGTGGTCTATAAAGCATTTTTTTTTTAAAAAACAACAACAACATTCAAGATATAGCACAATGTTCAGTCCTCTTCACACTTTTAATTAAAGTAGTTTTTATAGAAAAATAGCTATGTATACATGCATAACCCACATTTCAATCGTGATAAAAGAATAAAGAAAAATCTGCATGCAAGGAAATGTATACTTTATTTATGTAATTGCTGTCTGAATTGAAATCCCTAATTGGGGAAATATAGGTTCATGACAGTTCCTTGTTTTCCAGGACAAGTTCTATTGCAATTTGGAATATATATAATAAATATTAGATTTATTCTTCTAATTTTACAGTATTATAGCTGTAAATTAGTTCTTTTGTTCAATATTATTCTCAAAAATCCCAAATTCTTGTTGCATTGGTATATTCCCATGATTGGAGATCAGTCAAGAATAACACGTACATCCTAGGCAAGCAACATTCACCCTAAAGAAACCCTGGACATTTTGTGGCCCCCAGGTCACATCTGGCTGGTTGGCTGTCCCTATCTGATCCATGTGGATTGCATTTATTTTGAAGGTGACTCCCTTTTTTTGTTAATTTTATGTATGTGCGTGCATGCATGCATGCCTATGCACCTTCAAAGCCCTATTGGTTTGGCTCCCCACAATAGCCCCAATTTCTCATGTGGCCCAGGCCCATTGGAAAAAATTAATTGCCCACCCCATGCCCTACAGTGTTAAACCTATGAATTTTATTCCCCAATATGCAAACTTAAATTGCATTCCTTTAATTTGCCAACTCCTAAAGCGCATTTGATTGAAAACTAGTTTGGTGCAAATATCCTCCTCTTTTTCTTTTCTTTTGCAATAAGGTCTTGCAAGGAGGTCCATATAGTTTGTCTCTTGTGATTCAGATAGACCTGATAGGATGAGCTTTCTTGTTGGAAGGAAGTCGCGCTTTTTCACTTCCTGGATAGATACTGTAGCCCACATTCTTTCAAGTTCTTCTGAGGCATCCCTTTCCTTATGCAACATTTTTAGTCATAGCCCATAATGTTAGCTTCGTTTTATGTTTCCTTGATGGAGCTTGGGAAGAGCAGACATCAGGCTTATTTTGCTGTAATGTTTATGTAGCTGAGGTCTGCCTTCTCCTTTCACAACTCTCTTCAGATTTTTTTAAGACTATGAGAAATGAAAACCATTTGAAATTTGAGTGCATGTCATATCCTAATTGAAATTCTGGCAAAAAACTGAACTACTAAGTGCTCTCTGTTAAAGATCAGGAATTCAACAGCACCTGTGTTCCAAAGACTCCAAAACTTTCTCTAGGATAGGACCAGATAACTTTTTTATAACTGAGAGTGACACTTGACATGCTGAGGATTTTGTTCTAAATCATCAGGAAATGATTTGATTAAATGAAATTTACAATGAAATTAGAACCAGTGGGAGTAGTGGTTAAAGCACAAGGGTAGAAACTGGGATCTGTGAGTTCTAGTTCTGCCTTAGGCACAAGGCCAACTGGGGGCCTTGGGCCAGTCACTCTCACTGAACCCTAAGAAGAAAGCAATGGCAAACTTCTGAAAATCACGCGAAAAAATAAGGCAGGAGTCCAGATAGTTGCTAAGAATCAATACTAATTCAAAGGCACAAAGCAAACAAAATGGAATTGCATCTTACTGATTTTAAAATTAAGATGACTACTTAAGGATTTAAGAATTTTGCTTTACATAACTTTGAAAATTATAATTTGGAAACAACATTTAAAGAAGCTGTGGAAGCCGCAGTGTCTTCTGGTTGGCTATGAGATTGCAAAACTGATAAATTTTGCAGCTTCACAAGTATTAATTTTTTTTTTGAGATCTTCTGGAATAGATTTTGTCACACATATTAGAAATTAAGGTTGGAAGGTATATTAGAAATTAACTTTCCTAGATTAATTTCTGGGTTAGAAGCTATATGGAATAAATCAATATGGAATGTGTGTCTGTGTGTTTGGTTGCATTTTCTGGCTTAATGGTCTAAATATTTTGTAGTAGTTCTTAAGAAAGCAAACAAACTCACACATGCATGCTTATCAGCTATTTGAATTATCTATTTAGTTGTTCATTCAAAAAATAAGATAAAATTAAGTTCTGATTAACATTAATGTATGCCTTTGACCATTTGGCTTTCTGTGTGTGGTTTATTCATCCTTGGTTTTATTATTATTATAAGACCTGAATCAGAATTCTTTTTCCTCTAAGGGAAGATTTTCACAGTATTTCCTTCATAGCTGCCGGAATAAACTTGGTGAAAGTTAAGTGACTGTGGTGGAGTGAAATATTATTTTAAGTTTTGTTTATTTATAATGCTGAAATGATGGTAGGAGCTCTAACTCAGCTCTCACAGTCCTTTGAAATTTTGAGGGAGTAGTTTAGAAACCAAGTAGCATTTTTTTACATTTTCTTTTTTCAGTTCTTTATTCTTGTTTCTTTTTTGTTTAATTTTTTCATATGCACAATAATAATAAACAATACAATGGGGACCTTAGAATTAAGTATTACGCTTAAGAAAGACAGCCTTATAATCGCACAAGTATTGGTCAGTGAAAATAAAATTCTACTTAGCAAAAAAAATGTTTTGCAGTTGCTTATTAATGCCACAATTAGTTTTAGATAGAAAGTTTAAATAACTTTATGCCTATAAACATTAATCTATCATAGATTAAATCATAGTTTGTATAAACATTTTATCTTTAAAGATTAAAGTTATCAAAACCAGCAACATATAGGTAGAATACTATCACTTTTCCTTCTCTAACCAACTATATAGCACTGGAGCTATTGAGAGAAAATTTTAATAATTTTGGAATGCGGAGAATTTTATTGGGTAGTACTGAATCACCTTTAAAGGAATTAAAACATGCAGGATAAAACAAGTTACATTAACATAGCTTTGTTTTTAACTTGCATATAAAAATTTCTAACTAAAGAGATTTTTTTCCTGTCAGTTGCATATAATTAATAGAGGCTGAACACAAATTTTGAAGACCATAATTGTCTGTTATGAAGTTGGTTACATTCTCTCTTTTTAAAATCATATCATTATTATAGTTAACCCATTTTACCATTATGACATTCCAAACAGCAGCAGTCTAGCTAGCAAGGTCATTCTCTACCAAGGAAAAAGTAAGTTCTATAAGCAATTGACTTTCAGTTTCTAACTACAAATCGCATTTCAAAGAGTTTAAGAGCTATATAGCAGTCTATCTGGAGAGTAAGTAGGGTCAAAGTTACTTCCTTAAATTGTCCTTTGATTTATTGTATATTTATCAATTTTCTGCTGTTTCAAAATCTTGGGTAGTATTTGTTTTGTGGAGTGCACACACTATCCTATCTCTATTTTGCTGAGCTGTAGCTAGAGTAGATAGATGACTTCCCAGTTATTACAGCTGATAAAAAACAAATAAATAGTCTATAAAAATTAAAATAGCAAGTTGAAATGTAACATAAAATGAAATAAAACAGGTGGCATGGATTCAGAGATGCTTACGCCATTGCCATCTTGAGACTACCTTGCAGCCATATAGCTGGTCTTAAAAAGGATAGGTTGTTTAATGTTCATTTTCACATGGTCTCTAAAAGCATACTTTGAAACAAATGCACTAGCAAATTAATTAGTCATTTCATTGTAATTTTCATAGTTCTTAGCCACATAGGACTCTTTTAGAAAAGATGTAAACTACCATCCAGTGTGCAATAGTGAAGATGTTATGAATATAAAGTGTACGTATTTCTAAAAGAAAGCATGGTTGATAACAAATAGTAAGCTACAGCTGAAGCTTAACTGGGAGGGAAAATGTTAAGATTCATGTCATAATTTATTCTGTCATATCATATGTCATAGAAACTTCAGTGCTACTTATTTCTACATCAATATCTATAGAATAAATATTCTCAAATAAGACAGATATGGTAGGGAATGTTGATATCTACCTTATTCAGAGATTGCCATGACATGGCATGGCTTGGTGGGCATGGTTTGGTGGATGTGGCAGGGGAAGGTTATTGCAAAATCCCCATTCTCCCCTCCCTCAATCAGCTGGGACTCAGGAGGCAGAGAATAGATGGGGACAGGGGCAGTCAGAGGTGGTGTTTACCAGTTCTCCGAACTAATCAAAATTTCCGCTACTGGTTCTCCAGACCTGGTCAGAACCTGCTGAATACCACCTCTGCTCTAATCAGACAATAGCATTGTAGCTAACAGTCATTGGAACATATTTAGGAATAACCACAGCAAATCACAATAAAATCCAAATGATGTCATGAACACGAGGACATTATTTATTTGTTTGTTTATATCCCACCTTTATTATTTTTGTAAATAACTTAAGGCATCAAACATATCCAACACATAAGAAGGTGAGTTAAGCTGAAAGAGACTGTATGATTGGACCAAGGTCAGTCAGCTGACTTTCATTGCTAAGATAGGTCAAGAACACAAAGTCTCTTGGTTTCTAGCCAGGTGCCTTAACCACTAGACCAACTGGCTCTTCCAAATTTATAACACAAATGCTGTTGTTTGATATTTCCATCTCAATATCCAATCAAAGTAAGTAAGACATGATATTTGAGCCCTTCTTTCTCTTCACTTGCAGATGATCATGAGCTGATGAGTGACAAAAGTACTATTTTCAGCTATCAAATATTTTCTGGGAAAATCATTTTCTTAGCAGCAAAACATTTCCTGTGAAATAGATTTATATTTACAAACAAGGCAGATAATGCTATTTATTGCACAATTCACTACAGTGAACTTTGTGAACTGTTTTGCATTGTAATGTAGACAATGCATAAATCAGCCACTTATTCCAAATTTTGGCCTTCTAATATAACAATTAGTTATATCAACAGGACAGTATATAGAAAACATCTGCTTGGAATCCAGAAATAGATTGATATATTTCTTATTGAAATATGCTGATGCCTTTATTTAGCATTTGCAGCTATTTGAAAATTTAACATTTGGCTTCAATAAATATAACTTTAGAATATTGCTAACTATCAATCAAATCAGTGGGTCTTAAATTATTATCTTTGGATGAAATGTTCTAGTTTAGTTTTGCTCAATCTTGAATTTTGTCCAGATAGCCTTGTTTACAAGTGACCACCTACAGCCGAAATATATAAGTAATATGTTATATTCTCTAAACACATTGAAAATGTAAGGTAAAAATTAGTTTATCTGTAAAATGTAGAAAATTGCTTTATGTCAGAGAGAATTAATCATAATATTGCTGAAGATAAATCATTCCCATTTGCATATTATCTTAAATAATATAAAATCTCTTTGAATTGACGTAAATGTGTGTGCTGCAAAGTTTTTACTGACATTAAGTCAGTTTCAGGCAACATTGTATTACAGCATACTTCTGGATGATTCGCAGCGTTGAAGAAAATACTCATTTAGAAGAAAACTTTTATTCTAAAATGATCACTGTTACAATACAACTCACATGTTCTCAAAAAATGTGGGACTTTGTCAAAAGAAGACAAGGATTCAGATTGGGCTACAGACATTTGTGTAGAATTTCTTCATAGAGTGAGCTATGAGGAAAGCACAAATTTAATTCCATATGTTTCAGCATACGGATTTTCCTTGCCCATTGTGACTTTGCATTGAATGCTTCTAAACAAGGATGTTTTCTGTATCACTGAAGCATTGTTGAAGCAAACCAATATTCTTACAATTGGTGCACAAATGATCCTAGGTCTGTTTCAAAGTATGCAGTTTGTTTTCAATTTATGATTCAAAATTCAGATTGTCTGTAAAGTCAATTTATTATAGAATTATAGAATATATAGATAAAATTGTGAGTGTCCATGCACAAAATCGATTAAATCTTTTATCAGTTTGAAGACATGTGATTTGTTTTGTCTCATTGAATCATTAATCAGTTCATACTGAATCTTTGATTCAGTTAAAATTCCTTTGAACTGAAATTCCAAGTAAAAAATTTGCACAGCTTCAAATTCTTATTCTTATATTCTCCGTTTTGATTCTTAAACTTTACAGTTTCAGTTCTATTTTCATCCTGACTTCTGCTATCATCCTAGCTATTTAGTTCTGGCTCTATTTGCCTTCTAATTCTTCACATAATATTAATCCTGATTTATAAAAAACAGGCAAATCTATCACTTGCAGTTTTGTTCACTTTCTCATTTTCCAATTTATATGTTCATTTTCATTTATGCTGCATCATTTATAGAATAAACAAAATAGTATGCTGTGATGTTTTCATGTTCATTTTGTGTGTGTGTGTGTGTGTGTGTGTGTGTGTGTGTGTTTCCCTTTGAATTCTCCCTCCCCTTTTTGTGCTGTTTTTTCCATATGAATTTTATCCAGTTTATATGTGAATAATATGAATACATTCTCCCTTTCTCCCAATTTGACATGCATGTATGGAAATTAGCTCCGACAGAGATATAGAGATATAGATCTTTGTAATTAGTGTCTCCCATCATCATAATTCTGAATCATGTATTGCTGACACAATTTTCATTTCTCCTTTCTGAATTCTCTGGCACCCTGATACAGATCTTATATTTCATCTCAACATTAGTCTTCTGGATCAGTGCAGTTTGAAATAGGGCCTCATACAATCTAGCAGATATTCCTTCACGAAGATCATATTAACTGGCTAATTAGAGGCATGATGGCATTATTTGTCTAAAAAAAGTAAATCATATGCCATATTAACTTTCCATTCCTAATGAAAGACAAATATTCACCATCACAATGCAAACAAAACTCTGGTGACTTCACTGTCTCATGTTTTGCAATCAACTTGATTCTCTACTCTTGAACCATTTTTCTCTGTATTTCAGCAAAAAAAATATGTATCTTTTCAAGCAGATTAATGTTTTTTTTTTAAACAGAACACAAAGTTTGGTTGCCAAAGAACGTGTCTGAAATTCATTCAGAGAGCCCACAGTGCACAGTTTAAGGGTAATTATGGAGAAAAAATGTGACAGATTTGCCTGCAATCAGAGGGTTAGCATAAGGCTTGAGAAACCTAACTTTAAAATAGGAGTGGCAACACTTTAAGATCAAGTACTGAGCAACTTTTAGGATTCTGAATATAGAACCATTGAATATGTCAGTCCCGATGATAGAAATCAAGAGTCAAATTATTGCATTGGGGACAGGAGACATGATTAGGGTAGGAAAATCTATTATTAAAGCTTATTAATCCTCAGTTGCTAATGCTTTACTCAATCATTCTGGAAAACATTGTATTGCTTTAGAAAAGCTGTGTGGGTTCAGCTTGGCCTTTTAATACCGTCTTAACTGGACCACTGCTCAAAATGCAAAACAGATACGCCAAAATTGGGCCTTAAAATATTTGTTTTGTAATAGCATGATACATCAATAGCAATAAGAGAATTCTAGCATCTGCTATCCTCTCAGAGATACCAATTTTCATTGCAACACTCCCCCTTCCACAGGATTTTTGGCTATCCACTGCTCAGAGTTTATGTAAGAGAAATCTGTTAAGTACAATAAAACTACTAGCCAATGGACTGAATTCCTGAAGTGGTATGCTATTTTTTGTGGGGTGTGTCTTTCTCTGTGTGTGTGTTTTAAAACAAGGGAGTTTGGATTTGTGGTTGGAACAGGGACATGAAGATAGGGACTAAATTTATAAATGTTTGAAGTTCATAAACTTTTTATGTCTGGCTAATTTTTATAATTAAAAATCTAGCCACCTAAGTTCTTTTTTATGGCCAACATTTCAATTTCTCATTTCTCCTATGTTATTCATGTAAACTCCACTCAAATTCCTTGTTATTCAAGAATGGCGAACTTCCAGTGTCCCAGATGTCAATAATTACAACCACCAGTAACATCAACAAGAAATTGATGAGGGATGCTGAGACTCATAGTTGAGATCTGGATAGAGAGATATTTGTGCTTCAATTTAAACAAAAAAATTTAAAAGACAGAGATCTTGTGAAAAGATTGTCCCTGTTTTCAGTGGCTTGCTGTCGTCATTGTCTTTATTGATGCTGTTTAATTTTGCTTCTTGTCTCTTTTAACAGTCTGAAAATCTTATGTTGTTAAGGTAAGTTAAGTTTCTGGCTGATACTCGTCTCCTCTTCCCTACTGTCCTGTCTGTCCTGTCCTGTCCTCTCCCCTCCCCTCTCCTCTCCCCTCTCCTCTTCCCTCTTACTTCGACCAATCTGTACTGATATGTAGTTTCACCATCTGTTTTCACATTCATCTTTAAAAACATCTTCGTTTTCCCAATTCTTTTGGATCTCTATTAATGAGGTTAAGTGATTCCTGGTATTCTATTTGTCAGCTGAGTGAAAGTCATATGCCAGAAAATAGTTGGCTTTGTTATTCCATTTTAGCTTCATTTGAAATTTGCAAATTAGCAGTTTGTGATTTGTTTCACAACCAGACTTGGTGACGATTTTGCTATTATTACTGAACTCTTCTACCACCCAGAGTCAGTGCCTCATACATTTGATAGATAAATGCTACATAGGTGTGTGTGTGTGTGAGAGAGAGAGAGGGGGGGGAGAGAGGGAGGGAGGGAGGGAGGGAGGGAGAGAGAGAGAGAGAGAGAGAGATAAAATTGTTTAGACATTATTATAATTGTTATTAATGATCAAGTGGAAAAAACTGACAAGTAATCCTCCTTCTCTCTGTTAGTTCAACTAACATTTCTTCTTTAATATTTGCAATCTTGATATTCCAGATTGACTAACACATGTTGCTTCTATAATCCATTAATTTCAGATTGAATTGAACACAACATTAATCAGTCTCTTCTTTTAAGTTCATTTAATCTTTTGCTATACTAACCTTTCTCACATTTATGATTCTATGCTCCATATTTTACAGCATTGGATTTTCCATATGTCTTTGCAACTTTGGATTTTCTTTTATTGAATGGCAACACCATCAACTAGGTGAGAGGAAAGCTTTAATCTAGCTGTGGCATAAACATCTGTAATATTCTGAGTTCTTCTCAGTAGCATGTTGCCTGCCATCAGACCTAAGGGGCCCATCATCCAGCACTACATCATCAATCACTTTATCTTGTTGGTCCATGTGGTTTTCTTGATAAAATATCAGGTCTGTTTTACCATTGCTTTCTCCCACACAGTATGAAATTATGCCTTTGCTGCTATTTTCTGAGGCTGTAAATACATTCTGAACTGAACTGCCTTTGTTGTTGATGCTAAAGTGATGCCTCCAGCATCTTCCTATATCTGTTTCGTGATATAGGTGCTTGTTTGGTTTAACTGAGTAGCTGATAAGTTCATACTTTGGGTTTATACACATAATCTCCCAATATATTCTTTGCTTATCCCTTCCAGAAACACAAATTTTCCCACCACCACCATTGCTTGCTAGGATGAGGCAGCATAGCCGACATGAGCAGGGAAAGAAGGAAGGAATGAACATAATTTGATTATCTTTGCCACTGTCATTATGCATTTTGAATTCACTGTGTGATGTTTTGTTTTGGTTTTTTTATTATCTTTAGTGCATTAGTTGGGGGAAGAAATGCAAGGTCCAATGTTTTATTGGCCAGTTGTGAATCCTAGAACATGCTTCTGAAGATTGGAAGCACAACTGAATAATGTTATTGATTTCTATTGGGTTTTACTGAAATAATCATAAAAATGGGAACTTCAAATCTATACTTTAGTGCACCTATTTGACTTTGGCCCTTTTAATCCATCCTGGGGGAATCACTGCTACTATAAGATCCTCTTCAGCCTTGGCCATTGGAACAAAAAACAAGCAAAACTTTCTGCATGCAGATTGTTCTGGAAATGAAGCACAGCACTTATCAGAAATTCTTGCTTTTCCAAGTCCTAATTCTACATGTTTGTTTGTTCAAGTGTTTAAATCTTGGGGGTACATGGGAAAACCAGAAGAGTGTGTACAAATAGTATGTTCAAGTATAAAAATAGTAAAGGTAAAGGTTCTCCTTGCACATATATACTAATCGTTCCTGACTCTAGGGGGCAGTGCTTATCTCTGTTTCAAGCAGAAGATCCAGCACTGTCCGAAGACATTTCCATGGTCATGTGTCCAGCATGACTAAATGCCGAAGGCACATGGAACGCTCTTACCTTCCCACAAAAGTGGCCCCTATTTTTTCTACTTGCATTTTACATGCTTTCAAACTGATAGGTTGGCAGAAGCTGGAACAAGTAATGGGAGCTCACTCTGTTACATAGCACTAGTGATTCGAACTGCAGAACTGCCGACCTTTCTGATCAACAAGCTACCGTGTCCCTCTAAAAATAGTATATTCAATGATTTAAATATTGTTAGCTACTTGCTGGTATAGAAATGCAATGAATAAAATTTTAATAAACAATAAATAAATACTGGTGTTAGCCCCTAAGAATTTAACTACTCTACTCCTGTAAAATAATGACATATGGTTCAACTTTAATTCCTAATTTAAGAAGTTGTTATTCTGAACGTTTCTCTTAAGAAAGCCATTCCCTGAAGACACATATTTTACACAGCTTCATCATCCTCATTTAAAATATTTATTTTCAGTATTGTTTCTTTCTATCCTGTTGCACAACGGAATTGGTCCTCTGGGATGTTGTCTGGCTTCATCTGAGAATGAAGACAGTGCCACAATGCAGTGTAAATAGGAACCTCAGCATTCAGTGAACACGTCAGATCAAAGGGCCTGTTTCCACCCAAACTTTATCCAGTCTTAGAATATTTAACTAGACTTTGGCACTTTGTTAGCCATATGTGCATAGCTCAAATCTTCACATCAATAAGGTGAATATCAGCAATGGGTCAGATTCTACTTTTAGTATGTAAAAACTAATTGTGTAGAGATGTGAGACTCAAAGCTGAATCCAATATGGCCATGATTCAAAACTACAAAAAATATTGAATATAAATTGAATAAATAAAAAAAATCTTGATCCCTCTTGCAAATTGTACAAGTGACAAAACATGAATTATGATGCAGACTCTGTTCCTTATGTAGTTGTGTGTGATATTGCAATGCAATATGACAGAGAAGAGTCTGTACCATTATGTCACACTGCACATATTTTCACTTTAATATCATCATGGCTAGAAACGGATTTTTATGAACTGTAGAAATGTATAATTGCTACACAATGCTTGATATATTACTCGCTAAGGAAAAAAATAAAAATATAACATTTTAGATTATAAGGTTCTATTCCATTGTATATCATATTTGTCTTTTTGCTTTTTGTTGTATGTTTGGCTATATTTGAAAAGATAACTATGTATCTTTGGCTTACAATTTTCATCTGTTCAGAACAGAGATACTATAAGGAACAACTTTAGACTACTGTTATTTTCAAATGTGATTTAAGCCTAGCTCTTCAGTATTAACTTCTCAACAAGTATCAATCACATTTAAAAGATTTGGCTTTGTCCCAAACCTATGGTTCTTAAAAATGGGAAAAATATTAAATCTATGAATTATTTTTATTATTAGGTTGACTTTAGCAGACATCTAGCTGATAAGATGGAAGAATATAAAAAGATACTATTTGTTCTAGGATCTACTTACCAATCTGCCCAACAGTAATATTTAAAAATATCAGTGTATTGCAATACAGGTATTTACTAACCTCATAATCTGTTTAAATGTCTTTCACAAAGAGGCCAATTCCTTAAGGAGTCATCTCATAATCAACAAATGAAACCATTCTGATAAAGTCAGGTACATGTTCAAGCAACAGTGAACTCACTTTACCAATCTGTCTATAAACAGGTCATGCTGCTATTGTTATAATGATTAGGCTGATAGAGACCAGCTGCTTGAGAGGTTTGTTGGGATTAACTGGTAGGAATAAATTAAAGATTGTTTCATCTTAAGTGTGCAGTAGGAACTTGGCAGGTTCAGAAAAATCAATTTGTCAATGGAGATTTTTGTTAAATCAATTATAATGGAGGGGATGAAAAATTCCATATATTTTTAACAACAAAGAGAATAAATTATGAAACTAACAATGTTACTTGGCTCTGACAGTCAATGTGTTGCTTTCAAATAACTTTAAAAGGACATTTCTACCACATAATCTGAACAGCGGTTCATGCTGGCCTTGGCAATGAAAGAAAATAGTCTGTTTTTATTATTTGTCAGCAGCAACTCACATACCCTATCGCTTGATCAGACAGAAGTAGATATCTTTTATAATTGCACACAAATGTTCTGAGCCAAGAAAAGCTTGTGAAAAGATAATCTTATTCTTGAAAAGATAATCAAGAGTTTCCATAAATGCTGATTTTAGGTAGAGAGAAATGGTTCTGCTATGAGCAACATTTTTGGAAAAGGCAGATCTAGAGATAGGCAGCTCCTCAGGTGGAGTTCATAGGTCAATATTTAAAAGCAATTAACATAAATATGTCATGATGTAACAATTTTTTTTAATGAGAATTAAGCTGTGACTCCTTTCATAGCAGACATTTAAATACATTATACTGAGTTGGAGATTCAGAGATCTAAAATAGCATTGAGCCTAGATTTCAAGTGTGTATTACGGCTTTCCTTCCATTCTGCCTCTAGACTAATGCAAAGCTGTCAGCCTCTGCTTTGCTGCTGCTTTTCAGCTGCCATTGAAACGGGGAGGGGGGGCATGATATTTGGGAGGGGAATCATTATATACTGGAAGGTTGTTATTAGGAGTTATTCTGACCATTTCTCTGCGCATGTGGAAGAAGGGAGTTTCCCGCCGAGGCCAACTGTCCAGCATTTTACTCAGACTCAGCTTTGCTTTGCTTCTCATCGTTTGTAATTAGTAAAAGTACACTTAATTCTGAAACATGGAGTTGAGTGGTTTCTTTCTTGATTATTAAATGAAGAGGCACCTGACAAAAGCAGCAGGAAAATATTTGCTTAACAAGGGGATAGAAGGATGGTCATGAGCAAGCAGCATTTGGTCCTACTTTACAAATATTCATTTCTAGTTACTAGGTATATGAACAAGCAAATGAGAACATGGACAATTGGAAAGGAGAACAAATAATGATAAAGAAGAAACACTCTATTAAACTTACTTGGCATACACAACAACCATTACAGTGGAAAAACTACCAAAAAAGGTTTTGAGATTCAAATGTATATAAAATTACTTTTTTCATTATCAAAAAGACTGGTTTTCAATCACATAAATGTTGGTAATAATCAAGGTCACAGATCATTGTTAGTTTGTGGTTAGTATTTATTAGGGAAGAGCTCACTGTAGAGAAAAGCTAGTTAGGAAGCTAAGAGCTGCACCTTTTTGCATTTTAAGTCTATACCTGTTGGATGAGGATGTATGGTAACCCTATTTTAGCTTTCTAATGTCTAGGTCCATGATGGTGAACCTATGCATTCATGTCACCTGCCATATCTCCCAGCCCGTGAGCTGTCAGTTCCAGTGCATATGTGCATGCCGGCAAGCTGATTTTTGGGCTTCTGGACGGCCAGGATGGCCATTTTCGCCTCCCCAGGCTTCAGGAAAGTCTCTGGAAGTTCATTTCTAATCCTAATCCTAACCCTCCCCAGGCTCTGGTGGCTTTCTTGAAGCCTGGGGAGAGTGAAAACAGCCTCCCTTGGCCCCCGCAAAGGAAATACCAAGCTCAGCTTGGAGGCGAACAGTGCAGCATGCCAGGGGGGGGGAAGTGGGGGGATTGTATGCACATGCACATGTGGGAGAGTGCTTTGCATTATGGGTGCTGGCATGCACGTGTGTTATTATACTCACACTCTTCAATTTTGACACCCTACAACAAAAAGGTTAGACATCACTGTTTGGTCTTCAAACAGGAGGGTAACTAAAATATCTGTAGATCTATTAAGTTGAAGAACAAATGCTGGAAGTAGAAGACAAAATTCTGAAAAACACCTCTTTCCATTAAAAGAAATGAAATTTCTACCTTGAAAGTAGGAATGTATGCATACAAATGAGCTAAGAGTTTTTCCTGCCTATATTTGTTGCCTCTCTGCAGAGTTCTCAGGCACCAACAATTAAAAAAAAGCAAATGACAAAAGTTGGTTTAAAGTAGCATCATTTATTTGATTTCCTCATTATGACCTTATTCTTTTGTATGCCTGTAAACTGTGCCTGAGTTCTAGTCAGGAAGAATTCAAGAAATGAAACAAATGTTTTGGAAGATAAAGCAATGAAAGTAGAGAAGGCTATATATGTAGTTTGTTTTAAAGTTTGATTGCATCCTTTCCAAAATGGATAATTTAGATGTCAACATCAGTTAACCTATCATTTTCTAACATGGCTTATTGCTTTGAAATTCTTTTCGTATATGTATATCATTTCCTACAGAGGTGGGTTGCTGCCGGTTCAGCCTGGTTCGACCAAACTGGTAGTGAAATTCAGGTCATGGCAGTGACCCCGGCCTGCCAGGCCCCCGAACCAATTCCCTCGCCGTCACTGGGCCATCACCATTTTGGTTTTTAGTGACTGTGCATGCGCAGTTCATTGTAAGAACAATTTACACTGAATATGCATGCATGTGCAGTGTTGTGCGTGGATTGCGAACCGGTAGTAAAACCGGCAGCAACCCACCCATTATTTCCTAAGTATCTGATAGTAACATAGAGAAATCACGATTCTGTTAACTTAATCTTTATGATTTGGCATCTTGAGTTATAGAAGCTTTCTCAAGACAGGACCTACTTACAGTTTTTATTCAATTTATTAAATTTTGGATTCGCCAGGCTCTGATTCACAAATACTTGTTAAGATACTCTTCTGGAAGATGTTAGGAAGGTGAAATAGTAGATTTTATGTTTGAGAAGCAACATCCATCACTATATGTGGCAACCAACAAATAAGACTAAAAAAATTCCTATGATGAAGCCAATAAGTATTTCTGGGAAAAGGAAATCACTCTCTCTACAAAGTCAATTATGAGCTCTGAGATAACATGCCTTTTAAAGCTTGAGTGCTTTTCCTGAGTTTCTTCATTTACTGTCATGGCTGATTAAAAGATGGATAATTCCACAAAGTGTATTTTTTAAAAATAATAAAGAATAAAATCAGAATGCGTTTATGATCAATTTTGATCAAAATAACTATGATTTACACAAGTAAACCGATAACAGAATTTCAATTTATGACAGTCATTGCCCAGCAAACAAATGCAAAATAAGGAAGGAAAGATCAAAAATCTCCTCAAACCCAAATCCACCCCAATAAGGAAATATTATACAGCACCAGGACTTAGTTTTTTAATGTAGATTCCTTTCTGCAGTTTTGAAGCTAGGCAATAAAACTTCACAGAATTATATGTTACTATATAATGTATTACATGTTACATAAAAGACCTTGTTTGCAAGAAGGAAATAAACATAGAAGTCATTTAACACCCAAGGACTGATAACTGAACAGGAATAATTGGGAACCTCGACAAAAAATAACACACAAAAACATCTTTTATAAATGTGATAACTAGTTTGCCAGAATAAACTTCTGTGATATCCATCACACAAACCTTGCAGTAAATATACTTGCAGTAAGTGACATTTGCTTGTACAATGTAGAACCAATCCTTGTTGCACAATGTAGAACCAATCCAGTGAACACAGAAGAATACTCAATTTGTATAGTGAAAGAATAGTAGTTTTCATTTAAATGTAATTTCATTGAAACTGTAATCATAGCAGAAGCAATAATTTTTGAAAAATAATGAAACTCATGAGATTATGGTACAAACAGCCCAAATCAGAATGTACTGTAATTCAACAAAAATATCAATATTTCTTAAATATCAATATGGAAAAATATTTTCATTTGCTGCTTCCATTGCCACATAATACATTACTTGATAAAGTAATATGAATCATTTGTCTCAGTGACTGGAAGACTCCAAGTCAGTGATGGCAAACCTTTTTTGGCTTGCATGCCAAAGGTGGGGGGAGCACAGGGGGGTTCTGTGCAGGTGTGCCACACCCATAATGCAATGTGCATGACCCCAGCGTGCATGCGCACATGACCAGCATTCCCCCCATTTTTTTGCATGCTTTTTTCACCCTTTCCAGGCTCCAGAGAGGGCGAAAACAGCCTCTCCGCCCCACCGCTCCCGAAGGCCCTCCGGAGGCTTCAGGAGCTTCCCTGAAGCTTCCGGAGTGCAAAAAACAGGCCCTACAAGCAAACTGGAAGTTTGGGAACGGACTTCTGGTTTGCTGGTAGGGCAAACCCTATGACCCTATGAGCAAACCAGAAGTCACTTCTGTTTGTCCGTAGGACCATTTTTTGTCCTCCGGAGCCTTCAGGGAAGCCTCCTGAAGGTCCCTGAAGGCTCTGGAGGGCTAAAACCAGCCCTTCTAGCAAACTGGAAGTAACTTCCAGTTTGCCGTAGGGACATTTTTAGTCCTCCTGAGACTTCAGGGACCTTCAGGAGGCTTCCCTGAAGGCTCCGGAGGATGAAAAATGGTCCTACGGACAAACAGAAGTGACTTCTGGTTTGCTCATAGGGTCATTTTTTGCCTTCCAGAGCCTTCAGGGAAGCCTCCTGAAGGCCCCTGAGGGTTCCAGGGGGCTAAAACTGGCCCTATGAGCAAACCGGAAGTCCATCCCTGAACTTCTGGTTTGCTTGTAGGCCTGGGTTTTCTGCACTCCGGAGGCTTCTGGAGCCTGGGGAGGGCGAAAAATGGCCTCAAAAGAAGGTTGGAGTCAGCTGGCCAATGCACACATGTGTGCTGGCCAGCTTACTGGGCAACGCCTCTTGTGCCTTGACAAATTGTTCCGTGTGCCACCTGTGGCATGCATGCCATAGGTTCGCCATCCTGGCTCTAAGTCATCTACAGTCTGCTGGTCTCAGAGTGGTGTTCAATATCAAACACTATATTCCTCTAGACTGCTTAATAAAAATAAGCATAGGAAGTATCATTTTACAATGCTTTAAGTCCTAGAAAGGTATTCTGGAGAACTTAAGAGTTCAGCATTTGGGACAGTGGCATATAGTAGGTGTCACCAACAGTGGGCCATGGCCTACTAGAAAGCCTTGAGTCTTTCAGAACCTGGGTCGCTGAACTGGTCGGCAAGTGCGCATGCATGTGCATCCCCACTCGTATGAGCAACAGGTGAACATATGTGTGTCAGCTGCAGGTGGCATCTCCCCCACCACCAGTCCACAAAGTCAAAAAAATTGGGGAACTCTGGCATATAGTGTTTGTTTATATCTTTCTCTGGTTATGTTTATTCAAACATGGTCAAGGGTTCATTTAAAAAGAAACCAGAGTAAAACTGCTTCCTCACCTACTAAATAGCTTTAGGTCAGTATTTTCCTTTGATTGAAAAAAAACTTTCTTGCAATACATTAAGACTTTGTCAAATGTCAGGGCCCTGACTGATGTATTACACTCCCTCTAGAGTAATTCATGCTATACCTCTGCTCCATGAACTGCATTCAAGGTCCTTCATGGCATAGGACCTAGTAATCTGAGGGACTGTCTCTACTCAATATCATCAGTCCACCCCACTACATCTGCAGAACAGGCATGTTGCACGTAGAAGGGTAGTAGTGTTCCTTCAGAATCTCAAAAGAAAAGAGGTGAAATGGCTATGCAGATTGAAGCTTTGATGACGCAGTCCATACCATTCACCATATTGCATATTCTAATGGTCACAGTTTCACTTTTTCCATGCAGGGAGCTTTCGTATTTTCATAGCATCACTAGTCTTCATTATAGTGGTCTAAATCATGTCCCTATTACTATTATTTTTGCAAAATGGTGGTTGAATTACTGTATCTGACACTCTAAGTTAGTGGGGAAATAATTTTTGGCATGTGACAACATCTGGCTAATGAATATGGAACATCGTGGTTGACTCTTAATGAACGATATAACTATATGTAGAGTATTAAACTGAAGGAAAAGGATTTTGGTAGAAGTATTAGGCTTGCTATGTATGGCATGTTACATCCCTTGGCTGGTTCTCATTGTGCATAGCATAAAACCAGTCTGCAAGAACCATCCAATATCATACTAGCCTCCTTTGTCATGATGCATGAAAATAAGGAAATATCTTTTGGGCCTGTTATGCTTGACTATAGTCTGTTTCTCATGTATATCTTTGTGCAATATTTTTGAAATACTGTAATATAGAAAACTCAAAATATAATCAAACATCCTGAAAGCGTGCTGCAGTTAAATTGATGATATTGAAATGTGATGTAGGCTTTTCTTTGTGCTGATTAAAGAGATAAATAAGTGGAAGATGGGAGATTTTGTTTTTAAAAATTAGAGTTAAAATGTCTTAAGGCTGCTGGTAATGGACCCAGTGATCTTTTTACAGTTGTTAATGGATATCTAATTGGGATTTATTTCAATGAAGTTTGGGGGCCTTCAGATCATTTAAGCACCGAGGGAATGTTGTAGCCCAGGGGATCAACATGATCTCTATAAAGGTCATGTTTGAAGAATAAAATTAAAAGATATGACTTATAGTCAAAATTCACTGCCATTTAGGAACACCTACAGAAAGCAGGCAATTTCTTTTTAACTCGAAGAACACAATTTGTAATATCACACAGCCACCTTTCCAAAAAAGAGATAGAGGTAAATGAATGATATTTGATACGGTTAGGATTCTGAAATTTTATATGCTGAGTTTTTCTGGGTAGTAATATTCAGTCCTATGCATATCAAGTAAAAGACCTACGGTTCAAGGAGGTCTCAGTTTTCTAGTTGGCAGTTTTCAATAATAATTAGAATGTGATATTGTAGGCTAACTCTGCTCACAGCCAGGAGTTCGATTCTGACTAGGTCAAGGTTGATTCAATCTTCCATTCTTCCGAGGTTGGTAAAATGAGGACCTAGATTGTTGGAGGCTGATTGATGCTGACTCTGTAAACCCCTTAAAGAGATCTATACAGCATTGTGAAGCAGTACCGTGCTTCCCTGAAAATAAGACAGGATCTTATTTTATTTTAACCCATGAAATAAGAACTTGGACTTATTTTTTGGGAAGTCTTATTATTTTTGAGGTACAGGAGGCAGTGAACATGGTCACCCCATGGCTGATGCTGAGTTGCAATATTTTTGGGAGAGGGTTTATTTTAGCACATGTGCTCAAAAGCCCGATTGGGCTTATTATCCGGGGAGGTCTTATTTTCAGGGAAACAGGATGTATAAGTCTAAGTGCTATTGTTATTACTATGAAGCCATAATCCCAGGCAACAGTGCAGAGAAACAAAGCAAGCAGTTCTCCATTACTCTTGTTGCATTGCTGGCACTTCTTTTGTTGGAGGTCAGCATTTTATGGCCATTTCAGTTGCACTATATTAAATTTATATTCTACCAATCTTCCTGATAAAGTGACTCTAGGCGGCTTACAGCTCATAAAAAGATAAATAGAAAAGCAAACTTTCTAAACTTTTTAAAACTACACAGATTAATTTAAAAATGATGTAAAAAACCAGAAGCAAGAGGCAGATTCATGTTATATGGCTGTGCATATCAGCAAATGATTCCAAGTGAACAAATTTAATGTAAATTAAAAACAAATTTCCATCATAAATACAGAATTAAAAATACACTGCAGCTGACTATGATATATCACTAGGATTGCCCTTATTCCATATCCCCACTTAAGTGCTTGATGAAACCTATGAATTCATGACTCCTAAATGAACAAAAGGGAAAGTACTATAGTTTTTTACAATGTAACACAGGACTCTTTCAAACTCCTTAATACTGTATGCTGATTTGACGAAAGACATTGGCAACTATCCAATTAGTATATGAGAAGTATAATCTGCACAGAGAAAGACACAATAAATGTATTTTTATAAACAACAACAGCTTAATTGCTTCTATGACTACAATTAAAGTCTTTTTATGGGCTAAAATGGATTTTTAAAAAATAATAATAATAAAAGCAGTCTATTTACAATTGGATGAATTGTGCAACTACCTATTTTGTAATTGAATAACTTATATGGTAACAACTTATTAACCGGCCTTTTAATGTCTGGCGTATGATTGCTGTTTTATTTTGACTTGGATGTATTTCAGCTTCAGTGTTATATTTCATCCTTTCAAAAAATTTACACACAAGTTGCATTTTAACTCTGTCAGTTTGTTTCCTGATTAATAATGTCTCAAGAGCATGGTAAACATTCTTGCTGCCTTAGAGTTAAGCTGATCTCTCCATTCCACCTTCAGAGAGTTAGCAGGCGTGAATAAAACAATTGTGCTATTGTAAAGCACAGTTTAAAGATGGCCAATTCTGGAAGTGAAATCTAGAAAACTAGCTGATATATTGCGTTCTGTTTCTTTCAGAAACCTAGATCTAAGATGGGCTGAATTTTGCAGGGATTGAGAAAGAAAATTACAGAAATAGAAGAATAGGAATTTTATCTTATTTAACTCATCTTTCCTTCTGTTTGACTCTAAAAAAGATGCTGTGAATGATGACAGACTTTCACTGTCTGTTATCTAAGGGATTTTTGTATTTTAGTCTGATGATAATGAGATTTGCGTTGTCTAAATTTAATAAATAAAATTAGGCTGTATCCTTTTAAATGCAGAACACACAACTCCAATTGAAAAGTATCAGTTTTGTTAGTAGTATCATTCTTACCATAAATTGTCTCTCATTTCTTGTCATGTGTATTAGCTAATCATATTAAAAAGTAAGAATAATACCAGGACTAGATTATTACTATTTCACTACTGAGGTTTAGCCTAAGCACAAAAAGCAATTTGTTTCATAGACTCGAATGGGAGATGATAATGTTGTAGTGGTACTTTTCTTAAGATAATAACTTTAAATCCTTGAACTTGGCCAGGCATAAAATCTTTCTCTGGTTACCAAAAGAGGCTGAAACTCAATTCATTTGGATAATTGTATATTTGAATTATTAAAAGTTTGACTACTTTTCATTCATTATGGGTTCAAGCAAAATTTAATTTTCTTCTCTCACAAACCTTTTCTTCCCATCCTCCTTCCCAAATAATTATTTTTTTAAAAAAAATCTATGTCCTTGAACAGGAATGTCCCTAATATATCCCAAATAAATATTCAGTGCTTTTTTCTCTCAGCCCATTATCTAATGATATAGGAAGGTTTATTCCAAGATGTTGGATTTGTTTAGCTGCAAGCTAAAGTAGATTGGTCGCAAGTGGTTTTTTTAAAATGAATAATTGAACCCATGAAATACCCCCTACAAGTTTCATAGTGTTGTATGTGAGTAAATATACATAAATGTGGAAAAAGATATTGGTGATCGTTGCAATTAACTATTCACTATGTGTGTGCGCATGTTAGAGAGAGAGAGACAGACAGACAGAGAATAGAGGTTGTTTTATTTAATGTATCTCATTTTTGAAGAAGTATTTCAAACTAGGTGGCACCTGAATAAGAATAAGAGCTCAGAAGCAAAAGAATTCAATGATAAAAGAGATGCTTTCATTTAATGCTCCAGGCATCAGCTGTAAAGAAGCCAAAGTGAATGTACGAGCATCAGAGTCTATCACTGAGGGTGAGAGAGTGGGTAGGCAACAGCTAATGCTGTGTGTGTCTCTACATAAACATTTAAATCCAGCCAGCTGAATAACAATTTAGGACATAAAAGTAAGGTGAAATGAAATTCAGAGAAACAAATGTCCAGTTTAATCACAATTAAACAAGAGAGAGATATCATAAAACAGCAAATGAGGAAACAAAGAAGGCAGGGGAGAAAATCATAGGGGCTCAGTACTTTGATTTGATTAGATAACATAGTACTTTGTGGAATCAAGCTTACATTTTCAATCAAGTCTTTTGCTTTCTAAACCAAGTGGGATTTTAAAAAATCTTTCCACATGATACCTTTTCCTACGACTTTTACAGTACTCGCCCACCCAATTACCCATTGCAGTGTCATGCTTGAAAATGGATGATTGCCTGCTCTGCTACCTCCTCTCCTAACCTAGGCCTCTTCTGAAATGATAGATAATAATTATCAAGGCAACATAGCAATGGATGATGATGAGGTTGTGCCTAGGAGAAATTATAATCCAACATATTTGGAGCACCCAAAATCAGTGAGGGATTTTGACTGTCCTAGTGATCCTTTCATTATATAAAAATTTAAAATTGCTTAATGGATTGCTAGTTGATAATCCACAAAATGTAGTCTATATTTCCCCCAAAATTCTGCTAATATGTCAAAATGTGAAATATGCAAAGATAGTTCCATTATTGGGTGTTCCACAATTAATGATAACTAAAAGCAATTTTAGCTGTGAGATTTCTCCTGGTATAGTGAGCCGAACTGGAAAAATGTCAAAGGTTTCATAGATTAATCTTGTCTCCCGTCCATATCTTATTTGGCATTATCCTTTCAACCAACACTTATTGTTGTTAGTGGGTGGTGTTACTGTTCTATTTTATTCAATGATATTGCTTTGCTATATATAGTTTCTCTTGTTTTTTATGAACAGTTCTTGGGTTTCTTCATAGTGCTTAAACAAAAACCAGCTGCACTTTTTAGATTAGTTATAATTAAAATTCATATTGTAATGTGTCCTCAAAGCTGGCTCCCAATATATCAGGCACAGTGTACCAGACCATATTCTAGCCTGAAATTAAATAATTTCATCAAGCAATATTACTTTATTGTACCAACACTGTTTCATTTCAAATAAAGTATAGTTCCCTGTCAAAACAAAAAAGAATAAGAAGGTACCTTTTAACAAGATTTCAATTTGGTGATCTCCAGATTAACCAATTTTTTTTCATTATAATAGTTGAAAATTCTTAACAATCTTAATAATCAAAACTGGGTATAATAGGAAACTCTTTGTCTGCAAAGATATCTCCAATTTTCTGGGCCATAAATCCCAATAATATAATTGTGATTTATGAATTTTTTTTTTGCTTTTCTCTTTATCAAGAGTTCAAAAAAACAGACAATACCTCATATCTTTCCTCTGGAGAAAATAGAGTATTATAGTCTCAAATCACCGTCAGCCATGGTGACACAGTGGTTAAATTGAAGTACTGCAGGCTACTTCTGCTGGCTGCTGGCTGCCTGCAATTTGACAATTCAGATATCACCAGGTTCAAGGTTGACTCAGCCTTCTATTCTTCTGAGGTGGGTAAAATGACCCAGATTGTTGGGGGCAATATGCTGACTCTGTAAAAGCACTAGAGAGGGTTGTAAAGCACTGTGAAGCGATATATAAGAGTGCTATTGCTATTGCTACATACTGTGGAATATTTTCATATGATTTTGATCAAAGATTAATTCTAATAGAAGATTAGAATTTCAGTCTCATGAACACAAGGTAGCATATCCAATAGGAAGGATTCTGGGAGTTTAGGTTCCAAATAGTCCCAAATAGTTGGACTGTGTTAAATTCTTATCCATTTAGATTTTATATACTTGATATTGGCTTTGCTAGCTAATAGCTTAATATTTGCAATTTGCTCCTGCATAGCAATTTATTTCTCTAAATATGTATAGTTGTAGTGAATAGGCTTGAATTACAAAATGTTGTGAGAATAAAAGGTATGTTTAACACACAGGTCAGTACTATATGCATGAAAGTATGTCATGCATTTAAGAAGGCAGTTTGTGCAATAAACAATAACATTTATTTAACAAATTGTTATTCTTTGATCACAGAGAATCTTTTGTCATTTGATATAACAATGATAACAAACAAAAGGTAGAGAAGTATCAGGAAGATAATAACTCAAGACAGGTGTGGTAGGGGCTACAACACCTAACCAACTATAAGGGCAATAGAAAAAAATAGCCAATGCTAATGCCCTGCTAGTAGAGGAGCTAAATAGCTTCTTCACCCGTTTTGAGGTCAAAAGATCAGTCTCTTTGGCTCTAGCTCAAAGGCCCTCTGACCTCCAGCCACTCACCCTGGATGAACATCAAGTGAGAGCTGACCTAAAGGCTGTAAATCCCAACAAAGCTGCAGGTCCAGACGGGGTGTTGGGGAAAGTGGTAAAAACCTGTGCTGACCAATTAACAGGGGTCCTGAAAAAGATTTTTAATCTCTCCCTACAACAGGTTAGAGTCCCATCATGCTTGAAAGCAGCCACAATTATCCCAGTTCTGAATAAAGCAGCCATAAAAAGCTTGAATGACTATAGACCCATTGCACTGACATCTATAGTGATGAAGTGTTTTGAGAGACTGGTCCTTCAACACCTCAGGTCCTGTCTTCCATCAAATTTTGATCAACACCAGTTTGCTTATAGAAGCAACAGGTCAACAGGGAATGCCATCACCACTGCTCTACATATTGCACTGAGCCACCTTGAGAAATCTGAGAATTATGTCAGAATGCTTTTTATAGACTATAGCTCTTACCAGGAATTCTCATTGAAAAGTTGACTGACCTGAATTTCCCTCCCCTCACTTGTGAATGAATCAAAGACTTCCTGACAGATCGTCCACAAACAGTAAGGGTTGGGTCCTTTACATCTTCCACGCTGAAGCTTAGCCCAGGCTCCCCTCAGGGCTGTGTGCTCAGCCCATACCTGTTCTCGCTGTATACATATGACTGCATATCCTTTAATCCATCCAACATCATAATAAAGTTTGCAGATGACACAACAGTGCTGGGTCTCTTAACTGGAGGGGACAAATCAGCATACAGGAAAGAAGTCCAGAAGATATCCAAATGGTGTTCAAGAAACAACTTACATCTAAATACTAGTAAGACAAAGGAGATGGTGCTAGATTTCTGGAAGCACAGAGAGGAACCTGCCCCACTGTATATCGAGGGGGGCTGTGTGGAGATGGTTTCCTCTTTTAAATTCTTGGAGTGCTTATTAGTCAAGATCTCACCTGGAAAAACAACACATCCCTGGTGATTGGAAAGGCCCAACAGAGACTTCATTTCCTTAGAGTCCTGCGAAAAAATCAGATGGAACAATGGCTGATAACCTCTTTCTATCGGTCCACCATTACAGTATGGTATGCTGGTTTAACAGCTGCGGACAGGAAGGCACTACAGAGAGTGATCAATTTGGCACAAGAAACCATTGGTTGCCCTCTGACACCACTGAATGACAGTGTTTCTATACTTGGGCTGTGAAACTTTTAAATACAACCACAATCACTCCATGCACACACTAATTTTTTTTCTTTTTCTTTCTTTTTTCATTTCTGTTATAATTTTGCACCAGTGAGGTTAAAACCAATTTTGTTGTATTTAAGTACAATGGCAATAAAGATTTTACTTATACTTACTTCTAAGGGGTGGATACATACAATAGCAGAGTTGGAAGGGACCTTGGAGGTCTTCTAGTCCAATCCCCTGCCTAGACAGGAAACCCTATAATGGTCCAGACAAATGGCTATTCAATATCTTCTTAAAGACTTCCAGTGTTGGGGCATTCACAACTTCTGGAAGCAAGCTGTTCCACTGATTAATTGTTCTAACTGTCAGGAAATTTCTCCTCAGTTCTAAGTTGCTTCTCTCCTTGATTAGTTTCCACCCATTGCTTCTTGTTCTACCCTCAGGTGCCTTGGAGAATAGTTTGACTCCCTCTTCTTTGTGGCAACCCCTGAGATATTGGAACACTGCTATCATGTCTCCCCTAGTCCTTCTTTTCATTAAACTAGACATACCCAGTTCCTGCAACCGTTCTTCATATGTTTTAGTCTCCAGTGCCCTAATCATCTTTGTTGCTCTTCTCTGCACTCTTTCTAGAGTCTCCCCATCTTTTCTACATTGTGGCCATAAAACTGAATGCAGTATTCCAAGTGCGGCCTTACCAAGGCATTATAAAGTGGTATTAACACTTCATGTGATCTTGATTCTATCCCTCCGTTTATGTAACCTAGAACTGTGTTGGCTTTTTTGGCAGCTGCTGCACACTGCTGGCTCATATTTAAATGGTTGTCCACTAGGACTCCAAGATACCTCTCACAGTTACTACTATTGAGCAAGGTACCACCTATACTGTACCGGTGCATTTCGTTTTTCTTGCCTAAATGTAGAATCAGAGGTGGTATTCAGTCAATTCTTACCAGTTTGGGCGAACCGGTAGCAGCGGTGAATCCCACCACTGAAGTGGATGTGTAGTCAATGGCTGGGTTTGCAGAGCGTAGTAACTCATAATGTAGTTATAAAGTCAATTGCTGATTTCTTTAGTATGGCAAGGTATCTTGTTGTTGACCCATCTGGTTTATCATTAGCAGCAAAAGCAATCTTTTGCTAAGGATATTCATGAAATCCTAAAGATTAAAGCTCACATTACAGCAACAAGGAAGCTAATAAATCAATCATAATTATGCTATCACATTCAAAAATAAAGGCATGAAAATGCTACCTCATTTAGGCTGTATGAAATCTAGTTGACTCAGTAAGTAACACTGAAAGAAGTTTAGATTTAATCATGTGTTGCAAATCAAGTTTTCCGCCTTGTTAGCTGGAGATCATCCTTGCTTTTATTTAAACCTTGTACTTACCTCAGCTTCATTTAAGAATACCATGTGAACATTTTGTTTAATGTGCCATCATGTTTCCTCTTTAGCTGAGTTGAAAATGAACGCATCTTGCAAGGTTTCTTCCCCCCCCCCAGTCACTTTTAGTCATGATTATCTTTTTATATTAAAGTGAACAGATGCTGTTGGTGGTGATGCTTAAACTGGGATGTTTTTCTCCTTTGGAGATTCTTCCTGCCAGTGATTAATTTACATTTTTTTTTGTTTTGAAATCTTGTAGAGAGTCCTTTGTTGATGCTGCTGTGTTCATTTTGTCTTATTCTCTTTTCAGGTCACATATGAGCAGGTTTTTCAAACGGCAACTTAAGAAAACAGAATAAAATTGGTGACATCTGCCAATCAGTTTCATACACCATCTTATTTATCTGAAGCATTTTTGTAATTCTTATCTCCTCCTATTCAGTGAACCAGATATGAGAGCCACTCTTTATGAGCCTGTTGTTAGACTAAAGAATACATTTGAAATTCTTTTGGAGAAGATGAGATGGTGCCATGATAGCACCAAGCCATTCTTTCACATCCTGCCCTGACATTACTATGTGCCATACCTCTGGCTTCTGGTCACATCTTTCCCCTGTTCCTGAGCCAAATTTAGCTTTTTGGCTGATCTTTGACAGGCCAAGTATTAAACTGAAACCACAAAGACATGGAAAACTCTTGAGAGTCATAATTGAAAGGATAGTGTCCATTTAGTTATCCATCTGCATGTCATTTCGTTATTCATCTACATGCTTCCTTGGTCCTTGTCAATTTGCATTCCAGTTGACAGTTATAAAAACAACCTGTTTAAACTGGGTTCCTTTCCAGAATCCTCAGTTTGTCGAAATCAAAGTCAGATGCATAAATTTAAAGCTTTATATTCCACTAGACAACCTATGACCCAATGGGTCATTGCTTCAGAGATATTTTGTTATGTAAACAGAAAAACAAAATAATCATTGGTGAGCAAACAAGCAATGGGAGGAGAAGTAACTTCTGACCTCAATGGCTTTCCAATTGAGTTTCCTTGTTTGTTTATTCATGTCATAAGTATCACTATTAAAATAAGGCATATCATATGACATAAAATGTAAAATATAAAATTGGATTTTGTACACTTGATATTGGCTTTATAGCTTCTAGCATAATATTTGCAACTCACTTCCATAAATTACAAGATTAAAATATGTAAAAATTAAACAGAACTTTCCCAGAAACTATCAACATTAATTGTGTTCTATCATGTTGCCATGAAGTGCTCAAGTGTACACTGATTGGGACACAAAGGGCAGGTATACATATTGTTATTGTCTGCATGTCACCACAATGGCAAAGAACAGAAGCCATGGGATAGCCCCATTTGTTCAGAGTGTCTCTGGATCTTGTACTTGAGCATAGTCTATTCAACGATTTCCATATTTTCCAGTTTTCATCAGACTAGGTACCAGCTCTTTGATTGGTTCCAGTATTGGGTCTTTGTAATTTTCCATAGATCCAGTCTGCTTTCAAATTTTTCAAAAACTTCCATCAACCTAAGGAAGTTTTTCCTGGATTTTAGTCTCTGCTGAGCTGGTTCTAGGCCATAGAGAATGTCTAGATATCAATTATTTGAGTCTCTCTTTGTATGCTTCTTCTTCTCTGCAAACATCAGATGGGCAATGGTAGCTACATGGTAGATTTTATCTAGAGGGGTAGGTTTAAGACATCTGAAAATAATTTTACTGGTTTCCGTGTGACAAGCTAAAAGGAAGTGTCATAAATCTTCCTTCTTTCCTTCCTTCTTTCCTTCCACCTACCCTTCCACTCTTCACCCTCCACTTACCTTCTACCCTACCTCCTGTTTTTCTTCAATTTTCCCTCTCTCTCACCCTTCCTTCCTTCCTTCTTTCCTGCCATTTTACTATAATCTTCTTTCCTTCTTTTTCTCCCAGTTAAAGGTCATGGCAAAGGGGGCTTCAGTAGTATATAGATTATTGAATGTCCATGTATATTCATAAATTGCTGAGATTATTTGATTTATGAACATTTGTAGTCTCAAAAAAAGCTGGCTGAAAAATGAACTTGTAAAATTTTAATCAAATAGGTGCAGAGGTTTCAGTACAAAATCCTTTCAATTCTGGTGTAAAACAAAATCAAAAACTCTACATGTCTATAGATGCTTTTTCAGCAAATTTGATTTATGTCATATGCCAATTGTAGTCATATCTCTGTGCAAAGCAGGTAGATGGAGAATATTGCAAAGAAAAGGTTTTATTTTAAAACAAAAATGTCACTATATCAAACAAATCACACAAAAAATATGCAGAGTAGTGTAACAATATGATATAACCAGTGGTGGATTCAAATAATTTCTTTGCCCTAATGATTTCTTCCAACAACCAGTTCACTAAACAGCTCAGAAAGTTAACAACTGGTTATCCCAAAGTGATGCGAACTGGCTGAATCCCACCACTGGATACAACAATAATTTTAAAAAACTATAAAATGAGATAATAAACAATCCTTCCATAGGTGTTCTTTTCTTTGTTCCTTAATTTAACAAAAGAAACAAATACCATCCCATTTGAGGGCATACACAAAAGAGCACAATATTTACCATAATTAATTAAAATTATGTTAACAATTGTACATTTTGCAATCATCCTATATGAAAATGTAACCCAGGAGATGGATATTTACTTACACTACATTGTTTTTGGAATATTCTATTTTTGGATCTGCAAAAGAAATCTTAAGAGTTTGAGAAGAAAATCTGTTTGAAACTTCTCTATTATTTTCTGGCACATTTTTAAAGTATTATAAATGTTTGGGAAGTGATGCTTTGAGATACTGGTGAAGCTCCAAACAGACAAAGAAAGCAGGTCAGAACATAGCCAGAGGGATTGTACTTAAGTAGGTTGATTCTCTAAAATTTAAAAATAATAGTTAGAGCATAATTGCAATTGGACAGACAACAGGAGAAAAGAGAAATATCGAAGGAATGTGTGTAATTACTGCTGTGAGATCTGAGATGGAATGATTTTGACACTATCAACTATGGAGGAATGCTTGGTGAAATTGACAGATCTTGCTTAGATGAATAAACTAACTTCTTCGATTAGAAAAAAATACATATATTAGTTACTGGAAACTTATGAATTTTTCCCATAAAAATAAAAAAAACTTGTGGTTTATGGCTTTTATGATTAGATCAGGTATGTGCAGTCACTAGAGGCAGGGGAGGCATGGCCTCAGTCATGAGGAAAAGGAAAGAATTTTAAAGAATTTTTTAAAAATAATTAAAGCCAAGGTAGTTGCTGCCAGATTCCAAGTCACAGTGACTTGGAACAGTGCTTAGTGCTAACTATAGGAGGAGGTGAGAGAATAGGTGCCTCCTATGCACAAGCAATTTTTCACCTTTTAAGAGTTAAGCAAGGGTTAAAAAGCGAAAAATTTCATATGCAAAGGAGGCACATGTTCTCTCGCCTCCTGTAGAGGGCATTTTTAGAGGCTTTTTAGAGTTCTCTGGGAGCAACTAGCTCAGTCTGACTCAGAGCTCTGGCAGAACCACGTTGCCTTTTCAAACACACACACACACACACACACACACACACACAAACACACACACAGCTGGATAAAAGTATATAAGCCCAGCTTCACTGATTACAAGTTTGAAAAGGCAACGTGATTCACAATCATAGGCTCCGATTAGAAGGCAGCAGGGGAAGGGAGGGTAGGGCAGAGGAGCTGCTTTCAAGCCTTTGGAAAATATATCCAATCCAACTTCTGTGTTTGTGTTTGTTTGAGAGTGAGTAAGTGAGAGAGGGATCCAACTTCTCTGTCCGCGTGTGTCTGTTTGAGAGAGGGGAGAGGGAGGAAGGAGGGGGAGGGAGAGGAAAAAGAAGGAAAAACTTATTTTGCAAGGGGGAAAAATGCTGTCGCTTTAAATCGGAACTGAACATGCCTGGCTGTGGAATTCTGGGAGTTGAAGTCCACAAGTCTAAAAAGCTGCATCACCAGCCATAAAGCTCACCGCACGTCACTGGATTAGATAGACTATAGAAATAAAAGTATTATAATGTAACTTTTAGAGAAGCATCTTAGAATTTGCATTTTCACAGCATCTATATATATCTTTCATTTCAAGAAAACAAGAAGTTCTAGAGCAGTGGTTCTCAAACTTCCCAATGCCGCGACCCTTTAATACAGTTCCTCATGTTGTGATGACCCTCAACCATAAAATTATTTTCGTTGGTACTTTGTAACTGTAATTTTGCTACTGTTATGAATTGTAATGTAAATATCTGATATGCAGGATGTATTTTCATTATTACAAATTGAACATAAGTAAATCATAGTGATTAATCTGCCAATCTTGGTTTGGGAGAAGATCAGCCAAGCTGGGATTTTTCAGGATAAAACAACCTCCCTGCCTGCTTCCAGCAGCAGTTCGTGGTTTACATGAGTTTCACTTTATTAAGTTTACTTTCTTTACATTCCATTCTCCCCACCCAACCAGTTTCTTTCTTTCTTCTTTCTTTCTTTCTTTCCGTCTTTCTTTCTTTCTTTCTTTTTTCTTTCTTTCCATGCCTCCCTCCCTTTTCTCCTTTCTTTCTTTCCATTCTCCCCTCCCTTTTCTTCTTTCTTTCTTTCCATTCCTCCCTCCTTTTTCTTCTTTCTTTCTTTCCATTCCTCCTTCTTTCCTCTTTCTTTCTTTCTTTCTTTCTTTCTTTCTTTCTTTCTTTCTTTCTTTCTTTCTTTCTTTCTTTCTTTCTTTCTTCAACAGAGATTAAGAAGTTTCCCTCTAAATGGAATTTTAAATGGAGGCTTAAACTACATCGAACTGTGCTTCCATCCCGAATGGAATTCCTCAGGATGGAAGGAATGGGTGGGCGGGGCCTATCCTCCCCTCTGGCCTCTCCTGCCCGCCCTTCCTGGGGGCCAAAAAGCCTCCAAGCTCAGTTTAGTCCACAGGACAGGACTGGCAGCAGGGGTGGCAAAGGCAATGTTCAGGCCCAAGGCAGCTTGAATCCCAGCATGCGCCTGCCAGGGCAAGAGCCCGTCTCGCTGTCTAAAGCAGGTGGCCTGACTACCCCACCAATCTCCTGCTCTCTGGGCAACTTCGAGCCCTGTGCAGGTAGCTGGGCTGAAGCGGCACTACCGATTGTGCTCACTTTGGAAGTCTGTCGGAGCCGAGGCTGATCCGCCACCCAGAAGAACCCGTCTCTCTCCCCCTTCAGTGCCTTGGCCTTTCCCTGGTGTGGAGAACAGGCGGGACAGTGTCTAGGTTGGGCCCGGAACTGGGAGGAGCCTGCTTCACCACCCGGTGCTCTTCATGCACCTGCCACTTCCTGAACATGGGTGACGTCAGTGGAGGTGGATGGTCTTAGGTGACCCCTGTGAAAGGGTTGTTCGATCCCCAAAGGGGTCGTGACCCACAGGTTGAGAACCATTGTTCTAGAGTATGTTTCAGAGAACTGGTCTTGTAGCATTTTAATTTCTGTTAAAACAGCCATGCATTTTCCAATGGTAGGCTCCCCTTATAATTGCATCACAATACTGGAAATCAACAGAGTTAACTTAAGCATAGTTAATTATACGTGACCTTAATGTTCATATTACCAGATCAGAAAATGCAAGGTTTAGTGATATCACCAGTTAGGGTGGGTAAATCAAAATATGGTTCAAATACTGAAGTACCAGAACTGTTGCTGCAAAGGCTGGCCCCTAATATTCTTTTTTTCCAAAATGGAAACAAGAGAGGATTGACATACACTATAATAAATTCCAGCAATAGATTAAAAACAGCACTCTGCTGACAATGAAGAGAACAGATTCTTTTAAAAAATGTTGCAGAAATGCTGGCATGGGTTATTTGTTGCAGAGGGGAAATAAAAATGTTGGAAAGTTACTTTTACGAATGTGTGTGTTCCTGTGAGCTAGCTTGGATTCTGATCCCGGTAGATTTTTTTTTCTTCAAAAAAGAGAGTTGTTAAAAGTATTGTATGGAAATATTTACAAAGGGAATACAAGATATTTTATTTACAAGAATTTATTGGAGTTGATCAATATTATACCTGCTGGGATCGTAATCTGAATTTCTTTGGTATCTTAGTGAAGGAATGAAAACAGTAAGGTCTGTAGCTATTCAACTTTTCATTAGGGCTGAGGAATCCTGTGGAGTGCTTGTTCAGAGATTCCTTTGGGTGACTAGCTGTATTGCTCCCTACCACTCCAACCCTAGTTTAGTGCAACACAAGGGCATTGGGTTATAAAAAGATTTCTCTCTGATGGAGATGAAAAAATATCTGACAAATTCCTGTCTTTGGTCAACTAAAGAAAAGAAGGATATACAGTTCTTCCCCTAAAGCATCCACTTGACACTTGGATTATCCTTTAAATAGTATTTGGTTCCATACTATTTACTTAGTAAATAGCAAAAGGACGTGTGGTGGCTCAGTGGCTAAGACGTTGAGCTTGTCGATCAGAAGGTCAGCAGTTCAGTGGTTTGAATCCCTAGTGCCACATAACGGAGTGAGCTCCTGTTACTTATCCCAGCTTCTGGCAATCTAACAGTTCAAAAGCACGTAAAAAAGGCAAGTAGAAAAATAGGGACCACTTTGGTGGGAAGGTAACAGTGTTCCGTGTGCCTTCAGCATTTAGTCATGCCGGCCACATGACCACAGAGACATTTTTGGACAGCGCTGGGTTTTTGGCTTAAAAACTGAGATGAGCACCATCCCTAGAGCTGGAAACAACAAGCATGCATGTGCGGGAGGACCTTTACCTTTCCCTTATTTACTTAGTAGCATTTAGTTATCGCTACTCAAAAAAAAAAATCCCTAATATATATTATATGGATTTTAGTTAAATCAGTTTGACTAATTTTATTTTCATGCCTCTAATAGTTATTCATCAGGTCTGTCTCTTAATCAAGTTCTGTTTTTGTTGCCCTGTTCTAAAATTAAAGGCTGGATGATATCAAAGGTGGGAATTTGGGAATAGGAATTGGAATCCATTTCTCACATCCTTGTTCCCTTGTCAAATCCCTTCCTTCTGCAATCCTAGAGAAAAGGAACTTTTTTATAGCCATCCATGGAATGGCAGGGAATGGCAAACTAGCAAATGAGAAATAAGATGTCACTTCCTAAATGGAGAGAATATATTCATCAGCTCTGAATAAATGTACTGTGAACATTATCTTACACAGAATGACATAGCTAGTATTGGAATGATACTAATAGTGGTAATAGTGAAAAGTAACCATTGAGCAGTTATGCTCCTAAGCCACCTGGTGTAGCACTATTACATGTATTTTGCAGCCATTCTTTCAGATGACTGGACGAATAGCATAAACAACTGTATCATCTTACATCTAGCGAAATATTCATTCAAGAGCATAAGCATTTGGCTCAGGATACTTATACATTTGATGTAGACAACTGTTAGATCCATAGGCGTTCTTCCTGCAGGCATTAGGGACATAAATATGGATAATTGGAGAAAAGGATAAATGGCACGCAGAATGCAGAGTTATTCGGTATACTTCTGGGTTAGGCGATATTTGAAAAATCAGCAAGCACAACTCTGCTTCTTGTCCTTTCTGGAAATTATTGACAGGTTTTGTTCAATTCTCTAGAAGGAGGAAGGGATAAAACGTTAGCCACCCAAAATGTGGTGATTTGACACACTGCCATAAAAACATCAGGATACAGGGAAATCACAACTGCTGTACTAAAGGATTTAGGGTGCTTCACCTGCTTTGGGCTCTTCCTGTTGTAACCCTTTCCTTTAAAAAAAATGCATTTACATGTTTATGAATACCTAAATAGTTCTTATATTTACAATGTTTTCATTTTAGTCCAGAAGTTAGCAGGAGCTAGCTAAATTTGGCTAAGCAAGGTTGGACAGGTTAATACTAGGGTGGGATAACATCAGGAAATCACAGCACTGTAAATAAATGTGGGAAATAAAAAGTCTTAGAAAAGGCCAACCATATCCATACTGTTGCCAAGAAAATTCGGCGAGTGTTTTCATATAGTCACTAGGATTTTTGTGATTATTGCCTTTTACCTTTCTTTTAGATGTGGTGTCAATTGCTGCCTTTTTCAATTTTCAAATGCAAACTGATTTAATAAAAAAGAAGCATAGAATCATTAGACATAATTTAATTGTTTAAAAACTGCTTCTGTTGCATATACAAACAAATGAAATGGAAGAAAGATGGTTTGTCCTCTGCAAGAGTAACGTCGTGTAACTAAAGCTACAATGAGTTTTGAAATAATTAAGAGAATTTACATCACCGAGCAAAATTCAGTGTATAAATATAAGCAGTTTTGTTTTCACATGACAAGATAATATTCCTATAAAGTTGCACTTGGAGTGTTAAAAAATGTCTTGGAAGTTTGCCCTTGAAATTTGATTCCTGCCTATTTCATTTGACTGTTTAATTAAATCTAACACTTAACAAGTCTAACCATTTCCAGATCTAGTGCTTTATTTGATCCAACAGGTGGGAAGTTGGACATATTCTTTTTTCAATGTACATTAAAAAACATCTCTGCTGTTCTTTTTTGTTTCGGTAGAAATACAGGCTGCTAATTTCACTGGTAAACCTTTTTTTTAAAGGAAAAATATGTTTTTCATTGCTCTGATAGTCAGTTACAAGGGATTACACTATTAAATGTTGGGCCTAATAAATCATTTAAAAACTCCTACCTAATAAATGCTAGTAATAACAGTGATTAACAATAAATTAAATTCAGGGAATGAGGAATGTAATACATTATTTTTAACTGGCCTGGCCCATCAGGATCTTATTATTCAGTTTCTTCTCTGCACCTGGAATATATTAGAGTGTAATACAATCTAAATACTCTCTTCCAGGGGGCCATTGAAAGGGCTTAGACTAAAACAATGTTCATGTTTAGTACAGTCATTGACCATTTATTCCCATCTAAAGCATATCTTTATAAAGTGAGCCTCAAGGAAATCACCACCTTCTATGTAATCCTGATGGTTAATTGTAGGCTTTGGCTTAATTCAGGCCATTGAGTTCAGTGAACAAGAAGCAAGTTTTCATAACAAGTGTTTAAGAAACACATAGGGGTTCTATCCATCTCTCTCATAGCTTACACCCAGCTCCCAGAAAGGGAATAAGCAGTATTCAAAGCTCAATTCTCAATTCAAATATCCTAGGGCTTTTTAAAAAAAAAAATTGGGGGGGATTTCAGCAAGTTTAATCTGACATATTTTAAACCATAAGGGTCATTTAAAAACAAGCATAACTCTCAAATACTTTTAATATATAAATGTAGCAGAAACTTTGCTGAGTCAAATATGCATAGAGTAGATTGGATTGGGATTCAAAATATCACCATGTAGTTAACATTCTATACTGGTTTTTTTTTTTATTCTTAGGACACACCTAGATAATTAAAAATAGGAAAAGGCATTATTTAATCTCTGAAACAGATGACTTTTGATTTTTTGGGGGGGTATTTGATCCAATATGGAAGAAAATGTGCCATCCAGGTTCCTTTTCTTTCTTTTGTACACAAAAATAACTTGAAGAGAAATTGACCCATTACCTCTGCCCCTTGATCCTTTTTTGTGTGTCATTCATATTTTTATTGTTGCAATGACACTATATAACAGACCATTATATATTCATATTTTGTACACACACATACACACGCACCTGGCTTAACAGCAACTGCAGAGGAGGTAAACAAAATTATGAGTTCAAGTATAGTTTTTAATGTTCTCTTTGATTATTGCATTTCTCATTGGTTATAAACCACTTTATCACATTAGATGCATAGAGATGTACAAATGTAAATCATCATTATCATCAACAACCATACTTTGACTAACATATTGTGGGAAATAAGGACAGTTGCTTCACCTCCAAAGTAGGTTGCTCAATAGTTCATTTATACAAATGTATTATGTATGTTCAGATATCTGTGTAGCATTTTTGAATGCAAACAACTGAGCAAGATTGTTGTTTCTAAACTTTCTTTTGTTCTCTAATTCCTGACTTTCTTCTTTGGGTTGTTTGTTCCTAAAGTTACATTCTTTACTGGATTAATTTAGTTCCATCAATTGAAGGCAATTCAATACAGTTCAAAAGAAAACTTGATCCTATGTATTCATCTATTTCTTTATTATTTCAGAAAAGAATTATTATCCTAGTTTTTGTTATCCTGTATTCCAACCTAAAACATATTTTTATCAGCTGGACTCACATTCTCATCCATAAAAAGAGGGCAACAGAATGTGTGAGAGAAGGCATAAATTAAAGAAATAATACTCTTCTGGAATTTCCATCTCTCTTATCCATCCTTCACCTTGCAATGCTATCAAGCACAGATTTGATCCATATGATAAATTCCTAGGGAAATCAGGCAGTCTCTATGTAATGTTGCATTTTGACTGCACAGCAATATCAACAACAAAAGTCATCAGATAGAAGAAGTATAGATTTTTGGTATCAAAGGAACTAGCTTTCAATATAAGCCAAATAAAATTCAAATATTGTAGAAATGCATAGGCATAGGTAATGATAGCTTGGCGGGGGAGCTGCTCTTTTTCAATTGAATGCATTGAACATATAAACAAACATCAGTTTTTACATAACCATTTCTTTGGGGAGTCAAAACTCAATACATAATTAAATGAGTTCCTTTTCATCCAAATGCATACTGATGTGATACATACTCTCCATACAAAATAATTGTCTGTTACTGTGTGTGAATCTCACAATCACCGCAGTTGTTTTCTTTTCTCAGTAGAGAAAGCTTGTAGAGAATCCTATGCCTAAAAGAACCTGTTCTTGTTACATACTGTGGAATCCTCAGAATTTTATTATCTCCTTACACAACAGAAAAGAGCACTAGAGAGAGACACTGAGAGTAAAAGCAGGGCCTAGCCTTTCCCAGCTTAAAGCTACATCAAGAGTGACTACTCCAGAAATTCCAGGACAAAATATAATCCCAATACATCTTTAGAGTGGGAGACTGATTTTAACCCTTTCAGTTAAGGCTCTGGAGATCAAATAATTATTTCCCCCCTTTTCTGAGAGTGAAGCCATAAGGTGTTATACAGCTAGCACAATATTTTTTCTGAGCAATATGGAGAAGTTGTGGAATGAGGTGGACTGGGCTGGGTGCACCAGCAAAGTATTCACCACACATATATATGTTAGGAAAAGCAAATATAAGCTTGATAATCAGAACTGAATCCCAGATCTTCAATTATACCAAGTCAACTTGTGCTTGAAAGCCTTCTTATTCTATGTATATGCAGTATTATTGAAATAACGGCAATACAAATATACTAAATAGTACACCAGTGAATTATCTGCTAAACTGTTGTTTTGTAAAGTCCTTACTATTTGGCATTTAGTTATATCAATCCCTCTAGCCTGGTCTTCTGTCTCTCTCCCATTCACCAAAGTTGGTTCTCCATGCCACTAAGCACACTAAGCACATTCGGTTTGTTTCTTTTTGATATCATTTTTGGCCCACAGGCAACATGATTTTTTGCTTGAATATCATACATAAGAAGAACAAATGATATTCTGCACCAGAATGCTGCTGAGCATTCTTTCTGTCTGAATTATGTGAGCCTGTAGCTGAGAAGAAGAAAAAAAAGGGGGGGGTAACAAGAGTCTTATATACAGAGCCTGTTTTTATGCATGAGATGAAACAGTGCAGTTGAATAACTGCGGCCATATTATACTCAAGAATATAAAACATGAAGTTTCATAGTATATCCATAGAGGTGATGAGCAATTTAATTAGAGTAAATTGATTTGTGCGGTTTGAGAGTCATAGGGGATTTATTTGTTAATTTCAATTTATACTGTTGCCCAAATCAAAATAATGACTGACTATGGTTAACAATTAAAGAAACAGCAGTTACAGTAACAAATATATAACTGATAGTTAAGATAAAACTTAACTCCCCTTCATTAAATAAACATCAACATAACCATTTCATGGGGTATGTCATACATTCTGACCTCTATGCATTGTGACATAGCTTGTCTTCAAGGTCTTAAAAAATGCCAAATCACCTGGGGCTAATCTTGTCTTTGACGGATGATGTTCCAACTAGCGTGTTCAATAACAGTACAGTCTGTCTTCCTGGAACCTGCTGAATAAGACCTTAGCAGACAGGATGTGGAACATACCTCTTCTGCTGGATATGATGGGCAGAAACAATTAGGCATGTATTTTTGACAGGCCATTTTATAGTAGGCTACATTGCATTTGCTTTTTCTCAACACAACCTGTTCATAATATGTCTGTGTTTGGGCATGCTCCCATGATGTTTCTGCACATGTTCAGAAGTGTACAGGCAGGTGGGCGGCGCCTCCCACCACTGCTACTATAAGTTCAGCCAATCCAGGCCAAAACGGGAGCAACCCACCTCTCATCTGTATGCCGATTTTTTTTGCCTAGACTATACTGTCTAGTCTGAGTTGAGACCATACAGATGGTCTTTGAGTTAAGACCACAACTGAGTTCTGAATTTCTGTTCTAAGGAAAAACAGTTGCTATCTGAATTTTGCCCTATTTTACAACCTTTCTTGCTACAGGTAAATTGAATCAATGCAGTTGTTAAGTTAGTAACAAGTTTGCTAACTGAATTGGACTTCTCCATTGACTTTGCTTGTCAGACGGTCAGAAAAGGTAATCAAATTACTCCAAGACACTGCAACTGTCCTAAATGTATGCAGTTGCTAAGAATAGAAATTTTGATCATGTGATCATGGGGATGCTGCAATGGTCATAAGTGTGAAAAATGTCATAAGTCACTTGTCAGCTCCTCTCCATTTGTTAATTAGGAAAGAAAGACCATGAGACTCCATGTGTAGAAATCAAATGTACTTTTACTAATTAAAAATGGCTAAAAGGCTATGCATAGCGAAGTCTGATTATTTAGGCGCGAAAGCAGTTGATATATAGAATAGCCCATTCCCCACCCCTTGGCATCACAATCCCAGCCCAATCATAAGTCTTCCAAGTGTCAGGTGTGAGATAACTTCAAAAGGCATCACGAAGATGGAATGTCGGTGCCGTTAGTCCAGGTGGGAAATACCCATGCCTGCGCAGTCCGCTCAGTCGGTGAACTCCAGAACTTTCCTCCAGCACAATGAGTAACCCCTCCCAAATACCAGGCCCTCCCCCTCCTGTTTCATGGCAGCTGAAGCAACAGCAAAGCAGAAGCTGACATCCGGCCATTCCCCGGAAAAAGGCGATCAAGCCTGTAAAACGAAAAAAACAAAAAACAAACAGACGAACAACAAAAACAGAAAAGAAAAAAAAAGGGAGAGAGGGAAGAGAAAATTAAGGCTTGTCAGGATAAGCAGCATAGAACTTCCGAAGCAGCCGTGGAGCACGAACATGGGACTTGTCAACCCATTCCGTATGGGAGGGGGGGAAATGCTTCCAAGCCACTAAGTACTGGATGCGGTTACGCCGCTTGCGGGAGTCCAGAATCTCATGGACTTCAAAGTGTTTTTCGCCATCAATCAACAAAGGAGCAGGTGGAGGAGGTGCTGGTGGACGTAAAGTGGAAACACGAACAGGCTTAGTGAGGTTAACATGGAACACGGGGTGAACACGGTCAAGATGCTTAGGCAGTTGCAAACGAACGGAAACAGGATTGATGATCTTGAGGATAGGAAAAGGACCGACATACTTAGGTCCTAGCTTCTTGGACTTCTGGGTGGTCTGAAGGAACTTTGTGGACAAATAAACTAAGTCACCCTCCTTGTACTGATAAGGATGCGTACGCTTCTTGTCAGCTTGCTTTTTATGAGCGCGATGAGCGGCATCCAACGTAGCAAGAGTCAAAGGCCAAAGACGGCTGAGACGTTCACTCCAGTCAGCGACGGAAGAAACTTGCGGTTGGTCACGAGGTACCTCTGGAATAGGAACAAAATCCTGACCAAAAACAACTCGGAAAGGGGTAAACCCAGTGCTGGAATGAACAGAATTGTTGTAGGCGACTTCAGCATGTGGCAACAAGTCTACCCAATCATCTTGCTGATAATTAATGAAACAACGTAAATACTGTTCTAGAACAGAATTAGTCCTCTCACAGGCCCCGTTAGTCTGAGGATGGTGGGCGGAGCTAAGGCCCTGGGCGGAGCCAATGCGTTTAAGAAATTCCTTCCAGAAGGTCGAGGTGAATTGGACACCTCTATCAGAAATGATACGATCAGGCACTCCATGCAACCGGTAAACGTGGGAAATGAAAAGTTTAGCGAGAGCCTTAGCGGAAGGGATCTTATGGCAAGGGATAAAATGAACCTGTTTAGAAAATAAGTCCGTAACGACCCAAATGACGGTGTGCCCCTGGCTCTCAGGAAGCTCGACAATGAAGTCCATCGAAATTTATTTCCACGGGGCAACAGGCCGTGCCACAGATTGGAGTAGCCCTTGCGGTTTCCCAGGTGGCCGTTTGGCGGCCGCACAAACCGGGCAACTAGCAACATACTGTTCAATGTCCTTTTTCAAGGAGGGCCACCAGAATTGTCTCTTCATGAGATGCAAAGTTTTCACGAAACCAAAGTGACCCGCCAACTTGGAATCGTGAGCACGTTGGAGGACGATGAGACGAAGAGAGGCGGGGACATAAAGTTTGGCCCCGATCCATGGTAGATCATCCCTCATGGTGCACTCATCCTGATGTCCCTGGAACCAGTCGTCCTGGGGAAGGGCGCATTTGAGGTCAGTGAGCAAATCGTGAGGCATGTCCATCTTTGAACGTGTTTACTGGCGAGTGACCACCGGGGCCGCCAGGCTGGAAGTGGGAACAACTGGTTGAACAATGCTCAGTTTGGAGCAGTTGTATTGAGGGAGTCTGGACAAAGCATCCGCCATGAAATTTTTTCCCCCAGGGATGTATTTGAGCGTGAAATTGAAACGGTTGAAGTGTTGGGCCCATCGCATTTGTTTAGGGGACAGACGGCGCGGGGTTCTCAATGCCTCCAAATTCTTGTGATCAGTCCACACCTCAAACGGGTGCTTGGCACCTTCCAGAAAATGGTGCCATGTGGTCAAAGCCCATCGCACCGCAAATGCCTCTTTCTCCCAAACGGCCCAACGCCTCTCAGTGTCCGTGAGTTTGCGTGAGGTGTAAGCGCATGGTTGCAGATTACCTTGGTCGTTGGCTTGTAGCAAGACGGCACCAACGGCGACATCACTGGCATCAGCTTGGACGACGAAAGGCTTTTCTATGTCGGGATGTTTCAGGACTGGTTCCGCAGCAAAAAGGCGTTTAAGTTTCTCGAAAGCAGCTTGACATTCCATGGTCCAATCCAAAGGTTTGCTAGGCTTAGGTTTAGGCCCACCCTTGGACTTCAGCAAGTTAGTGATAGGAAGTGCGATTTTGGCAAAAGAAGGGATGAATTGATGATAGAAGTTAGCAAAACCCAAAAATTTTTGCAATTGTCTGCGCGTTTGGGGCGCCTCCCACTCAGTGACTGCCTTAACCTTCCCAGGGTCCATCTCAATGCCGGCGGGAGAGATGTGATAACCGAGGTAGTCAATTTTAGCTTGGTGGAACTCACACTTTGACAACTTGGCATAAAGTTCAGCAGCCTTGAGTTTTTTTAAAACAGTGCGCACCAGAGCGACGTGTTGGTCATAAGTGTGAGAATAGATAAGGATATCGTCCAAATATATGATAACGCCTTTGTAAAGGTGGTCATGCAAGACCTCATTAATTAATTGCATGAAGACTGCAGGCGCCCCCTGCAGGCCAAAAGGCATGACCCGGAACTGGAAGCAACCAAGAGGACAGTTGAAAGCAGTTTTCCATTCATCTCCTTCCTTTATACGAACCCGATAGTACGCTTCCCTGAGGTCCAGCTTAGTGAAAATACGGCCCTTCCCCAAGTGGGCCAACATGTCCTTCATCAAAGGCAGCGGGTACAAATTTTGGGCCAATATGGCGTTAAGGTTTTTAAAATTCACACATAATCGCAGAGAGCCATCTTTCTTTTCACGGAACAGCACTGGAGCAGCGACTTTAGGGCGGGCCGGCTCTATGAATCCCCATTCCAAATTTTTATCGATGAACTCTCTCATTTCATCCATTTCCCTAGGTGACATGGAATATATTTGGGGTTTTGGCAGCTTAACCCCGGGTAAAATGTCGATTGAACAATCAGTAGGCCTGTGGGGCGGAAGTTTGTCGGAAGATTCCTCACTAAAAACTCCCCTCAAGTCCCAATATACTTTCGGAATTTTTTCCTCTCCTTCAATCCGCTCCTGCCCTCTAGCGGCCAAATCAGAACTGCAGTCAACAGGGTGCGAAGAAGCTCCCTCCCCTTCCGGAGGTGTGGCCGTGCGAATCCGAGCCAGCCTTCCCTCCAATTTATGCAAGGGTTCCACTTGCGAAGCCAAGGCAGGCCCAAAATGAGTGGCCTTTCCATCCCAGGAGCCACAATAAAAGAGATTAGTTCCATGTGGGATCCCATTTTCATCTCTAAGGGCTCAGTGAAGAAATGGGCGGGTCGTCCCCCCTCTGTGATAGACCCATCTATCTGGCAAAAGACAATAGGGGTTTTTAAAGTTTTCAACTTGAGGCCCAGTTTTTCCACCGTAGCAGGACTGATCATTGAGCGGGAACAGCCTGAGTCACGGAGGGCGGAAAGGCATTCAGACCCCCCATCGGGCAGAACTCGCAATTCTACAGGGATTAGCATAGGGCCTTTGTTTGAACTCACCCAGCGAGGCGAGGCGTCGTCATCGGAGTCATCAGAGGAGCTGGTGGAGACATCCGCTTCTCCCTCCAAAGCCTGGCTGACGTGGGGGGGTTTGGAATCAACGGCGAACGCAGCTTCTTTCTTCTTCTTATCTGAGGGCTTGGTAGATTTTCCCTCCCGTTTGGAAGGGGTTAGGGCGGAGGGCAGCTGGGCGCGGCATTCAGGAGCACGATGGCCAAGTTTCCCACAACGGAAGCAAGTAAACGGTCTGGATTTTCCAGAGGGGCCTCCCCTCCCTTTGCCTCTGCCTCCGAAAGGGGTTTTGCGGCTCGGGGGGGGGGGAGATTTCACAGCTTTCTCCTTTTTCTTCTGCCTCTCCTCCCTAGCACATTTGAGCCTTATTAAATCCAGTTCAATGTCTGCCACGTTTTCAAACCAAACAGTTAAGCATTTGGGAAGGTTGCGATTAACACATTGTTGATAAATATCTTCATCCAAGCCCAAAGCAAATTTGTCCAACAGGGCTTCTTCACCCCAACCTCTCATGTAATTACATAGGTGTTGAAACTCCTGAATGTACTCAGACACTGGCCTGTCCTCCTGCGCGAGGGTCATAAATTTCAGTTTGCCCCGTTTCTCAGTCAGGGGGTCATCAAACCGCCGCTTGAAAGCCCCCATAAATGCATTGAAATTCCTCAGGAGGGTGGAATTTGATTGATGTAATCCCATCCCCCAGTCAGAGGCCTCTCCGTCTAATGCAAGTAAAACCATTCTTATTCTCAAGGTATCTGATTCAAAATCAGGTCCATAGATTTCCATATAATTATAGACTTGCATGATGAAAGACCCCAGCTTCTTAGGGCTGCCATCAAATTTTACAGGCAAGGGGGGGATTTTAGCCATTCTGTGTCTTCTGGGGAGTGGGGCCCCTGATCTAGCAGCACCCCTGGCAGGGGAGGGCGAAGCTGCTCGTGGGTTTTCTTGCTCCCATCCCCTCTCAGCCTCTTCACCTTCCCCAAAACTTAGTCCAGAGTACCTGGGTTCCAAGTAATCAGGTTGATCTCTCTCCTGGGGTCGTCGTTCGGCTCCCGCCTCAAACGGCCTTTCCTGGTGTTTCCTTCTGGTAACGGCTGCATCCCAGTTCGTTCCCTCCTCTCTTTGTCCCACTGACAAAGACCAACGGGGGGGACTAGCAGGACATGATATTTCCAGTTGAGCCAATTCTTCAGGAAACAAGATATCAGCGGGTTCTTTGTCCTTTTCACCTTCGCTTGCCGGTGTAGACATATTTTTTTTTCACTCTGTCCTGTCTCCTTGTGGTTTTTGGCACCTTCCACGGTAGGTTGTAGTCTCCTGGAAAGGTGTTGTTGAGACTTTGCTAATTGTCAGCTCCTCTCCATTTGTTAATTAGGAAAGAAAGACCATGAGACTCCATGTGTAGAAATCAAATGTACTTTTACTAATTAAAAATGGCTAAAAGGCTATGCATAGCGAAGTCTGATTATTTAGGCGCGAAAGCAGTTGATATATAGAATAGCCCATTCCCCACCCCTTGGCATCACAATCCCAGCCCAATCATAAGTCTTCCAAGTGTCAGGTGTGAGATAACTTCAAAAGGCATCACGAAGATGGAATGTCGGTGCCGTTAGTCCAGGCGGGAAATACCCACGCCTACGCAGTCCGCTCAGTCGGTGAACTCCAGAACTTTCCTCCAGCACAATGAGTAACCCCTCCCAAATACCAGGCCCTCCCCCTCCCATTTCATGGCAGCTGAAGCAACAGCAAAGCAGAAGCTGACATCACTTTTTTTTAGATCCATTGCAACTTCCAATAGTCACTGTAAGTCAAGAACTACCTGTATAAGAAAATGCATTTTATTCTTGATAGAATTGTATTAATACTCACACTAGTCATGCTTTAGTAAATATTAATGAATGAATTTACAAATTAGGAAAGCAGAAAAATATTGTCTCATGATTTACCATAAAGTATTGCTAAAATAAAATTCTATCTATACATTTTAATTCTCATTTACTGCCTAACATGTGATATATTTTCCTTTTCTTTGGGGGAAATGCAAGATGTTCAAGCTATACACAAAAATATTTGATTCCCATGTGTCTTTCCTACCATCCTTTTGGTCAAACAAAGAATAATTAATTGATCACTTAATTTGAACTTTAAACCAAATCATATTTTATCTGATTGTATGCAACTAATTTATTTCCAAAACAAATCAATAAATTAATTTGTTGCATACAAGGGATTGACATAGCAACATGTTTGCTGGCTAATCAAACCCCACCCTTAAAACATGTTATAAGTTTGTTTTGGTTTAGTGGAATTTTGGCTGTAATTTATTGAGAACATTGGAATGACATAGTTTGGAACAGTTTAGATGTTTCCTTTGTATGAGGTTGTCAATTGAAATGAAGATTAAAATATGTTCTTTCCTTAAGTAAGTGGAAATATAGAAAGGGAATATTTTGTTCATGAGAAAGGAACAAAGTTTTCAATTTAAGAACATTTAATAGTATGTCTAACCTTTCTCCTCTTTTATCCTAAAGTTAAAGGATTTCACTATCTGCAGCCAGTAATTGTGTACAAATGCCACAATAGTCTATTTGTATCAGTGGTGGGCTCAGGATCGTCCACATGTGTCTTACCACTCCCGCGAGCCTCCGCAACACTCCAGCTGCTCAGCGGAAGCGCCAAAGACTTAAAAGACCAGAAGGAGCTCGGGCTGGTGGGTGGGCCCTCTGGAGCACCGTACCGGAATGGTATCCGGTGCTCCAGGAAGGCTCTGGTATGCCCGTACCAGGACGTACCGCCTACAACCCACCACTGATCTGTATGCACGCACTTAGTGGAACACCAATTCCACAAAAAAAAAAAAAAACCATAGGTAGGAAACCTCCACTCTCTGAATAATTCAATTAACAGATATTAATTACAATTAATTGCAAGTAAAATGAGGTCATCCTGTTAAAAATTAGTTGATTTATTCCTATTTTAAATATACAATTATGTCCCTAGACACATGGATATGAACACTGAGAGCTCCTTCTTTACTCTGAGCCCAAATAGCTCTTCTAAACTGAAAAAACAACAACACAGAATGGAGACAGAAAATTAAAAAGGAAAGGGAAAGGTAGAGAAGTAGAGTACCAAATTGGATTGAAAACAGAAGTAAAGGAAAAAGAAGGGAGAAAAATGAAAAGATTTATTTAGAAAAGAAAAATAGACTTAATAAGCATCCAAATAGCAGCTAGTGTATTACTTAGACTATAAGACATACCAGATGCACTAATATTTTGAAGAGGTACATTTAAAAAAAAAAGTTTTTGCACTCTGCATGCCTCCCAAATCGTTTGCAAGCCCCTTTCTTTGTGAAAAACAGGGCATGCAGAGAGTTTGAGAAGATTGCAAACTGCTCCTGGGGGGTCTGGGAGGGATAAAAATAAGCAAAAGAAATGGGCCCATTTTATGCAAAAAACAGGGCATGCATAGACTTTGGGAGACTTGTAGAGTGTTCCTGGGGGTTGGGGGGGAATGAGCAAAAAATGGCCTCCCAAACCCTCTGCGTGTCCATTTTTGCAAAGGGGAAGGGTTTCAGGAGGCCAAAAATGCTGTATTCAGTGCATAAGACGCACCCATATTTTCACCCTCTTTTTGGGGGAGAAAGGTGCACCTTATACTCTGAAAAATACGGTAATCCTCAAAGGTATCCATGTTTTGCAACATAGTGTCTATAGTTGTTTGCACTTTTCCCTATTCCTCTGTTTTCAACAACTCCTTCAATACTTAGCAGTAAGTATTTCACAGTAAAAATCATATTCTCATTCATGGAAAAAAAATACCATGTACAATTGTTTACATATTTTTTTAAAAAAGTGTAATTACTTCTTAAAATGAGGCCACGGAAAACTGTTAAAATCAATGCTTCCAGCCATTCACATTGACAGCCATTAATTCTGTTCAAAGCCGGATAATTCACAAAAGTGTTTTAAAGTGCCCTTTAAAAGATAACTGGCTTTGCAATATTTTGTTTGTAGATTCTAGCCTGGAAGCTGGGTAACAAATTTGCATTTGTGGGAGCCGAGTTACTATGCAATTTTTGAAATCAAGTTGGGTCACTTAAAGTTTTCAGTTGGCAAGGTTAAATGCAAATTTAAAAAGCAAGAAAGGAATTTCCTGTTATTTCCTATGAGGCAATAGCATGTATTTATAGTTGCCCTAGTCAGAAAATATAGTCACATGTAGAAGAGAATAAAATAAAATAAAATAGAATAACAGAGTTAGACGGGACCTTGGAGGTCTTCTAGTCCAACCCCCTGCCTGGGCAGGAAACCCTACACCACTTCAGACAAATGGTTATCCAGCATCTTCTTAAAAACTTCCAATGTTACAGCATTCAGAACTTCTGGAGGCAAGCTGTTCCACAGTTAGACACTTCTAACTGTCAAGAAATTTCTCCTTAGTTCTAAGTTGTTTCTCTCCTTGATTAGTTTCCACCCATTGCTTCTTGTCCTACCCCCCAGGTGCTTTGGAGAATAGTTTGACTCCCTCTTCTTTGTGGCAGCTCCTGAGATATCAGAACACTGCTATCATGTCTCCCCTAGTCCTTCTTTTCATTAAACTAGACATACCCAGTTCTTGCAACCGTTCATATGTTTTAGCCTCTAGTCCCTTAATCATCTTTGTTGCTCTTCTCTGCACTCTTTCTAGAGTCTCAACATCCTTTTTACATTGTAGCGGCCAAAACTGAATGCAGTATTCCAAGTGTGGCCTTACCAAGGTAGTATAAAGTGATATTAACTTTATAAATGTTAGCAAGAAGACTGAATAAATATGTTTCAGTTATTGTAAGTATTTACCAAACTGACTTTATTCCAAAGAGAAATATAAAAGGCAATAGTTTGGGTTGTAATTAACACAAGAGAATTTCAAAACAAAACAAAAAAAAAGAAAGAAAGCTGCATTTATCTCTTTGGATATGGAAAGTATTTTGCAGAAAGGAATATCTACCTAAATGTTATGAAAATGATAGCCAACAAGAAGGCAATAAAAATGAAAATTCATTTATTCAGTTTTGGAGAATATTCTGAATATAAAATCCAAAATCTCTCAAGATTTTTAAAATAAGAAAAATCATTTTTCCACAAGAAGAGTCTGGCTGTCACTTAGTGGAATACCTTGGTTTGTACCTGGCAGACAACAGTCAAGAAATATACCAAAATAAGATTGAGTAGAATTAAGATTAAATGAGACCTTGAAATATGGATTCATTCATTAAAGTATCTTGGTTAGAATTAACTGCAGTTATCAAAATGAATGTAGTACTAAAGATAACTTATCTATTCCACATGGTGTCAATCAGAATTGAAGAGACAACTTTAAGGTGATCTTTACTTAGCAAGAGTAACTGAGACCAAGAACTAAGTAACATCATCATAAAATGCGATTCAGAATCTAAATCCCAATATTCATACATACACTTTTCTCTAACCAATTTATTTCATTTTTCTAGTACTAATTATACAAACAGTAATAAAATTAATAATTGATTTTGGTTTTGAGAACAATAAGATTGTATGTTTTGAATTTGGGTATGAAGGAAGGATAAAAAAATTCATTGCAAATTAATATTTCAGGTAGAAAAATTAGCATCACATGTTAAAAATCCAAATTAAAAGTTTTAGTAGTTTTGACTACAATAAAACAAGGAACTAAAAGTGCTTTATTAGATGAGAAGATTCTTTCATTTCCATACATAGCTAATAAGAAAAACAGATCCTTTCTTTTAGGAAATGTAAGGTACTTAAATCTTCTAAAATTTCAGGAAATGTTTCTTATAGTAAAAAATGGTGAGCAGGGAGGAACAGAAAACATGCATGTAAATAACATACACATCAGCATAACTGCTTAGGTATGTGCACTATAAAAATAAAAAAGAAACCTCTGATTTTACTTCCTCTTATTTTATAAATTACCGGTATTTATTTACCACGCTTATTTTTCTATTCATTCCTTAATGATATCATCTTTCTTTTTCTTTTTTCCTTTATACAATTATCTCTCAGTTGCAGTCAGCAATTCCTTCTAGTCATCTCATGTAATGCATCTCTGGCCCACCATTAGATCATGGTGCAGGTGCAAGATTATTACATATTACCAATGCATTTATAGTGTGGATTGGATTCAGTGCTAGCAACAATTCTCTTTTGACTTCTATCCTGTAGAAGCAAATAATTTAGTAGGATTGGTCTATACCAGGGATGTCAAACTCACTGCCCGCGGGCTGGATGCGTCACACACTGACTACATCAACTACCAGTTAAGCGAAGGTGTGCTGGATTTCTTTGGTAATGAGTGATTCTCTATAGACCAGGGATGTTAAACTCGTAGCATCACATTGTCGTCATGTGACATATTGCAACTTTTCCCCCTTTGCTTAACTGGTAGTTGATGTAGTCAGTGTGTGATGCATCCAGCCCGCGGGCAGCGAGTTTGACATCCCTGATATAGACCAATCCTACTAAATTATTTGCTTCTACAGAATAGAAGTCAAAAGAGAATTTTTGTTAGCACTGAATCTAATCCACACTATAAGTGCATTGGTAATATTTAATAATCTTGCACCTGCACCATGATCTAATAGTGGGCCAGAGATGCATTACATGAGATGACTAGAAGGAATTGCTGACTGCAACTGAGAGATAATTCCTTCCTTGTAATCATCAGAGATTATGGTGGAAACGGGGTGGTTCAATAACAGTGTAGGAGCATGCAGATGCTAATTGGCAATCAGTCTCTCACTGCAAATAAGCACATTTTGATAATCCAACCTTGAAGTTACTACCTGAGATGTCATGGCCAATTAGTGAGAGCTCTAGGAGTAATTGCAACATTATACTTCTTCTGTCTTTCCTCTAACAGATAATCTATCAGGGCAAACAGGTGTCTTCTTCCAAATCAGAGTCTAAACCCTAAAGATTGAGATAACAGGGCTTGAAAGTTAACTATGTGGAAATACTTCCCATAATGAATTCTCCCATTTTTTGTAAACTAATGGTCAGTTTTAAAAACAGCTTCTTTCAGCTGTGGAGAAGACTGTAATGTTGAGTGAAATGAAGCTTCAGCTGTATCTCTGCATTAAGGTCCAGGTCTTTGAGATTGGAGGATGGAATCAATTGCCTGGACTTGATATATGGACTGTTAATATTTTTAGATTTACACTTATTAGTTTACACTTCTAGTCAGCAGAGCAGGAATTGTTGTGTACTTAGCATCTTTCATTCTTTCTTCATTAACTGGTTTCTCCATTTTGTATAAAAGCAGCATCATGAATTCTGTCATCACGAAAACAGACGAGATAAATGTTTCTTTGTTAATCAGAAACACATCCATCCATGGGTAAAAGACAGAACTCCTGGTAACTCTATCATCTTATGATTTCCAGGCTCATCAGATGTTTTCCTCTTTTTCAATGTTATGAGGTCTCTTGTAATCCCCAAACACGTGGCCTTCACATGGTGCAGGTTTTATTGCTGAATTTCATTCGGCTATCATCATTGTAGATGTTGAGATCATCCCCATTCAGGCGAAATGTTTCTGGCTTCCTCTGTGACTTATCATCTCTTCAAGTGATTACGTAATATTCCCAAAGTCATTAATAATGTTAATCATAACTAATCCAGGATTTTCCTGACAGTTCCTTAGAGATGGCTAAGAACAACATTTCTCTTGCTTGGAGTTGCTACACCTTTTCAGTGTTAAAGTCAAACATGACAACATAAGCATGCATTTAAAGTGTCTGCATCAGTTGTTACAGTCTGGCCTTAAACTCCTCTTGTCATCCTAAACCAGAGATATAAAACTGAAGGACAAAGTACTATGTTTGGGCTTCAGAAATCTTGTTTGCAGTCCCAGAATCCTTCCAAAATTTGCTCCCAAATTCTAAATTCCAATGTGTAAGAGTAACAGGAGCCCTTTGTGTTTGTCTTACCTGAAAAGAAACAGATTGAGGGGAAAATGATTGCACATCACTGCAATATGTTAGCAACAAAAACATAGGGAAAAAATAAATCAATATGATTCTATTCTATTCTATTCTATTCTATTGTATTCTATTCTATTGTATTCTATTCTATTGTATTCTATTCTATTCTTATTTTACTATAGTATAGTATAGTATAGTATAGTATAGTATAGTATAGTATAGTATAGTATAGTATAGTAAAGTATAGTATAGTATAGTATACTATATAGTAATCTATTACTATATAGATTACTATACTTAGATTACTTAGATTACTGTACTTTCATTACACAGATACACATACACACCAGTGGTGGGTTGCTAATCCCGTTCCAACCGGTTCAGTTGGAACGGGGCCAGCGGCGTCCTCGTGCATGCGCGCAGTTCATGCATGCGTCTTAGCGCCTGCGCAATGCTCCAGCTGCTCGCGGAAACTCACGCAGGCACTGTATGTGCTATGCGCCTGCGTGGAAGTGCAGAAGCCTTCAAAGACCGGTAAGGAGCGCGGGCGGGCAGGTGGGCCCTTCGCCATTCCCGGAAGTTACTTACTTCCGGGTTCGCCAACCAACCGGTTCGCAGGGACCCTAACCCTAACCCACCCCTGACACACACACACACACACAAACACACACACACACACACACACACACACACACACACACATGCTCCCTCCCATATTTGGGCATACCAGGGGTTGTGACACAATACATACCTATTTCCCTGGCTTAGTGGCTAATACAACTGCCTAATATGTAATACAGCCCAGGTTCAATTCCCAGGAAGGGTATGGCTAGCTGATGAGAGCTAAATAGCTTGAAATAGATCTATACTAGTCTCACTTTATTTATTTATCAGCACAAATGCAACACACACACACACACAACCAACAAGGTCATAGGCTACAAATTGGTCAATTGGTACCCTATTTGCAATACTTGACAATTGTTGCTTCATATCTTGTGAATCTCTAGAAACAATTGGGAGGGCAGTTACATTCTGATGTTTTCCTTAGAACAAGACATATCTAACAAACTATAGCAGGAAAAGGACTTCTAAGTCATTATCCAGTGATTTTCTAAATCAGGCATTTATTGCATATGCCATGTTTTGGCTAGTCAATGATAATTTCAATTTAATATCAATTAGTGTCAGAGACATGACATTTTGATTGAGATCCTTCATGCCAGAACCCAGAAACTGATTAAAAATACTTAAGAATATCCATTATCCCTAATAGTGCATTTATTTCACAATCTAGATATGGTACTATCTAAGACATTTTATGTAGCCTAAATTTTTCTAGAAGTTTTCCCTTTATTAGTAGATTATTAATATAAGCATAATGCTTTTTCTTAATTTTTCATGTTTGAATCATCCAGGTTCTGAACCTGCCTATTTTTATAATTTTTCCTAAAACATAGAACATACTTTCCTTAATGAATCTCTGAAACATTACACTAATCAAAAGAATCCAATCTCAGAGGATGTATTGGTCAGACTTTTCTGACCTAACAGATAAGTCTAAATTACAGGACTGGGTTCCAATAGAGATAATGAATGACTTTATGGCTCACAGATGCTCATTACACCCTTCTGAGTTCCCAGTCTTCTTCAATAGTCACAAGGAGCTTCACCGTCTATATGTTGCTTTATTATCTGCATTTCCGGGAATGTTTGTCTGTAAGGTATCATTGTTAAAATTAAAGGACCAGCTGGTGGAGCAGTTCATTTTAAATATCTGAAATAGATTAAGAAGAATAAGTATTAATGCTCGTTATCTGCAATGAATCCAATTGTAGCTTAAATAGATTAAGAAACTTAGGAATGTAAGAACTTGCCTTATAACGGGTGTTTGGTTCAGTATTATCTTTCCTGGCCGACAGCTGCTTTCCAGAGACATAAACCAAGTAAAGATTTATACCAGATGGTATGTAAAAAAAACTTTTTTAAAAACTATAAATGGCAAAGAATGAATCTGGAATGTCTCCAAGTAAAGCCATGTTTGTGAGCAGTTTCTTCTCGAGTTTGTTTGTTTGTTTATTAGATTTCTTTAGCTGCCAGAGGAAATCTGGGCAGTAAATACAATAAAAACACAGTACATTAAAAAGGCAATTTAAAACAATAAACAACCCTGAGGCCATTATAGTGCTCACACATATACACAAACCACCCCATGCCAAGTCTATCTATATACTGATTCCACATGAGGAAAAAGCTAGGTCTTCAGAGCTTTCCTGAAAGCCAACTGGTTTGGGATCATCCATATCGCTAGAGGAAATGCTGTTCCATTATGCAGATGATATGAAGGTGTACTTCCAATGGCAAATATTTTGACATTGTTTCACCAAGAGTATATCCCCATCCTGCCAGATCTAGTAAACTGGGGAGAAATCATTAGGATAAGTAGGTAGATTAGAATAGTTCAATACATAATCTGACGTATGTCATGTAAGATTTTAAATGTGATAACTGCAACTTTAAATTGCATCTGGAAGTTTACTGGGAGATCATGAAACCGCCTTGGTCGCATTGATGGATGATCTTTGGAGAGCCAGAGATGAAGGGCACCCCTCCATCCTGGTCCTCCTTGACCTTTCAGCGGCTTTCGATACCATCGACCATGGTATCCTTCTGCGAAGACTGCGGGAGGTGGGAGTGGGAGGCACCGTGTTACGGTGGTTCTCCTCCTACCTCTCGGACAGGTCGCAGTCGGTGTTAGTGGGAGGGCAGAGATCGTCCCCAAGGCCCCTGAAATATGGGGTGCCGCAGGGTTCGGTCTTATCCCCCCTACTATTTAACATTTACATGAAACCGCTGGGAGAGATCATCCGTAGGCACGGGATTAGATACCATCAATACGCGGACGATACTCAATTGTATCTGTCCGCCCCGTGCCAAATCAATGAAGCGGTTGACGTAATGGACCGGGGGCTTGAAGCCGTCATGGACTGGATGAGGATTAACAAGCTTGTGCTCAACCCAGAAAAGACCGAGTGGCTGTTGTGTTTTCCTCCCAAAAATTTGGCCATTAATCCAACACTCAGGCTGGGGGGTCAAATTTTACACCCCTCAGAGAGGGTTCGCAACTTGGGAGTCCTCCTGGACCCACAGCTGTCATTCGACCATCATATAGCGGCTGTGACCAGGGGGGCATTCGCCCAGGTACGCCTGGTGCGCCAGTTGCGACCCTACCTGAACCGGGAGGCCCTCACAACAGTCACTCGGGCCCTCGTGATTTCTAGGCTGGAATACTGCAACGTGCTCTACATGGGGCTGCCCTTGAGGAGCATCCGGCGGCTTCAGCTAGTGCAGAACGCAGCCGCGCGAGTGATCGCGGGTGCACCCCGATTCACCCGCATTACACCTATCCTCCGCGAGCTGCGCTGGCTACCTGTCGATCTCCGGATGCGCTTCAAGGTGCTATTGATCATCCATAAAGCCCTACATGGCAGTGGATCTGGATACTTGAGAGACCGCCTTCTGCCAATTACCTCCCTACGACCTATAAGATCTCATAGGTTAGGCCTCCTCCGCATTCCATCGGCCAGCCAGTGTCGGCTGGCAACCACAAGGAGGAGGGCCTTCTCAGCAGCGGCCCCGACCCTTTGGAACGAGCTCCCCGTAGAGATTCGTACCCTCTCCACCGTCCAGGCCTTCCGCACAGCCTTGAAGAACTGGCTCACCCGTCAGGCCTGGGGATAAGGACCATTACCCCGCCCGAATGTTGTATGCATGTTGCTTATTATTTTATTATGTGTTGTCGTCTTAGTGCTGTATTCCCCCCTCCCTGGTTTCTGTGAGCCGCCCTGAGTCCCCTCAGGGAAAAGGGCGGCCTACAAATAAAATCAATTCAATTCAATTCAATCATGCAGCAGTGGTGTTACATGGGAGATGATGAAGGTATAGGGGTAATGAGTTGTTTTCCCAATCTAGAAAAGCAAACAATAGATACATAAGGTGTATCTATTCAAATACTATACTTGGCACCCCTGCCACTGTTTGAAGAAGTGAATGATGTATTATCACTATACTGATAGTGCTCAACCCCAGCTAAGAAAACCTAACCAAGTAGTTTCATGTAGATATTAAATAGGAAAGGGAAGAGACTTAATACCTGAGGCACCCCATAAAGCAGGGACAACGAATCCACTTGGGTATGATCCGATCCAAGGTTAAAATTACATGTTTATTCCAGGAGCATCAATAATTATTTATTTTTATTTACTTATTTATTAAATTTGTATGCCACTATATATTCCGCAATCCATCTGTTACTTCATTTAATTCATCAGATACTGATGGACTGATTAAATAGATTTCTTATCACTCTAGTGGAGAGTAGTCACAGACCTCATCAAAGCAAACAGGAAATGACCCCACCCATCACAAGGATCTAATGACAATATCTCCCGTTGTTGAAGGTTCTGGTTTTTTTTTAAATCATGGTTTTGCAAAACAAATAAATATAATTGCTCCTGTAATGCTTTTAAATACTTAAGCAACTTTTTATTTCTAATCGTAATCTTAAAACTCTATACATTTGAATTTTGTAAGCAAAAATGTGAACTTCAGGATTAATGACTCATGAAACAATGATCTATATTTAACTGAATGGTTAATTAATCAAGCTTAATATCAGGCCTGCAGTTATATTCCTTTTAGGATTTTTGGCATGCCACACTCTCTCTTATTTTCCTATGCTGTTTCATTAGTGTAGTAGTTGGGAGGGAGGAATAGAAAGGAGTAGAATTGTGGAATGTATTGTCATTCTTTTCTAGAAGCGAAGGTCATCTTTTGTCTCCGCACCTCTGCATCTGACCGGAACTAGTTGGGTGGAAATGCTAGTGTGGCTGAAGAAGATTGGACCATGTGATGGATTTATGGGTGTGGGGATAAGATCATGAACTTTCAACTGGGTGAAATCCCAGGAAGTTTTCAGAATTGGGATTTTCCACTGATGTGCCAACATGTCTGTCTTATTAAATTGGAACTTTAAGGATAGCTTTGCCTTGGACTCTGATTTAATTCTGCATGATATTTGGAACTCTGACACTTAATTTCTGGTGATAAAATAAACCATCTATTTCTTTGCAACTATATGGATGTAGTCTGTATAATCTGTTTCTATGACTTTTTCCAATGTCTAGGACTTTTTTTCAACTTTCCTATTTAAGCTAAACTATAGATTTTCTGGTTGTTTCTCATCTTAATACTCCCAGGTTTAACATTTCATTTTTGGAGATTGGCCAAGGTTGACTTGATGTTCCTTCATACTGTGTCAATGAAATTTATAGGATTTATGCATAACTGTTAGAAGATGAATTTTGCAAAGTGGTTCTCCAAATGGTTTAACACAGTGCTAGAAATAGAAATAATCCTGGACTGTTTTATGTAAATCAGTACATATCAGACAACACATGCCCTATATTATTTGTATTATAATGGAGCAAAATAGAGGAAAAGCACCAGAGCTTCACTGATGGATTAAGAATGGGAAGATCTAGCCTCCCTTAGATTTGGGATCCATAAGGATGACCATGAGCCACACACGTTCTCTCAGTTCCTGGTCAAGGAATACGGGGCTAGCCTTGGAGATGGGAAAGATATGAGTGAACTATTAGGAGGAGTTTTGCAGAGAAGTGTATATAGTACTAAGAAAAAGCAGAATTTGGAAAAGAAACTGAAAATAAACTCTGTTTGTTTATTCTCAGTTGCTATGCTGCAATTGATCAATTGCAAGAACACTATGAAAAAAGTTATCCATACACAATCAGCAAAACAGCCCAAACTATGTCATCCATCAACATGGACATTGCAATTTGCCCTCTATTTTCTCATAAATCAAGTCATAATCCCACAAGGAAGAAGAACAGTTCATGAAGAGTCAAGATGGCAGCATTTATTGGCAGAGTGAGAGAAATGTTCCCTCCAGTATACAGTAATTATTTTGACTCAATGAGAAATAAAGAAGAGAAGAGATGGTAGTGGAAACCTGGAGAGTGTCTGCTTCACTTCATTACTATTCCCAAGACTAAAGACACACATATGCTTTTTATTGAAAAGCCAATAATTCTGAGTCTTGAGACAGGTGAAAACTTAAATGACATTTGCAAATTCTGATTTATGTTCCTGCTTAACTCTGAAACATGTTTGTGATGTAGTTCTACAAACTTACTCAGATTAGTCATCAATGTCCATGTATTTGTAGTGTCTTATTCCAAGACTTTCACTGATCTTATTTTATAAATGAGGATTTTTGGTACTAATTTATAGAAATATCAGATTATCTTTTATTTATCAAGCAAAACTCATGTCTAAGTTTTTTCCTATGTGGAAAGCTGTTTTAAAGGAAAACTTTTCAAATAATATTGTGAGGGATTGCAAAACATCACATTTATTTAGTTTTGTAAACTTTTGAGTTATACTGTCTTCCTAGAAACTTTCTCACAAAAGGATGGCCACAATCTCACCGGTAAACTTGTAGCATCTATTAATTTTTCAGCAAATTAATAAATGTATTGGTTCAGTTACACTACTTTAGTGCAAGATTATAAAAAATATACATAGCATTTCATTTGGCTACAAAACAACCATCTGTATAGATTCCTGAATAAAAAAAAGGAATATTAAAAGATTAAATAGATTGGACTGGATGAACTAAATGGATAAATCACATCAATGTTAAAAAGTGATCATGAAATGCCATATCAATAAATCATCCAAATTTATCTGGATCAGGACAAGAAATTTAGTCTTCTGAGCTTTCAAATGCTCTAGACTTGTCTCTAACAGAATTTGTTCAAACCTAGACAATATTATTCTACAATTTTCCATAAGGTGGCCACCATCATCTTCTTTGGTATTGATAAATGTTAGTAGCTTTTAAACACTGATCACTACAGTAGTGATAGGCTTGGAAATAAACATAGTTAGAACAGAGAAGTAAAAAGTTGTCTTAACTTTTCTATTTTTTCAAAATTATCTCACTTCAGATTTAACTCATGATAACACATTTTTTTCCAAATCAGTTTTTATAAGCACCTGAGAGTAGGACAAGAAGCAATGGGTGGAAACTAATGAAGGAGACAAGAAACTTAGAACTAAGGACAAATTTCATGACAATTAGAAGTTAATCAGTGGAACAACTTATTTCCAGAAGTTATAAATGCTCCAACACTGGACGTTTTTAAGAAGAAATTGGATACTAATAGAAAAAGGCATTTTTTATTGTTTTGGAATTATTTGTAATTTATGAACATACTTTTTCATGGTTTGGAAGTATTAGTTTTGAGAAGTATTTCAGTGAGTTTTTTGATAACAAGATTAACATGAGTAAGCAATGTGAGATAGTTATTAGATTAGCTAACGTGATTCTTGGCTATATTAGAATAATTAATAATACGTTAATTATTTCTCTGTATTCAGTGCTGGTGAGACTACATCTTTACTACAGTACTGTGTTCAATCTGAACATAAAAGTTTAGGACAGCATAGGACAGATTCAGAGGAAGCAATAAATATGGTAGAATTTAGAAGATGTCCTTGAGGCTAGCCTGGGGAATTTGAGATATTTAGTATGGATAAAAGAAGACTGAGAAGAGACATAATAATCATGTTTATGTACATAAAGCAAAAGTACTAAGAATGATTGTCAATGACTTTTTTTCTTGGTTGCAGCAACTAGAAACAGTGAGCATAAGTTGTAGCCACCTAGCAGGGGTGGGTTTCAACCGGTTCGCGGCGGTCCCTGCGAAGCGGTTGGTTGGCGAACCCGGAAGTAAGTAACTTCTGGGAACGGCGAAGGGCCCAGCCGCCAGCCCGTGCTCCTTACCCGGTTTTGACGAGTTCTGCGCTTCCACGCATGCGCAGGATGCATACAGCGCCTGCGCGATCCTCCAGGAGCAGCTGGAGCCTCGCACAGATGCTAGTATGCATGCATGCGCTGCGCGCGTGCACGAGGACGCCGCCGACCCCGTTCCAACCGAACCGGCTGGAACGGGGTGAGAAACCCACCCCTGCCACCTAGATATTATTTAAATATAAGGAAAAATGTCTTGATGGCAAGAGCTGAAAGTGTGGAATAGTATACTTTAGATTTTTCCTTTCTGAGCATTTTTGAGGGCCTAGAGAACTACAATTCATTGATAGTTTAATTAGTTTTCCGGCAGACTGCAGATGGTTGAAATGAACATTGTGTCCTTGCCATTGTAGTTTCTATGATTGCATGGGTACACTTTGAGTTATAACAAGTACTTTAATGAGTAATGAAAGCAAGGCTAAAATATAATTTTGACTTTATATTATTACTTCAAATCATTTAATAATATTAGTATTCTGTCACATTAAAATTATTATTTCATAACACTTGGAAAGATTTCAGATGTTCAGGCTTAATTATATTTTTTCAGCACTATTCTGAATCTCTCAGAAAAAAAGCTATGGTAGAAGAGGAATTAAGTCCAGGTAAACTTTTAAAAATCTTTCAGGAAATCTTTCAATAAAGCTAGAAATCTTAAGAAGCACTTGGGATACAGCAACTGGAAATAAATTTGGCAGAGAGAAGAAAGTCAAACAAGCAAGGTGTTCTTTTCATCTTATATGGATTGATGTGAAGAAAAAAATCAAGATACAATGATCTACAGTATCCTGCTTCTGAAAATGTCTTACTGATATCTGTTTCAAATTCTGATTCTTCAGCATTATTGAAGTTGCTTATTATTCAGAAACTCAAGTGTGCTACACAAAGTTCTTCCTCTTTTTTGCATGCTTGTATGCAAACTCTGAGAACAAAGACTACATTTCTTCAAATTTCTTTCCTTTTATTTTTATATACTACAAGACTGTCTCTAAGGTTTGTGGTTCATTTATACCCAAGTACCACTTGGCAATGTTCCAGTTATATATATATGGATTTAGATTTTTCTTCCTACTCCCCTTAAATTAGTCTCTCTTTTTTGTATACAATGGTTTTCCATTTATTATCTTTAAGGAAGAACCTGTTCTCACTAAAAGGGGGATCCTTTTTATTGTTCCTATTTCTCAAGCTGCCATGTCTTTTCAGATAAGCCATCAAAATTCAGCGTGTTTTCCCAGAACTATCATTCATAGGGACACAAACATTTACAATATTTTTTGGAGTATAAGACACACCTTTTTCCCCCAAAAAAGAGGGAGAAAATTTGGGTGCATCTTATACACTGAATACAGCATTTTTGGCCTCCCAAAATCCTGTCCCCTTTGTAAAAATGGAGATGCAGAGGGTTTGGGAGGCTTACAAGTGCTCCTGGGGGCTGGGGAGACAAAAATAAGCAAAACATGGGCTGTTTTTGCTCATTTTTGCCCCCCCCCCCCCACTGCCCACAGGAGCACTCTACAAGCCTCTCAAAGCTCTGCATGACACCCCTTTTTTGCAAAAAATGAGGCCTGTTGAGGGTTTGGGAAGCCTGCAGAGTGCTTTTTTTTTAAAAAAATACTTCTTTAAAATCATGGTGTGTCTTCTACTCTGGTGTGTTTTATAGTCCGAAAAATACAGTATTTTCAAATAATTGCTTTCTCTTACCTTTGAACAGTGGAGCATATGAAAAACTAACTTTTTGTGTTTTTTTGAAAAAGAATAAAGATTAGGAATTTAGGTTAGGAATTTTTAGAAGAGTATTTAAGATGTCATTGTTCAGATCTGTATCACTTGAGCATAGGCAAAGTAGCACAATAAGAAAATTACAGTGTTAATAAATTTTTGCACAACCCTGTGTGCGACAGTAGGATGGAGGAAACAATGCATGAAAAGTAGCGCATGACACATATCCCTATTTTATTACAGATCATTTCTCCTTACCTCTGAAGTATGTAGGAAGTATTCTGTAATAAACGTAGAAAGTGAAGTAACAAGATGGTATTGTATCATCATTCATTATGAAAGTGCTGTTTTTGCTAAACATTTTCTGTTAAAGAATAATCATAAGTAATCTTGATTTAAAACTGGGAAAACTAGTAGAGAAACTGAAATCACTTTTGTTTGTAGAAATTTCCCAATGTGCCTTATTGAGTTTGAAAAAAATTCAACAGTCTTTCCTTTTTTCAGTCAATAAAACTCTTATTTTGAAAGTTGCTATTATTTGCTTCAGGAGGTGCTCCATCACAATGTCATAGAAAAAATATCAGTTAAAAACCAAAACAAATTTAAAGAAGTTTTTTTTTAATCCTTCATCTTTAGAAGCTGCATAAATCTGCAAAAGTGTAGCATTTGACAAGAAATTTAGAAACCATTTCTGGATCTTATAGTCTCCTAATTTATATCCTTGGCCATGCCAATGAAGAGCCAAACTGATCATCAGTCAAAAGTTTAAAGAGTGTTTTCTAAATAAGCAGCAGTTTTCTTACAATAAGCTTCTTCACTTTACATTACTAATCAGCAAGGCTTTTAATGTTCCTAAAATCAAAATGGATTTGGAAGGTGCATTTAAACTGAAACCTGGAAATATCGGTAATCTTTTGCTTTCATTTATTAAATTTACAAAAGGCCTTCAAACAAACATCTGGCATCAGACAAACACCTGGCAATGCAGCTGTAGTTTTTGCATTTGGAATAATAAGTACATAAGACAAATCCTTTTTTCTCGCCCTTTCTATTGCTCATGAAAGCTGGGGGAGGTAAGATAGAGCTTTGGATACATCTAGCTGTAAAGGATATATCTGTTCATTCCTTCTCTAGCATAATTTTTTTGCACAGTATGAACAGCTATACAGAATAGGTATTTTGCAGCTTCCATTTCTCTAGTACAGTGTTTCTCAATCTTGGCAACTTTAAAATGTGTAGATTTCAATTCCTAGAATTACGGGAAGTACACATATCATAAAGTTGCTAAGCTTAAGAAACACTGTTCTATATATTGAACTGCTAAACAACTAAAGTGACACAATATAGCTGGTTTGGCTTCTCATCCATGATTAAAATCTTCATCGAGAATATCATGTGTCCCCTTGTGTGTTGGGGGAAGTGAGACTGCAAACATTGCAGCCTGATGGAAACAGAGTTTGAGCCTGAAATTATATTTGAGCCTTTATGCTTTATAAAAGTTAGTCAAAAAAACCTGTCATAGCCACTTAAGAAGCATGTAAAGCAAAGATACATTTCAAATGTAAGAAGAATGTCAGCATTTGGCACAGAGGGTTATGACTGAAAAGAGAAATGAATGCAAAATTAAAGAACTTCATGTAAAAATGCATTTGCTTAGGTGCAGAGGTAAACATGTCCCTGCTCTCTAATGCATACAGCAAACAATATGAAGAAATAGAAGACAAGTGTTAAATCTACTTGTAAAACATTTTACAACAATTTTTATTAATTACAAACAACAAAGATTACAGAGTTTAAAATAATATAAACTAAGAAAAATATAAAGAAGTAAAGAATGACCAAAGGCAGGGGGAAAAAATGCACCAAATGACACAGTGCTTTGAGCAATCCTGTAGCTTGTCTGTTGTCCCTGTCATAAGATTTGTAGGTCGGTCTCAGCCACTCACAGGGGTTAAAGGCCATAGGCCGTGACCTGTTGATTTACCAAAGTATGATCAACCCACACAAATTATAAGCGTAAGAGAGTCCTGACAACTTCAATATGATAAGCAATGAGAGCAATTATTTGTGACATGTGAAACCAGTGTGAAAGCATAATTCTGTCACTGCATGACAAGGCATTATTAGCAGGGCAGGCAGCAGCTTGAAGGGGAAATGGCTTTCAAAAACTCAGGGAAAAAGGAGAGGGCAGAGAATAACCGAGCTACTCTAACAAATTGGGTCATAGCTTAGCTCCTCTGAGTAATGGGCTTTATTCTTAGTAGAGGGGGGGGGGAATGAAAAGAAAGGAAATTGAAGGCAGGAGCCTACTAAAGACTTACTGAAGTCATTACGGATATTGTTGGATGCAGATTTGTAAAAACTTATCTTTGTTTTTATCTTGCATACAAAGATGCAAGCAAACCTATTTTACATATAAGCAATCTATACTTTATGGACAAGCCTGGATCTAAGGAAATAGAAATAGTTTGTTCAAACAGAAATACTGAATTTCTGAAGATAAAACTACCAGGAAACTTTGGGTGTGTGTGTGTGTGTGTGTGTAAGTCCTACCATTCAATTTTACAAAAGCTCCTAACCTACTAGAAATAGCCTTTCAAGCTTTTTCTGGTCCTGGCTGTACACAAGTAACGTCCTACATTTGATATGTGTGACTGTACAATTTTAGATCACTGGTAAGTTATTTTTTTTCTCACTTAAAAGAAAAAAAGGAAAGGAAAAGTAGCCCATTTTTTTCATAGCATAAATGTTGTGCTTGTAGGTGGAGGTTTTTATATAGGGCGTTGACAAATATAATTATTGTAGTTATCACTACAATATCTCATTTAGGTATCACACATCAGATTTGAGTGCTTCCTTTGGATTAATGACATATCTTGACCTAAGCATTGCCTGTATTCCATGGTTCACACAAATGGGATCGTTCTAGGAAAGTATTTCAGTTTGGAACTAACTCAAAAACAAAAAACATTCCCCTCAGTTTCATCTATCTTGATATTATCATGTGCAAAATTCTCATTAATTTGATTTTGTTGAGTTTTTAGTGTTATCTATTTACTCCAAATGTGACTTCCAGGCATCCCATGAAGCTCTAACTATCTTTATATTTTATCTATGCACAAAGACACAAGCTTCCCTGGCCAATGTGAGTTTGTTCATTCACATAAAATACTGGTAGAGTTTTGAAAAACAGCTGCCAAATTATCACAGACTTTATAAAGATGGCTGAAACAAATACATGTGATATTCTTGCTATAATCTGTTCAGGTCTCCAAAGTTCATAGTCAGTCAGAAAGTACATTGGTGCTTTGTAAAATGTTATGGCTCCATGGCAGCTATTTTGGGAAGTAACATATTCCACAACACTTTCCCCATTGTGTTCCACATTTGGAAATTTCCTGTTGACTTAGTACACAGATCATTAATTTTAATACTTATTTAAAGGGGTTTTCCTTCCATACAATTACTCTGAACACAAAGTATTATCACATGATGTGACACCTCCATGATATCATGTAATTTGGTTTAAATATTATTGAATCAATTTTATTAAAATCAAATGTAAAAGGTAGCATGTGATGGTTGCCTTTTCTTCCAATAATTGGTTTATAGGCTCCTTTGTGGATAACAAGGAAGATTTGTTATCTATTTTGTACAAAATTCAAAGCACAAAATTAATTTTAGGCTAACTAGCCATAGACAGAGAAAGCTTCAAACTCTGATAGCTAGTTCCAAATAATCTTTTCCAAATAAACTTTCATGTTTTCTTGATTGCTTTAAATAAATTGAAATGATAATAGTGATTATTAAATGGTGTCATTTAATACTTTAAAAGTTTTTAAATTAGAGTTGATTTTGTGCTTCGTTATGGTTTGCTAGGATTAAGACAAAAATTTAAAATGTAAAGTGCTGAAATGACCTTTTTTTTCAAACCCAGATTATTCTCACAAAACCCTACTTTACTACCAGCTGTACAATATGCGACACACCAGTCGTGCAGGGTGGGCTATCGATCAGCTACATGACAATCTGTCTCTGTAACTCCGTATACTCTAGGCAATAAAAATGAAGATAACTGAGTTCTTGGACAACTGCCATGAACTGGGGTTAAGGCATGAATTGTGCAGAACAATGTTGTTATATTGCAGCTGTATTTACCTTTGGGCTATTATGTCACAAACATGGGCTTGGGAGGGTCAAAGGACAACTAGGTAGCAGAGTAAAGGTTGAAGCACTCCCTTTTCTCATATATACTTCCTTTTCTCCAGAAATCATCTTCTATACCAGAAGATTTTGCAAAGAAAATAGAACTGACAGATAAAGTATTAACAAAACTGAGATGTGAGTTCTATTAATTTAGTTGCTGGTTTTTTAAAAAACTTTTATACTGTTTCTGTTTTAAAATTTTGTTAGCCATCTAGAATGCTCACCAGAGGAGAAAGGTGGTCTTTGAATAAAAACAAAAGTCATTTTGTCCGGGCTGAAGAACTGTTAGATGTTCAGTATTCATAAATAAATAGTACTAGCACTTCACTAAACCAATGTTTTGCAAAAGCTTCCCATCTTAATAAATCAGCAGTGCCATTTGGTATCATCAAATCTGATGAAATGCTTACAGTTTTAATATTTAGCATTTGCAAATTAGAAGGGAATAACATCTATTGAACTAAAAGGTATACTGTAGACGTGGTTTATTCCCATCTATATACACCATATTGGCTTTGTCAGACTCTTTTATACTGCTTTGTTTTCTGAAGCCAAATTAAGTTTCCAGCAAATAGATATATGTTTTGGCATTATAGCTTACCATCATAAAATAGACAGCTATGTCTCATTGAGCCCATCATAGTTTAAATTAAGTGTAGATGGAGCTAAAGTGTACTGATATATTTCCCAGAATGTACATTTAATAATCTTATTCTGTACAGAAAGTATTGTTGAGATATCCCAAAGGATATCTCTTTTTTTTGAAGATGTTTTGGGGCAAAAGAGGCCATCTATATTAAAACAGAGCAGCCCTCTCTCAATAGAGGGGGAGAGATATGACACCACCTATCTCCTGTTTACAACACCATTCTTTCAGCAATTTCAAGAAGGTTCCACACCCATCTGCACTCGGATTCAGGTGACCCTGAGGGCACAGATAAACCCCAAGGGATCTGAACAATTCTCAGAGAGTTAATAACCCACTTTCAAAGTGCTAACAACCAGATAATTGCAAGGAATATACATCCTTCCATTCCCCAGCTTTCAATCCAAACTGAGGCTACCTCTTGGATGAAAAGTGAACTGTCTTCAGTGAAAACACAACAAAATTCAGTTGCTTTTTTAAAAAGCACTCTTGGACAACCATGACCCATAAGAATCTCCATAAATATTGTCAAGAATCTACATAAATATTGTCAAGATGACTTATCAAAATGCTTATTTACACTCTAGTCAACTAAGTAGAATAAAGACTAAGTGCCATGGTCTACGGTCCTGAATGTGTAAAGGATCCTATTTCTTGACCCTGACAGATTATAATTTGTATTTAATTTCTTTTTTTGCATTCATTTTAACTCTTTTAATTGTTTTATGATTGTTCACCACCCAGTTTTACTGGTTTTAGATGGGTAGCTATCAGTGGTGGGTTTCAAATTTTTTTAGAATCTATACTGTAGGTGTGGCCTGTTTTGTGGGAGGGGCTCAGTGGTCATGTGACCAGGTGGGCATGGCCAACTTGGAAAATGTGTTGAAACTCACTTAACAATGCTCTCACTTAGCAACCAAAATTTTGGGCTCAATTGTGGTAATAAGTTCTATTTTTCTCTTTCTTTTTTTCTTTCTTTCACTCTCTCTCCCACTTTCTTTTTCTTTTTCTTTTTTTCTTTTTCTTTTTTCTTTCTTCCTTCCTTCCTTTCTCTTTCTCTCTGTCTCTCTCTGTCTCTCTGTTTGTCTGTCTCTCTCTCTGTGGCTCTTTGTCTATCTCTCCTTACCTCCCTCTGTGTCTCTGTCTGTCATTCTCTCTGTGTCTCTGTCTGTCTCTCTTTTTCTCCTCCTGTGTGTGTGTGTCTGTCTGTCTATCAACCCCTCTCTCTGTGTGTGCGTCTGTCTGTCTGTCTGTTTGTCTGTCTCTCGCACACCTATCTTTTCCACAGATGGTACAGATGGGCTCCGGAGTTGTTCCACACCTTGGAAAACATAGGCGCACACACACAGCCTGCACAATTACAGCCCTAGAGAGCGGAGACTCTCAGAGGGAAGCCAGGGGTAGCGGGGCATCCAGGATAAGGCAGCGCAACCCATGCGGCATGTACAACAGCAAAAGAAGGAACAGGAGAGGAGTTTGGCTGTTTGAAAAGCCCCACGTGGAATTCCTCTTAGGTTAATGAGCTTGCTGAAAGACAGGAGGGGGAGGGCTGGTTTGAATGTGGGCAAGCGGGTGGTTTGGGGCCAGCACCTCTTTTGCTCATTCAGGCAAGCAGAGAAAGAAAGGAGGCTTGTGATAAAGCACCCCCGCCACCAAGGGCAAAGGGGAACACCTTCACCCTCAGCTATTGCATGCCTTCTTTCTCCACCTCCTACCCCCAAACTAGCAAAGAAGGCAGGCCACTAAACTGCCTGCTCGCCTGCATTCAAATCAGCCCGCCTCCTCTCTTTTGGCATGGGCTCTCTGGAGGGGGAGGGAAGGCCTGTGTGCTTCCAGTGGGAATCGGAAATGTGGGGATCTTAATGTAGTAGGGTGGGGGAGGCTGGAGTGGAAGGTTAAATAAACAAATTTGACTTCGCTTCCTTGCGGTGCAAGAGAGAAAGTTGCCTGAGACACCGCTGGGAAAATGTCCCCTTCGGATTTCCGGAACAGCAAATTTCAAGGCAAAATGCAGCTGCATCTCAGGCAACCTTCTCCCAGGAGGTGAAATTGGAGGCACCCTGCCTCCAGGTGGAAGGCGAGTGAAGGATGCAATGATGGGAAAGGCTGGCTATCCCCGAAGCCAGCTCTTGAGGAAGGACGCAGAGATGAGGCCCAGGGCTTGCTTCCCTGCTGGGCAATGGTGAGGGCTTTTTTGCACACCTTCGGAGAAAGAAAGAAGGTGTGCAAGAAAGCCCCCTTCCCACTGCCTCTCAGAGGTGGGGCGATTGGTGAGCCAGCCAATCAGTGGGCATCAGGTGGGGAAAGCATGGTGCTGACAGGCGGGGGAAGTGAGTGAGCAAGCGGTGAACAGACAGGTGGGGGGAGCGAGTGTTCCGGTACTGTCCCACAGGATGAAGGGTTCTAAAATGTACAGTAAATTTGACGAACCCCTTCTGGCATACCGGTGCGAACCAGGAGCAACCCACCCCTGGTAGCTATATAGGTAATGGGAAGGGAAGGATAAATAACACTTAAAATTTAAATGTTAAAAAGACCATGTTAATGGTAGATATTCTAGATTATAAAAATCTAGAAGAATAAAAAGTTTGTTGCTAGTGCTGAAAATTCAATACAGTAGATGCCCAGTGAAACTCCATGGGAAGGCTATTCCATATCTCAGTCTCTGAGTTTTGAGAAAGACACCTCTGATTTACAGCCTATCTCTGAGAAAATAACCAAAAATAATACCCTTTCCCTAATTTACCCATTTTTTTCCTTTAAAGATGTACTGACCTATCAAAGCATTTGAAGGAAGCTTCCTCCCTCCCTTGCAATAATGAACATTGGATTCTGCTAAAAATATGAGATGAGTTTCAAGTCACGAAAACGTATTGCTGCTTATGATCACCATCCCTCAATAAGCAATTTATGGAATATTTCTTTAAATGCTATTTGATTTGATACTACCATTTTTTCCTCCAAACATATTTTCTGATGTTCTTATTTAATAATGACATTTCAGTACAAAGACATAAAATATCCAAATGTTTTTAATCTTCAAGTAACCTGTGGTAAGTCTGCTAGCTATAAAATAATAATAATGTTTTGGATTTCTACAGCTAAATTAAAGAAGAAACTACTCTAGGGGATCATTATACTTAATTTCACCTTGTACTGTCCTGAAAACAAAACACAAGACTTGATGTGAACATAGAATATAAGATTTAATATCTCTCTTTTTCATTTAAGCAAATATACTTAAACTCCCTACATTGGAGAATGTATCCTAATTGCCAAGACAACTGTTATAGATAATGAGCTATATTATGATGAACTGGCATTTGTGTAGATAGAATTCTTTTGGAAATGGAAAAAGAAGAAAAAGCATATAGCAAATGCATTATTGGAAAGTACATTTTCAAAAGAAAACACAATTTGTTATAAGGAAGAATTGGCAGGAAATATTTAAAAAATCCTTTGTTATAAGTTGTCTGATATCAAGGAAGGAGGAACAGAGGAGGGTGGGAAGGAAGGAAGAAACAAAGGAAGGAAGAAGTGTAGGTGAATGTAGTCATTCTACCTGTATCTTGTTTTCAAAATACAGATGTCACACTTTGGTTTTTATTGACAGCTATCCAATCTAGTCTAGAGAACTGAGACTTCTGCTTCTCAGTTCCAACTTTCCAATATAGTCCTTTAGATATATTATGTAAAATCATAATTTTGAGGCTAGCCTGGAATTCTTGCCCAGCCTGCTAGTGAGGAAGATTAGTATTATCTCAAACATGTGTCAAAGAAAGGGAGTTTTCCATGGACAAAATAATCAATATAGCAGAGAGAGAAGAACCTCCCCAACAACTATGGCTTTTCAGGTGTTCCTACAGTACTGGTAATCTTGCTATATCTTCCAGCCAGATGATTTCTGCCTCTCCACCTCCACCCAGTTTTTATCTTCTTCAACTAGTGTGAAATCTTGATAAAAAGAGGGAAAGACTTCACACTTTCTAGTAAAATTTAGGAAGAAAGACAATGATTTTCACTGCATCTGCCCTTTTCCTTACACTTTTACATAACTGTCCCCAATGGCCCAGCCTTGCCCTACTTCCAAATGGCAGTAACATAACTGTTCTCATTTTGGAGAAAAATTACTAAAGGGAGAAGAGTTTATGAGGTGACAAATCAGATATTAAAAGGGATCCTTTCTTTTCCCTTTCCTAACATTGACCTTTGAGGATCAAAGAAGCTACAATCAACAGGTGACTCCTCCATCTCTTCAGTTCAGAAAAAATATTTTATTCTCCATTAACAAGTGAAATAGTTGCATGTGCTAAAAGTACTCCTTGTATCTGTATGTGTGTGTATGTGTGAAGCTACACCTTAGAAATACTTTTCCCTCATTTTCTGCTGTAGCAGAAAAGCTAAAAAATTCTGACTTTCTTTGTTGCGATGAGAGTATGTTTCATTTTCTGCCCTCTTCTATAGTTGAATGCTATATAAAGTGTATATAATTCTTGAAAATTTTCCCCTTTTCCTTTGCAGTCTCTGAACTCCATATTTAACTTACTGAATTAGATGTGTAACTCTCTGAACTTTCTTTCTCTCTTTGAACTGGATAATATGCTCACTTCTCAGATTTTTAATTTGATTGCTTTGTAAGCTAGCATTAAACATTCTTTGTTCTAATTGCCCATAGATTGCCAACTGATTCATATTATTTCTTTATATCATTTGTTTAATGTATTATTTAATTGATTGTATTGGGTTGTGATTAATAATACTTTAAGTTGAATCCATAAACTTCCTTGATTATATATAGGGTTAATGTCCAGAGAGAGCTTGGGCTACAACACACACTGATTCAAAATATTATTTTCTCATTCTTTCCCAGTCCATCTAACATTCATTTAGAAAGACTTTATCCTCAAAATCCTCAACTTTCTTCTTTCTACTCCTTCATTGTTCTCTCGCTGTTACATAGCTAATTTCTCTTCTATCTTTTCCCAATCCCACTTTTCTTAGAACTTCAACAAATGTCATACAAATTTCAAACTCTTCCATTTTCTACCATTCTCTTGCCTTTTAATATCATCCCAACTGTCCAACTTTTCCCTATCATTCTCTCAATCTTAGATAATAGTTCTCCATGTCATTTCTTCCTTGCTCTTCTTGTCTCTGCTTTCCCAAACCAAGGTCCATTCCAAACTTTTTCCTCCTTTTAATCTTATATAGGGAAATGGATTAAGTTACAGGAATGCAGATTCTGTCAGGATACTAGAAAGTAAACTATTTCCTAACTTTATTTGATTGAGAGTAATCCACCTTCCAAGAGAACAAATTCTTATTCACATGATATTTTCAAACAAATCCAAAAATATTTATAAGTTTTAATTCTTATGCTATGACACTGAACAAAGGAATTGGACTTAATGTCATAATTGGTCCCTTTCCAAGATTATAAATTTTATGAGTTTAATTCTTATTGTCATTTCTTCTACCACAAGCTGTTTGTAGACTACCTGTTTACAAAGTACCAGGTCCAATTCTGTCAAATCACATAATAGTTTCCATTCTGATATTGCTGTTTATTATAATGAGTGGAGGAAAAAAGCAGATTGCTGTAGCAAATATTTGGTAATGTAGAGAAAAATTAGTAGATTATGTACCATGAAAAGTGAATGGAGAAAATTTCACTGCTCCATCTCAGAATTGAGTTGTATGTTGTATGGTAATAAATATTGTGAAATGCTCTTGGGATCAAACTTGATCTATGTCATCTAATTAGGGATGAGCTACATAATATTTAACATCTAATTAATTTAAATACCTTGGGCCTTATCATCTGATATTAATTTTTTAGTAGAGGTCCTTATTGATATCAAAGAAGAGATAGTAGAATAAAAAGCCCTATAGCTAGAGGGCTACACATAAATAAGAAGCAGAAAAGAAAGAAGGAAGGAAAGAAAGAAAGAAAGAAAGAAAGAAAGAAAGAAAGAAAGAAAGAAAGAAAGAAAGAAAAGATTATACAACTCTAGGAGATAGAATTATTTAGATAATTCATATTTGATATTCTTTTCCATTTTTGTGAAAAAATATTGCTGGAACTATGTTGATAATATTTTTTTTAAAAGCAGAATTGTGTAAAAAGTAGTGTTGAATATGGAGAATTAACAAAGGTGCATTCAACACTGGAACGTACATATATAAGGACATGCACACACATATACATTTCTGCACGTATGTGTGTAGATATTTGTACGTATATGTGCCTGCCTGCCTGCCTGCCTGCCAAAACCAACCTATGATACATTGGCTCATCATTTCAGAGATATTTCCTTACCGAAAATGATAAATAGAATGGCTATGGGCAAAGAAAAAACCAGTAGGAGCAGGAGTGATTTCTGATTTCCTGTTGGCATTCCCATTGACTTTCTTTATGGAAAGCTAGTAAGGAGTTTTGGAAACAATATTCACATGATTGTGGTTGACTGCAGTGACATGGCAGAGTTAAAGCAACAACATTGTCTAATTTCAATCCTACAGGAGTTGTGTGTTATTTTGGTCACATTCTTTAAGTTAGATCATTTGAGATGCATTAATTCAAAAATTGTAGTCTTACGATGCACAATTTCAAATTGACAAACAGGAAAGGTTTAGTAATATATTAATGATATACTCTCTGTATGATTGTGTGTTTGTTTGTGTATATGTGTTGGGAGGGTCTTGAGAACTATTTTCCTACAACCTTCTCCAGCTTGGCTAACAATTGATAAAGCAGCATAATCTGATATTCTTAGTTCTCTAACTTCATCATGACAGAAAGGGTTTAAAATAGTTTATATTTTGGAAATAGATTTAGGCCAGAAATGAAGTGGTATTTTGTCTTTTAAACTCTTTTTTCAAATTATAAATCTGCAATTTAAAGAGGAAAATGCATATCATTTATATTTCCAGGTTTTCTCTATTAAACAAAGTTGTTAACAGGAATTCCCAGAGAAATTTGGGAAATCAAATTTCCTGATGTAATTATCTCCAGTAAATAGGCCAGCAGGCTTTTAAAATGTAAATTAACCAGCATAAGCTGTTTAATTACCTACTCTTTCTTTTGTATCAAACATCGAGACATACATTCTTTTCCCAATGCTTTTCAAAAACTGCTGTGGGATTTTGTATGGATTTTTAACTGGACAAACTTAGATGCTATTAAATTTTATCCAATGCTTCTATTCCTAGTATGCGTATTGCCAGATCAAGTAAATTCATTCCCACTGAACTTCATGGATTATTTATTTTGTAATACTGACTTTTGGCTACTGGTATTATTTAATCCATGCTATTACAGCCATCAATGGTGCAAGGCTACTCAGGGAGATTTTGACCTTCCTAAGGAAATATAATATCAAGTGCAAATATCCCCATCAGCTAACTGTGTTTGGAACTAAGACAAAAGACATGAAAACACAGCTAAACATTATAAGAAATGAATTAACGCTTACCTTAAGTAGAGTGTTCCTCATTACTTCAGGGGTTCAAACAGCAATGACTGTTACCTATTTTTTCAGTGTGCTACAGTTGGGATTTTTGCATTGATGAAGGGATTGACCTTGACCTAAATAGCCTGTTTCTAATTCAAGGTCTATGGTCTATAATTTTATCTTATTTCTGACTTTACCTCTGATTATTGCTGGAAAACAGGTCCTGACAGATTTAGTCTGAGATAATGTAGAACTTGCAAGTAAAACTTGAATATGCAGCACAAGATTGTACTTTGCTGTTTGCGTTGGTTCAACTTGCAAAACAGATCCAGCTTTCAGACTCTACTGGATGATAATCTTGAGAGAAGATGAAGCTTCTCTTTAGTACTATAAAATTCTCATACTACAAAAAATGTAAAGGATATTTCATTATGGCCATAATAAAATGTATTCTCTTAATCCCTCAATCACCAGAATTGTCTGTTAGCAGGTGAACTTTAGTCTGTTGGTATGTGGAGCTTTCATTACAACTTTGGAAAATAAATTTTAAAAAAGCATATTGCAATTGCATAAGATAATTTCATTTTCTTCTGTAGGAAGCCAAAATGACTATGGCCAATAACTAAAGGGAAGGAATGCGCTCATTGCAAATCCAACTGGCCAATGGTAGGTGGGACAAAGAATGGTGGGGAGGACTAGTTTATATTTCTGTTGAACATTCATGTTCTCTAGAATTGATCATACAGTAAATCTCCAAAAGTTTATGGAAAGAGGAGAAAGAAAGTAGAAGGTATCTATCAGTAATTATTCAGTAATGCTTTTGGCTGGTTGAAGTTGGCAGAGTCCTCAGCTTCATGATAACACATCGTGAAGCTGGCTGGTGGTTCCCAGGCTGAGACTCGATCAACATCAATATTATCATGAGTAATCATAGATCATCGTATAACAAGTTTCCATTCTGTTTTATATTCAGTTTTACACAGCTGAAAGTGAATTCAGGTTGAATGTGCATTTGCTTGGGAATGAAAGACAATGTCATAAGACATGTCATTTAAAAGCAGATAACAAAACATCTTCATACTACATTAATGCCCAGACTATGACACATATAGACCTAATTTTATTTAATAAATATTTAAATGTGGACATGAATTTCCCAGCAATTAGAATTAAAATAGCTTACACAAAACAAAACTTGTTAAAGGCATCATAAAAACCAACCAATTAAGAACTTGAAGACAATTGAAAATTACAACCTATGCCTGTATTCATGTTTTATTTATAATGAAAAATAATTTAGAAAAACAGTGAGAATGTATGAACCTTTACTAATCACTTAAAACACTTAACAGATGACTTTTAATGAGTTTCCGTTGGTGAATAGTTTGCATATAGACATAATCACACACTACTATTGTCTGTTTTCATTTCTGATTGTAATAAGATACCTGATTAACTTTCATGGGATTATATGATATTTCCTCTTTGAAAATTTTGGATGGATCTCTGGTATTCTTCATCCCAGGACATTATGATTCTCTTCATAATGCAATAATTATGTGACTGCTTCTTGTTTGTAGTCCAATCCTCGATAATTATGGTTCATATATAAATTAAACTCTGTTCCACTCTTGCTTATGGAAAAAAGAGGTAAATGCACTTAATCCAAGTTTATCTTCCAGTGACTACATGCATACAACCTTGAAAGTATAATTGACAACTGTATAGAGTAGTTTGCAACAATTCTGCTTTACGTTCATTCACAACTCTGATTTTTTAAGCTTACTTGTACATATATTTGCTTATTTTTACTTCACAGATTCTATGCCACTTTTCACAAAGGTTCCAGTAAAGAATTTTGAAACTTTAGATGGGCTAGAGTATACTTTCATTAAGTTTTTTTAAATGGAAAATTATGGCTGTTGCCAGTATCAAGCTTCAAAATATCTCAAGTATTGACATCCTCATTCAGAAGCTCACCTGGCCTAAGGGCTTGAAAGGAGTACGTGCAATTTGGAATCATTAACAAGAGAATGATCATAGTATTTTTATTACACTACTGTTGACACTTCTGAAAGACTTATTTTTTATTGTTACACCATCTCTTTTTGAATGAGCAACATCTAGATTTACAAATAATAAACTTGTTAAATAAACTGAGAGTTACCAAAGCATCCTATTTGAATGAATGAACATATTAACCCTATTCATATACACTCCAAATGACTCACTAAGCCTTTGGACTACACACCTTTCATATTTTCATTTCTTGATTTTACAGGTTACTTGATTCTCAGGTTTTTTTTTATTTCTAAGCTATTTATCATTAACTATCCATCACATTTTCTTAAAAATAAATTGCACTTAATCACATTTGTTATGGATTGTAGTCTTTACGACACATACAATAGGGCATCTACCCTAAAACAGCAATATAGCATTTGAATCCAGTGCTGTACGACTATTTTAGAAACAGACCACTGAAAAATTACTTTTTCTCAGATCAAATACAATGGGCCTGCTTGATAGGGAAATCTAAGAAGTTCTGAATGGGTGGCTTTTGTTGTATTCCATATTCCTCGTTCATAAAAAAATATATGTTTTTTTTTTTTACAAATAAGCCTATGATGAAAAATGGGTTTCCGTTTTACTATATGAAAAACAAAACATCACTTGAACTTTTGGTACTTTTTCAGTTACTGCATCAGCTTTTAGTTATTATAAATGAAAAATGTTTGTTTTTGGCCTTGACAGTCAACAGAAGCCCTTTTGCCATTTCTCAACATGGTGCTCAATAACTTGAGTATTATTTTACCATAAACACTTGTAGGTTCGCCACAAAACTGCATCTGGATAATAGCCAGGCAGACTGATCCCCAGAATTCCTTGTGCCAGCATTTAACTGGCAGGAAGTGCATGCATGTCTTTCCCTCCAGAGAGACTTTAAATCAGCACACTGTGCTGCAGGCAAGAAGGGAAAGAATGACTGAAACAAAGCATAGTTGTAACCCTATTATAGACCACTGCAGTGAAATGTATTCCCCTCAAGAGCCACAGAATTGTGTTATCCTGAGGCTTGTCTATTGTTCAGGAACAGGTAGAGCTTATATTCCGGTTTGGTCTTGTTCCTGATCTTGAATTATGACCTGGTCAGGTTTCTCCAGATTTTCAAGTGTGCCCAAAAGTAACCATAAAAGAAAACACAAACCCATATTATGACATGATCGTTTTCAGAATAGGGATATGCATTTTAGTACAATTGCCATGCATGTATAGGACTGTATTTACAACAAATGTATCCATATACGTGAGTACACACATACATATACACAAATACACTGAGAGGATTTTTTTGTGTGGGGAGAAGTGTTCTTTTTTTAAGAGGGTTGTCGCATATAAAATATGATAACATTTTCATAAATTCTTTATTAAAAACAACGAATGAGATTACTAGGACCCCATGGATATAAAACTGAATACTGGCTGATGGGCCACCTAATTTTACACTGGAATTATTTGGGAAGAGAAAACAGCTGTGATTTGGAAAACAAAGTAAATCAGAATTTCTACTTATAGTTTATTGTGATTCATTGCATAGTCAGACTGATATGGATTTGGTATTTTTATCCATTTATTATATGTCATTTTCCAAGGACCTACTATAAGAATTTGTTATTGTATCCTTGAAGGATGTGAACTGTTCCAAGTATAGCTACCTATTGCGATGGCTGATTGTGATTTTATCAATGGTGTTCAAGTAGTACTCCAAATGTTTTAGTATTGAATTCAAAGTGCTTGTTACTATTAGTATTATCTTTTCTCACAGCCATGTTATTGCTAAACAATCACTACAAGTTGTTCACAACAATTCTAACTGATATATTGAAAATAATTTTGCAAGAATTTTTGAGTTTTTATTTAAAAGACAATGTTAGAAATGTGCTTGACATTTGTAATATTTGGAGCAAAATACTGAAAAACAAGTCACATTAATTTTCTTAGATGCAGAGAAGACATTTCACAATTTGAAGTGGGCTTTCTCATGCAAGATTTTGGAAGATATGAATTTTAAAGAGAAGTTTTTAAAACAGGTAAGATTGATTTATACCTGCACAAAGCACAAATAATTGTTAATGGAGATCCAGCATGTTCTGATGTTGGTGCTGGAAGATTCTTTAAAGAAAATTGACATATCAATGGGCAAATTAAAATATATTAGAGCATTAGCAGGTTTCAAGATTAATAAACAGAAGATGAAGATGTTAACAAAGTTAAGATGTTAACAAAAAAGTTAAAATAGAAAACTGAACAGAATTGATGAATAAGACTGATTTAAAGATTCAGAAGAAGAAGAAGTACTTGGGTATCATTATGACAAATGTGAATTCTAGGTGATTTCAAAATAATATGTTCAGACATAGAATAGATTTTAAAAGATATGTTAGGATTGGAGAAACTACAACTGTCATTGCTGGGGAGAATTTCTGTAATAAAATGAATGTCTTGCCTAGAATGATGTTTTTGTTTCAGACAATATTTGCTTTGACAACTGATGCACCATTTAAACATTGGTAGAAGGATATATCTAAATTTAAAGTCAGAGGAAATTTGTGAGTCAGAGGAAAAATATGAGTTAAATATAAGATGGACAAAATGCAAAGGAAGAGGAGGATTGGGTTTGCCTGATTTGAAATTGTACTTAGCAACTCACTGTTTGTTTGAAAGAAAGAGTGTGTGTTACAGAAAATAGAAGGCTATTGAAGTTGAAGGACAGAAATTGAATTTGGGTGGCATGGATATTTTTGGTATGATAAAGTCAAGATTAATGTGGATTTTAAAAATATTATGCAAGATGTACCATATTGATAATACGGAATAAATATAAAGCCGTGTTGTTCCTGAAAAGATTTTTATGGATCTCAGCACAAAAACCAGAAATAATAGGCAAATACAAATGGTCAACTTATTGTGAGATTCTAGAATTTTGTCAAGGAAAATGTGAAATAAATCAAAACAAGATATAATTTGCAATGTTTTTGCTTATAAAGATATATTTGCTAAAATGTATACCTTTTATTGAAATTTGAAACAATACAGAAAAAGTAAAAATGTATCATAGACTAAATTGATTAATTTTATGCTATTAATATTAAGTTATACTATTATGGATTCAAATACACATTCAGAGAATTTTAAAGCTTAATATAAAATTGAGAAATAGTTAATAAAAATTATCTTATAAAAGATAATTGCATCATTGCCTACTGGAAACCCCTTATAGATATTTTGCATGAAACAGGAGTTATAATTTTAATATTAGACAGGATAGAAAAGAAAAAAGATATAAAAAAGTAGCTTCTGTTATAAGTAGTTGTAAGTACAATTATAAATTTACTTTCTACTTTATAGTTATGACATAACTCTTTTTTCTATAACGTATCCTTTTTTTTTTACTTTTTCCCTTTCTTGTACTTTTAGCTTTCTCTTTGATTAGTTTCTTTTCTTTTTCTTACTTTATATTAATTTGTATAATTTTTAATCTTTCTTTTAAAAAGCTTTTTAAAAACAATATTTGCAGCATACGATATTGCAAAATAAAGAAGGTGAGCATATACATTCATATACATACACATGGGCATATCTCTCTCTGCCTGCATCAAGCCTACAAATCATTTTGTGTTTGTGCATCTGTTCTCTAACTGCTTGTACATTTCTCAGCATTTTAAAGTATGCATCACATGAAAATTAGTTAAAATACTCACATACTAAAATAGTAAGATGAACAATAAACAATGAAGAAAATTCACACAAGTATACACACACACACGTATACACTATGTTTACACACATATACATATAGTAATGCAGTTCTGCTTACTTTATGTTATTACTCACTGTGACTCTCAAGCCCTTAAAAACAAATCAGAACAGATTCATAGAAAAGTTGGCCATTTTAATTCACAAAAGCAATTTAACATTGAAGAAATAGTCATTCTTGTTTTAAATGATAGTTGCCAAGTGATATTTTTTCCTTAAAGTATTTGATAAAATTGTGCTATATGACAATTTTAAAATACTGTAAGGAAAGAGAAGTAATTGTATTTGTTTTGGTTTTATCAAAAATACATATAGAATACCTTTAAAATCAAATCCAGATGCTTCTTTGTATACCCTTGCTGCATTTTTCTAATCTATATCGCCTCTAAAAGTTAACATTGAGAGCTAGTGCTAAGTGCATCCCAAATTTAGCTATCTGGCAAAAAAATGTTCATAGAAAAACAAGAACTGAAGCTGAATGATTCTTTAATGCTAAAGTTAGTTACAAGACCATAAAAAAAATCAAAGAAAGCAACAATTCATAAATAAAACAGGGTGGGTTTTTTAAATAGTATCTTTGAGACTAACATCATATGTAGCAGGGTTATAATTTGAAATATGGATTTGTTACTTCATGTAGCTGAAGAGCCAAAGGCATTAATCTCATTATCAAATAGATAAAGAAAAGAATGAACTTCTTGCGAGTGATATTGTTTGATATTATAACCTTCTGTAGTTTGAAACAGAAGAATATTCTGGCACAGAAAAAAACACTAAACATATTTCTTTGTTTCTTATGTAGTTCTAAACAGACACAGATAAATTGCTCTGCTTCTGTTACTTTATCTTCCCTTAGTGCTCTTTCAGGGATAAATGTTTTCTCCAGCTTCCTTGCATATTGCTAGGTTAAATACCAACTAAGTGATCAAGCAGCACTGCACACACACAAACACACCACAAACACCGTTTTCTGATTATCTATATTCACTTAAAGAGATTTATGTTGACAGAACAAATGAAACAGATTGAAGACAATTAAGATAATGCTGTTGGCCAAATTCTTGGGGGCAAGTGTGTCGATGAGCTGCCTCTGATGCTAAAGGGGCTTTTAAAAATAAGTCCTGCCTTTTTCTAAACTTTTAAGTCATGCACCTGAATCCAAGAGCTGGTCTTTTACAGAAAGTAAGAAATGTTATTATTTTTGTATTGCTTTTACTTCTTGTAATAAAGGCAAATTACAAGAAATGCAGTGAGAGGCTTAAAGGGTAAAATTATCATTGCAACTAGTGGATGAAGAATTTGCCTCAGAACTCCTTCTTTTGCAAAATTTGAGTAAACTGTGAAATGCTGTCCTTACACCCTAAATAAGCAATTTGTTCTTTAAGGCCCTGGGTAAAATTCTCAGCTTTTAAAGATGGATTCAATTCTCCTCTAATCCTCACTTCAGGTCTCTCTAAAGCATGGATGCAGGAAGCAGCTGTTCTTTAAAAAGAGATATGAGAAGCTACCTTCAACAGGATGGAAATAACTGAAATCCTAAAATAATATTAGCCATAGCAGAGGTTGTGACAGTGATGTCTGCGTGTGATGGTTGGTGTTGTGGCTGTAAGAGTAAGAATTTCACAATGTGAATTCTTCTTTCAGAAAAATTATCTAACTCCCCAATGCCAGGCAAAGGGGGTTGTTGTTTATTGGCTATTAACAAGAGGAACGTGAAATCAAGAGATGATGCAGATTTTTGAAATCAGAAATGAATAAAAATATCAAACTCTTTCTGGAGAACAGCATTTTTAATTGGCTCAGAGAAAGATACCTACAAAGAATGAAGAATATTTTTCTTCTGAAAACTGTTGCGTGCATGATCTGAAAGTTATTCAAGAAACCAAATAAATAAATATAACTGAAATGAGAGGAAATGCTCTGAACAAAAATAGCTAATGAAGCTTTGAAAACCACATAGAAGAGCACTGTGTGAACTGAATTTTTAAAATAAGGGTTTTGGTAGTGTTAACAATATAGAATATGTCCTGTGTTGTGATAAATAAAACATACTTGACTTATAAGTAATAGTGTTATAACTGAACTCTAGCTCTAAACAGTTTTACTTTCTAGCTATTAACCCTTTCAAACATTACTTTAAAATGATATTATTCCTGGGTTTTATTTTTAATAAAAGCTTTGGTCTAACCTTCATATATGCATACAAAACACTTACAAATTGTGCTCTGTAGCTTAGACTTGCAGAACTATAAACAAATTGTAAGAAGTGTATTTTATCCAGCCCCAAATACTTGGCTATTCTACAACACACTATCTCCAAATGAGGTATTCATTCTAGGTTATACTTTACTGCCACCTTCTGTTTCAGTGTCCTTTAACTAATAAGTCAATTGAAAATAAAACATAGAAGGAAAGGCTTTAGGATTCATATATTTAGTTCCAATTAGGATGTGCTTATGTGTTACTAAAAATACAATTCTCTTTGAGCTTTTTGAATAAATTGTGGCACAAGCTGCATTCTGATGAAAGCAAAAAATTGAACTCAAGAATTCTATGGCTATTTCATTCATTCTTTAATTCAGACCAAAAAAATTAATGTTGATACAAAGAAGAAAAAAATGTATAACCAATATTTACAAAACAAATGTCCATAGGCCCATCAAATCTTCCTTTTTTAAAAAAAATGTCAAAGAGCAACATAATACCAAATGAAAAAGAAGGGGGGAAAATATAATACGAAGGTGTCTAAAGTAACAGCTACAGCAAATTTCCTGGAAAATGAAAACTTTTGATAACAAGCATCTGTCAAACTGTCCGTGGACATTAATAAAAGATTTGCTCAAGTGTCTGATGATATAGTAAAATACGTTGTCTTAGGAACTTGGAAACATGTACAATATACAATTTTGAAACAATTTCTCTGGGTTGGCATTTGAAAAATAGAAGCAAGGCTGACAGATTTCTGACATTTAAATGGTATTTTGTTTAAAAATTCATAATTGCATTTCTCAGCTATTACTCTTGTGAAAAATGCAAACCAATAATAGTACTCCAAAAAATTTTTGCCTCACGCACCCAAAAATATGTTTTGTCACTATAGTATTCACTTGTTTTTTTCATTTTCTAAAAATTCTCTTAAATCCCTTCTATCATAAAAAGCTGCTTCTCAGTTATATTTACATAGTTTTTATGAGCCTAAAATGACCACAAACAGTACATAAAAATTAGGCCTAGACCACTTTTTGATGGCACATATGGATTTTTGAAATAATATCATGAAAGCTCTCCTAATTGGCAGCCACTGTTTATAAAGTTGATTGCTATGATAAGGTTTAGCCAACAAAGATATATTATTTTCAGATTTTTCCTCTAGAATCGATGATGTTTTTTATCAGTTAAATTATCACATCCTTTTTCTTCTTAATGAGAATATTTCCAGGTATAGCACAAACCTCTGTTTTCTAAGAATGCCTCAGGTGCTTACACTGGATCTATATGAATATTTGAACATAAAAATGATGCTAGAGACTTTGGTCGGTATTATATTTACATATTTTAATGATTAAATATATAGTTATGGTACATGATTTTATTTTTTCCCTACAATTAATGTTATCGTTAAATATGCACTCATATGGTTATTTTGGTTACTCACTAAAATGAACTACATGTATAGAATGCATAAACATTATATGATGATATCATATTTGGTATATTAGATCAAGATAAATGAGTACTATGATATCTTTGCTAAAGTATTTTATAATGTGGGAATATTTAATTATGTTAATTATGAAAAATCTCAACTTATTAAAAACTGTAGTGGCTTAATGATGCTGGGGATGGTATCTGCTCTGGCAGTTTGAATCCTATCACTGCTTGGCAGGGCAAGCCCCTGTCACTTACCTCAGCTTCTGCCAGCTAACAGTTTGAAAGCATGTTCTATGCAAGTAGATAAATAGGTACCACTTCAGTGGAAGACAAGCTAGTACTCTGTGCAAACAGTCAGATTCTTCATGGTTCTGAACATTGCCAGTTATGGTACCCATTTGCAGGGAAGCTCCAGAAAGGGAGGGAACTTTGGTTGAAGCTGCAGGTAAGATCTTTCTGTCTGGTGCAAAGCCATTCTCCCTCCTGTGGTCCACCTTGACAAGCATTGTAAACATTTACTACAACAGGGCTAGTAGCTTGGCAAGCCAAACTACTATCTGCAATTGCATTGTGATCTCCTCAATGTAGAAATCCTCAATCCCAGAATTCTTTCAGCATGACATTCTGGGATTTGAAACCATGCATTTGTAGATTTCCTAAGTTGAAGAAGGTTATCATAGCCTTTGAATATATGTTGCATGATTATTACATAATAGTATACCTAGTATACCTACTATTGAAAGAATCTACATTATAACATTGTGTATATATACAGGATACAATGTTATATTTGATGTTATATTTGAAGTTATAATATAACTAGTTTATAGCTATAGATAAAACAGATCTATTGATCTATCAATCTATTATCTATATCTATCTATAATCTATCTCTCCATCTCTCCATCTGTATCTTTCTCACAGGCTATGTCCAATAACTCTAATTCTAAGAAACTAAATTCAGCAATAATTTCTCCTCTTCCTCTTTCTCTATCACTCTATATAAGGAAAGTTAGTCTAATGACTACCACAGTGACAGTGACTACCCACAGTCAGTGGCCAAGGCTGAGAAGGAATCAGTGCCTTGGTCCAGCACTATGTAATATCAATCTTATGAGTTTTTTTAACTGTATTAACTAGATCAATTAGATTACTTATTCACTTTGAGGAGAAGAAATAGAAATGCAGTGGAATATTGAGATTTTTTTTAAATATACATACTGACATCCTGCCAAACTTCCAAAGTAATCTGACATTACTTTTTGAAAATTCTCTGACTCAAGTCTTGGCAAACTGCCAGAACAATAGAGCAGTACAGCTGCAGAACAGCCGCCAAAGAGGATGCCTTTCTATCTGATTTTATTCTTCATACTTGGCCCATTGAAGGTGTCAACAAGAGGTCATTCAGTTGTAGGAATCACTAACAGACCATAAAGAATTAGGGTTATCTTCAAGATATGAGGTTAAACTTAAATCTATGTTTTCATAAAAAAACTTTAAAAAAATTATCTTACAATTTTTCATATATAGAATGTGGAAATGGGCTTTAAAATATCCAGTCCAGTTTTAGTAATTTATCAAAGCAAACTTTAAGGCAAGAACATTCATTATTTAGTCATTTAACTAGAAACGAGTATTTTGAAGGTGTGGATGGGGAACTAGAATTCTTGTATTACTTTTGATATATTACCAAGAAAGCATTTTCGCATTTCTTTGCTTGGCGTGAAGCAATAGCATGGCTGAAGACCTCAGTTCTCTATATTCTTAAATCTTTAAATTAATTCAATAGGAATGATGTTGTGTCACAATAGAATACAATTCCTATAAATACTGTAAGAAAGGAAAAGATGACTGTTCCCACTGGAGACATTTTTCAGCAACCTTTCCTGAACCAATATTTGACTACAAAACCCAGAAAAGCAACTCATTATTTCAAGAGGCAGCCAAGTTTTGTCAGTGTGTATAGGTATATAGAAATAAATAACCTAACAAATCTCACATCAACCCAAGTTTTTCACACTGGAATCTTTCACCCAGAAAATCTCTAAAATAGCATATATTAGCCTCTTCCAAAACTAAATGACTCATTTTGAACCAAGCAAAGTCATCTAGTTTGGGCCATAACCTTTGGTTATTATTAAATGGTTGGCTGCGGACATTGTGCTAAACCAGATTTTATTTTAAAAATAACTTAATTCAAGAATTTTAGTCATCTTATTGTGGTTTGATATTTTTTCAATTAGCTGTACTAGAAGGGTTGTTCCAGAAGAATCTTTATGTAGAAAAGATTGCCCTTGTCAGTCTGAGAATACTAAACCATTGACCCATGTTTTACTCCATTGTCATTTCTATTGAGACATTTATAGTGCTTACAGTTGCTCTCATTAAGCCATTTCCCAGACAACTGGATAATTTTTATGTGAAGCTTCTCTTGGCAAACAAAGATTACAAAACAGCAGTGGCTGTTGCTAAATTTACATTTGTAGATTATTCATACTTTGCTAATAGTAAATTAATCTGGGATTGATTATTGGTTATATTATGTGGAATATTAGGATGCACTAGTGTTTCTATGCTGTTTTACTGTAATTTATTGTATTTTGTTTTAATAGACTTGGTGGATTTGTGATCTGTAATAAAAAAAGTAAAGAATTGTGTGGATGATAAAAGTGAGCAAATAAGATATGGTAATTTAAGTTGAGAAAGTCAGTTTGGAGAACAATATATGGACATAATAGTCCCAGTTTATGGAACATTAAACAGGTATTGTACACAGTATATCTAACCAATATTGTTCTCATTATTGGAAATCAGGAACCAAGTCCACCTATTTGAACCTCACATACAACTCCATTGCAAAATTAAATTCTAATTCTAAACACAGTTTTGATAATCTACTAACATTCATACAATATCATTGATGTTGATATTTTATAGACATTTTATATAGACATTTTATAGATATATAGACATGACATGAAATGCTGAGCCTGTCAGGTACATTTCTGTGTTATACACAGAGTTTGCCTTGTCTGGACATAACATATTTTCTTTCTTTACCATTGTTTATATTAAACAATTTAAGGAGCCGAGGTGGCGCAGTGGTTAGGGTGCAGGCCAATTCAGCTGACTGCTATCTGCAGTTCAGCGGTTCGAATCTCACTGGTTCAAGGTTGACTCAGCCTTCCATCCTTCCGAGGTGGGTGAAATGAGGACCCAGACTGTGGGGGCAATATGCTGACTCTGTAAACTGCTTAGAGAGGGCTGAAAGCCCTATGAAGCGGTATATAAGTCTAACTGCTATTGCTATTGCTATTGCTATTTTATATTGTAAACTACTCAGATTTGTTCTGGCATTGAACAGCCTTAAGTCAGATACATAGAAATACAGATACACACATAGACAGAATGTTTTTGACACATAAATAAATCAGATTTAAAATATTTTAAGTGCAATGTGTTATTTGGAAATATCTCATTGTAATCTCCAATGGCTTTTTGAAGTCATCACTGGCTAGTATTTTTCTGAATGTCAATTATACCCTGATATCATAACTGCCTTTTGCATCATATTTTTCCCTTTTCTCTATAACATATTGTAATATTTGAAACATGTCCTATTATTTATTTCCCTGCTAACATCAGTTTTAATCAATTAAAAATATGACAGAGATAACACCCAGAATATATCTCACTTCAACTTAAAAAAGTTGTTGAACAGTTGACCTAAGTTTAATAATAGTCTGTATTGTAAACTCGTGTGTGAGTGTGGGTTGTTGTTGTGAGGGATTGACACGCAGGAGCCATGTATAGCCAGTAAGATGTTTATTAGTACCAGATGACAAGCGATTCAAAGATTTCCCTTCAACTGTCAGGGTATTTATACTAGCCAGAAGCAACTGTCAAGCCCAACTGTCACGAGGCCAGCCAATCAGATGCTGTGCCTTGACCAACCAATTAGAACGCAACACAGGTTGTTGCTGGGTTATAACAGTCTGTTTTGAGTAAATCTCAAGTTCAAAATAGTATGAACTGTGTATATAGAAAATTCATTAATAAATTCAGATTGACTGGTTTAACTATTAAAAAATGTATAATATGTAAGCTTCAGTAGAAGACTTTTAAAATGTTTAGAGAAATAGCTTGTGTGTGTAAAATTTGATTAAAATACAGGGATTTGAAAGGGGTTTAATAAGAACACAACTGCTAACTCGTTTGTCTGTACAGTTGTACAATTGGCCTCTGATAGAAACAATCACTTCATTCTATGATTATGCTCTGCCAGCTTTCTTATATATAATTATATTTGTTTGTTGTGGATTAGAATGTTAGGAAAGTGTTAAGACCATTCAGATCACATGAAGCATCTGGAATAAAATCAAGTTCTTGTTATGGCTACAAGGCAGCCATCATGTGCAGATAAAACAGGTTTTTTTAAGGCTAAAGGAGGCAGGGAGAGGAGATGAGCAGAGGGGATGGAGAGAGGAGGGGAAGGGAGGAGAGGATTTCTCCAGCCTAGCAAATGAAAGCCTAATAGAATATTGGGACTATGTAGAAGAGAGAGACATTTACAAATTTGAAAAGACTTCTTGTGCTTCAGGTATGAAAGAAAACTTAAATTAATTGAAGATCAATTAATAGCCCAATATGCTGCCCAAGAATACTTCTGGGATTCTCAAATTCTAATGGTCAAATGTTTTCCAACAATTGTTTTAAGAAGTAAATCTATACATAATTTCCTATCCAGATTAATTTAGTGCGTTCTCTAAGAACCACTGGGACTAGATATACTGAGGGGAAAGGTTATACCATAAAAGGTTAGACCAATACAATTAAGATTGTAAGTCTAATAAGCAATACAAGATCAACTTTGCATGCAGTGCTATATAAATTTAGGTAATTGGTGTAATAGCAATAGCACTTAGACTTATGTTTTATAAAACTATGTATAATGCTAAAAATGACTATATAACCATAAGTATGAAAGACTAACATAGAATATGAAATCATTAAAATCTGCACATATTTAAAAATTGAATATTAATAATGTGACTTTAAAACAATGAGATAAAAATACTATGGAAAGGAGTAAGAAAAAAAATCTAAAGACCAATATGTAAAATAAGATAACAACAACATCCAAATCTATGGGTGTTGCCTTAATCTTTCTAATGGATTTGATGTACAAGAATGTAAAATGGAAAATAGGTATAACAAATTATTTAAAAATTACCTAACTACATCAATGACTGCTACTGATCATTTATAATAAAATGAATACATAACATAATAAAATTTGCTATTTTTAAGGAAATAAAATTATTGCAATCTTTTAACAAACAGTATAAATAAAAGTTATTAGAGTCCCTTCATATTTAAATAAAAGAGGGATAATCAATAAATAAAGAATGTTCAGTCAGAAACCTAGTGGCCATATTGATTAGATTATGGCAACTGTTCAACATATTTAGCAGAAACTAGCTTGGACAAAATATTCTATGACTTTAATAAAATCAACACTATAATCCCAAAATTGCAATTCACAATTAAACAGTTATATGTACTGCATGCCCTGAGAATGCTGCATTACTTGGAACAAGCTTCCTGCAATAATCAAAAACAGTCTTCCCTTATGTGGCACCTTCCAGAAAGTTCGGGGGGCTTCATGCATTACTTGGAGGGGGGGAAAAGGTCTTATTGCTCAAGAACTCATTTACATCTGGATGTAGTTTGTACAGGTTTTATGAATTACAAGGACTTTTGGCACAGAATCACAAAAATATACATTAGGATAGGGGGAGGGAGTCCATTTACCATCATATTGCAATCTTTTGATAAGGAATGGTATCAAAGAAATGTTTATCAAAGTATTTTATACTATCATTTATTTTATTTATTAATTTAATTTAATTTATCAATAAGTACAAAGAAACAAATAGGAAAAACACATGAAAAAATGGCACAAATAAATGGATAAAAATAAGCAAAACGTAGCCATAAACACACAAAAATAGTACATATAAATTGAACAGTAGAACAGGGATGGTAGACATGCTGGCGTGCTTATGCACACCCCCTTATGGACCTCTTAAGAAATGTGTAAGGTCTACGGAAGACAGCTTAAGGTAAAAGGTATGGGGGTCAGAGGAACTAACAACAGGATCGGGTATGGTGTTCCACACATTTACTATTCTATTGCTGAAATCGTTTTTCCTGCAATGAAGATTAGAACGGATTACATTTAGTTTGTATCTATTGATAGACCTTGTGTTATTTCAGTTGAAGTAAGAGTAGTCATTAACAGGTGGGATGTTATAGCAGATTATCTTCTGCACTAAGCTCAAATTGGAATGTAGATGGCGTAGTTCAAGGTTATCCAGGCCTAAAATTTCAAGCCTGGCGATAAACTGAATTTTATTACGAGTATACGAGTTGAGTACTCTTCTTATAAAATACTTCTGGACCCTCTCTAATGTTTTAATATCCAAAATGTAGTTTGTGTTCCAGGCAGGTGAGCCGTTTTCAAGTATAGTTCTGGCAAAGGTTTTGTATGCTCTAGTTAGCAACAAAGCATTACAAGAGAGAAAACTATGTAAAATAAGGTTGACAACTCTGAATGCCTTTTTGGCAATGTTGTTACAGTGAGCTCTGGGGCTTAAGATCATGCTTACAATGATCTTCATTTTAAAAAGTAAAAGCAATATTCTACAGTATTCATAACCAGCATGAATACATTTTAATCATTATAGATTTCACAGGTGAATACTAGCCATATAGAGGTTCCACGGTGGTCCTACGTTATCTCATGAAAAATACATTCTGACTTCTGGGATGTATAGAAAATTGTAGTCCAGTAACTTGAACCGATCTAGTCCTTAAATCCCAATTTCTACCTTCCTTACTAACTCAAACTCTTAGAAGAGAGCTAATGTCTTAGCTCTGAAAAGAAAAAATGCATTGCTTCTCTGAAGCATGATTCACTAAAGCACCAATTACAATAAGTAAGCCAACACAATAGAATAACTGTCTCGTTTTAAAAGAAGCCTTTAAAAAGTAAGGATGGCTTTTCTTTTCCTAGTTAGACATCTGCAGTTCTTGTTTTAAGCACTCCTGTTGGGATTCCAGGTTGTTTTAACACCCAATTAAATTAGAATAATTGGGACAGAGTTGCAATTTCTTTGCCTCCAGCTGTGAGCCATAATCTGTTTCACACCTGAATATTATTTCACTTTTATTTTTAGTAGCCAGCCATGGTCTGAAAATAGAGCAAATGAATAAAAAGTTTTCAAAAGTGAGGATTACTGTTACATTTAGGAAAGTTTGCTGACAAACCCTCCAGACTTATAAAGCAGAAAATAGGGGAGTGGGTGGGTGAGGGAGCTTTAAAAACACAAATTATTAAACTTTTGATATTTTAACATACAGAGAGAGGGGGCGGAGAGATATATATTGAAAAAGTAGATCAATGATAGTTTAAAAATACTCAATAAACTTCTTCATTTAAAAGAATTGTATGGACACCCAGCTTAAACAACTGTGGGCAACTCCCAACAACAGTAAAACCAGTAAGTGTAAAACATAACTATAAAGCAATAAAATTATCAGACAAAAAGCCTTCATTTTAATCACCTCATTAGAACGGCAGAAAGTTCTGATGGACCTCATTTCATTATTTCTGTTCCATTCTATCCTATCTCAGGGCCTTGGTAAAAAGGCAAGTCTTGATGGCCTTCTGAAAGGCTAAAAGTGGGGGGGGGGGCTAAGGTAGGGGCAAAAAACAGATGTCACTAGTAGAAGGCATTCAGAAATGAGATCTGGATCATGCTTACCCTATGCAATCTACTGGAATGGGCATATATGTTTAGGCAGAGATCTTCATGCAAATATACAAGCCTCGTGCCATATAGGGCTTTAAAGATAATAACCAGCACCTTGAATTGCATCTGGAAGGACTGGCAACAGTGCAGTCCACTTAATAGTAGGTATAATGTGGACAACCTATGAACATCCAATATTGTGTACACTGCTGCATTCTGAACTGGTTATAACTTCTGAATATATCTTCAAGCACAACTTCAACTAAAGCACATTGCAGTAATCCAAATGGGTAGTGACTAAGGCATGACTGATCATGAATAAGGCTTTCCAATCAGGAAAAGGCACAATTAGCATACAAGATGGATCCCTACAAAGGCCTCCCCAGCTACAGCTGCCATTTGTTCATCAACCAGAGCCATGAATCCAGGACCTCAATTTTCTTTCCCAGCTTTGTTCAGGAGAGTGTTACTCCATCCTGAAACAAAGATGACAAGTCACCAGACCCTGGGGACCAAAATCCTAGTGGCAGTCCATTTTGCCAGGGTTGTGCCAAAATCAGTTCCTACCCATCTAGACCCTTAGAACCTCCTGGCACTTGGACAGCACTACAATGGGATCACCTCTCTGGCCAGGACTAGAGATGCATAGCCAGGTCTCATCAGCACACTGAGCATACAATATCCCTTGTTGGATGACCTCACCTAGCATCTTCATATAGATGATAAAGAGAAGAGGTGAGAGACCTGAGAACTGAAGTACCCCACACTGTAGGGGTCTAGGACTTGACCTCTGCTCACCCACCATCACTGCCTGGAACCAGCCAGGGAGAGAGGAGAAGAAACACCACAAACCTGTGTCTTCCATTTCCAACCCCCAAAGCTGGTCCAGAAGGATACCATATTTACCATAATAATATTTAAAGCCACCAGGAGACCCAGGAAAACTAGGACAGTTCCACCATCGAAGCTGGAGACTGCCAAAGGTCTTTAACAAGTACAATCAATGCGTCTTAGTGATATCCTTGGCCTGAACTCAAACTGAAAAGGGTCCAAACAATCCATTTCATCCCAGGACCCTCTGTAGCTACATAACAATCACATTTTCAACAATTTTCCTCAAAAAGGAAGATTAGAGCCTGGACAAAAGCCTGGACAAAAGTCTTTAATATGGTTGGGTTCAAGGATAATCTTTTGAAAAAAGAGCACACATCTCCTTCAAGGTAGGCAGAACCAATCCCCTCCCTCAAAAAGGCATTAAACACCACAGGAATCCATCCACACATCACTTCTTGGGTGCCTTAACCAATCAGGAAAGGCATTGGGTCCAGAATATAGGTAGGTGTGCTCTGTCTAGTTCCTCAGGATCAACTCACTTAAACCCCTCCCAGATAATAAGGTTCAGATATTTCTCAGTCTGTTTCTGTCCAACCAGAGCTCAGATCACAGTGAAGTGAACTGACAGATGGCAAGAATATTCCTTACAAAAGATAAGCATGAAATCATATTAACAAAAGATATACATTATAAAAATTATAAAGAAAAAGGGTAAAAGAAAAAGTACAGAAAAGCAATATTAGTACAATACAGAAAAGAAAAAAGAGAACTGAATTGAAGAAGCTTCTTGGATGAGAAGTGAAATATTTTCAAGAAAAAATAAGTCCAGTTGCCTTTTGAAAAACATCTTTGGGATAATTAAAGAAGCTATCTCTAATCTTCTTTATAATTACAAACAAACATATTATGCTTTCTCCCTCTTTGAAATTCCATTACAAGGTTCCCTTCTATCCAATATTGAAAACTTTTTTCAAGTAGAAAATCCAGAAATTACCATTTCACTTTTTCCTCTTTTCATTCAAAAAATCATAAAAGACTTCCAGTATTTTATAAAAATAAGTATAGCTGTTCAAGTAACTCTTGAACTAAGGAAAAGTCATAAATCCTATCATTCTGAAGCTTAGTGGTTTCTATGGATTTTAGCATGTTTTTCATTTGATTTGAATCTATTCTGAAGGCTGTGCTAACAGTGAGCTTGGATAATGGCTGCACATATACCAAAACGTATTCTGATCCTAGATTATTATTTACATTTATGTATTATATCCTGTTGCAAGATTTTCACTAAATACTCCCACTCTTGTTTTTCAATTGTAACTTTTTATGACACTCAAAGAAACAAAAAAGTTTTCTCAGATAGTGATAGACAACACATTTTATCTGAACCAGATTGTGCAAATCGGGCTGTTTGTAAGACGTCATTTGGTTAATTTTAAAATTAATTCAGACCATATGTCTTTAGCCCAAATTGCAATAAAAAAACAATAGAGAAATGTGGGTTGCAATGTTATGATGTAAATCCCAGCTTCTCATACTTGGGTTCTGACATCTGGCACAAAACACATGGTTTGCACTATGCGATTGCAATGCAGATATTGTTAGTTGCCTTTCTTGTCCTCGCTACAAGCACCTATGATTCAGACCTCTATTATCCTCCTGTGAGGGGAATAAGCAGAATCTGAATCAATCTATACGTGTTTTGGGTATCTGATTCCTTTCCTACTCTAATGGTATCAATGGAGAGACTGATGGTTGTCTAACAGTATTATAATCTTCTTTCTCTCCAAAACCCAAAACATTGCACTGGAAGCAATTTACTCAGGAAAGTGGAGAAATGTAATTTTTTTCAGTTGGTAACCTACTACCATCTTGAGAGAACAGATTTCTCCATCATAGTTAGTATCTGTGATGCCGCGACAGTAGCCATTTCTAATTCAAGCACAAGATATAGACCAGGGGTCATCACTGCAGTGTCACGTGACATATTGGGACGTTTTCCCCCTTTGCTAAATATGGGCGTGGCTAGCGTGTGACACAACTGATCCACGGGCCACGAGTTTGACAGCCTTGATATAGACAAATTACTCACTTGGTGCTGCAGCAAAGAAAATAGAAGTGGATATCTTGGTCATATTCCAAATGTAAGTTGAAGAAGACAATGGCAAACCATCTCTGAAATCTGTAAGCCCTTGCCCGAAGTAAACAATGATTTGAAGGTATACAATCAAGCAATCAATAAAGTGCTTGGGACACCTAATAACTTTTTAAACCAGAGTCATTCATCTCAAACACCAGATACATTTACTACAAATAATTTGGATGGAAAAGAAAATAGCCAAACATGCTTTGAAAGATAGAAATGAGTCAACTGGTGGCAATTTAAGTTAACCTATGTACAGTAAGTGTAGGTAAGTACATAGTCCTATCTAAAGAATCTAAATTCAAAATAATTGAATAATAGCACTAAGGAGGATTTCAGGACTCCCTTTATGTTAATGTGCAACACTTTAAATAGTATTTATTAAGTATTATGTGCCAATGGGGGGAGGGGATGGATACTCTCAAAAAGCATTAAATAAAATGTGCCATTAGGACATAATTTAACAAAGTTACAACTGTGATGCAGTGAAGTGAAGTTTTCAGTTATACTAATTTGTTTATATACTACCAAATGTACCAGGGATTCCTAGCCACTTTACAATCAATTAATTCAAGTATTCATAGTAAAAATATATCCACAAGCCTATATTATAATTAAATTGGTATAAAATTGATATCATATAATAGACCTAAGTAATTGTGATACATTGAATATAATTATTTATATATATAAAAAAATATAAACGATAATAGTAACATCCGAATGCTTTGCTTATCAGCTTTATCTTAAACAGTTTTTAGAAGATTAGAGCCTGGACAAAAATTTCTAATTTGCAACAAATTCCTGGTTGCATAAAAGTAGAACAGTCAAGAGTTTATCCCTGGATGAACTGCTGGATGAACCAATTCCAATTGGAGAATTACAGTAGGTAAGTGCCAAGTCATACTTGGAATCCAACAATACTGACAATCACCTCATGATTAGTGTGCCCTTGGATGATAACCTCTGCCCGATGTGCTAATTGCAAATGGTCTTCAAAATATTCCCACATACAACACTTTGTAGTAGTCTAAGTTATGAAAGCATGAATCACTACTGTGAGATCCCGATGCTGCAGATAAGGCTGCAATGGTCATACCAACAGTCCCCCTGAGTTCAGGAGGATTTCCAAGTCACTGACCTATTCATATCATAAGTAGTGCTCTCACCATGAAGGCAACATCGAGACTGATGAGAATATTAATGAAGAAACAAACACAATCCATGTCTATGGAGATTTCTCAGTCATCCAGGTCACAGTTGTCCCAAATATGCTTTTTCAAGAGGCAACTGGACTTCCTTGTTTTTCTCTGAATAAGTTTGGCTTATCATCCTTGGATGAGAAGCAAAGCGTCTTCAAAGAAAAACAAGAAAATCTAGTTGCCTCCTGAAAACATTGCATTGGAACAAATGAAAGCCATCCAAACCAGTACTGGAATTTATTAATGTTCATCCAACCCCCAGTCTAGTATCTACAACTGCCACCTCAGCATTGAATGGAGAATATCTGTATAGTCTACAAATTTTGATGACAGTACTCTCCATACTTCTTCCAGCACTCCCTTGTGGAAATAGGAATAGAAAGGATTTAAAATAAATACTGTACAATAATGAAGTAAGGAACTCTCTAATATTAGCTTAAAATTGGAGTTTAATATTGTGACCATTGCATATGTATTTAGAAAAACCAAGAGAAAAATGTCCTTTTCCTATGTTTCCTGAAGAAGGTATCTTATTATGGTGACCAGCTATTTCCCCTTGGATGTTTAAAATTCAATAAACGTGCAAATAGGAAGATACCTCAAAGTTGATGACAATTTTACGTGCTTCTTTGTTTGCTTTTAAGAGTATAGTAAAACAACAAAAACCCATTCCTGGCTATTAGATCAGTGCCAAAATATAATAACTTTCCTTTGTGATAACATAATCACAAAGAAATCAAACAGATCCATAAATTTTTGGAGGAGAGACAAACATCTTGATTGGATCTCTATCAAGAACCATAAAACAAAATGTCCTATTCCTTGAAACACAATCATCAGGCCAATGTAATTGAGCCCCAATGGCTTTCCAGGAATCAATCAATCACCAGAAAAAGCATTATGAGGGGATTCTATGAGCCAAGAATACCTTCAAAATGATGAATTGTCAGTGTTATTATATCAATAATTGACCTGCAGCAACAGCTCCAGCTAGGAACAGCCTACATTGACACTCGACCAACCATAGAAGAACTCTAGAACTTAAACTTCAGGAGAATTTCTATACAGAAAGGAATCAGGCAAATTCAGGCTCAAGGTGTAATTAAAAAAAAAGAATGCAGAAATAATTTCTTATTCTTAAACGGAATTTTCTAAAATTCCAGGACAAAAAGCTCAGTTGAAGTTATGTTTACTTTAATGGATAATGTGTATCTATGTCCATTGATATGGTTATGTCACAATGTTTCCGTTGTGGTTTTTAGTTAGCGTTCATGTTGTATTTGAGCCTTTCCTTATTTGTAATAGGTTTAATAACTGGAATCACTTATACCTGAATAAATACTATCAAAGCAGAATACTTTATAAATATTTACAATATTTGGCAAAACTCCACACATACAAAATACATGCTGTGTATAGCAGAAACAAACAAAACTCATCTGCTATCATGGGATAAATATTTGCAGACTGAAATTTGCCATGCAGTTATTCAGAGAAAACCAGTGACATTCTTTCCATCAAGTTTTCTCTATTAAAATCCATTTAATTAAAATGTACAAAACTAAAATGCCAAATGCAGAAGAGTGATGTTATCCCATCACCACCACCACATGTGTGTTTGTCTGTGAGTTTGCACATGTGGGTAGTGAGTTAGGTAGGAATTTGGGATTTTCTGGTACAGCTGCAAAATTCATTGGACTCTGCCTGGAAACAACATGACCCTTCCTGCCCTCTTATTTCTTTATTTTCCTCCACGCTCCCTCTAAGTGCAGAATCTAATTGCAAACATTCTGCCTATCCTCTCTTTGCTTCCTGTGTTGAATGTGGAGCCAGTAGAAGAATGGAAATGTAAAAAACAAGCTGCATTTAAGGAATGTAAGAGTGCTCTGTAGTGAATCATTCTTGTTGTTTAAAGAATAGCTTTAATCCTTGAGACACAGCGAAGCTTACTCCGAAGGGAAGAAAAACTTCTCTAAAATTGCTGAAGACAAAGCCTATCAATCATGTTTTAGGAAACTGATTTGCACCTGCAGATGCAGGGTTTCAGGGTTTTTTAAGGAGTTTTTTGTTTTTTGTTTGTTTTTTTTTGAAAGACTGCAATCATCTAGCTTGTCAATATAACTGACATCTGAATAAACATGTATTGGACTGCCATCATTATTTAGTGAGGTTCTTATTTTTAATTATTTGGCTATGCTGAAAGTATAGTGAAAAGGGTTTATTTTTCCCAACTGAAAAGTAAAAGTGCTTACATTTAATAGAATAGCAAAGAAAATTTTCATTGTTCTTCTGTTTCCTATTATACTCAACTTTTTAAGAACATTTGAGCTTGTATTGAAGAATTTGAGTCAATTTTTTTTAGATCTGTTCAAGGTGAGTAGAAGAAGAAACATTCCCATAACTCCATACTATGAAATCCCTGAAATTAAAGAATAAAAACTGGGGGATGAGGATTACCCAAAACATTCCTAATGGTGCAGAATTCTCTAGCAGTATTCCAAAGTCCTAGATCTGTCTGATTTCTGAATATTGGTTGATTTGAAAAAGATATCTGAAGATAAACATAGTATCAAACAGTTAATCAAACAGCTAACACTGCTTTTGCTTTAAATTTATGCAAAACAAAGAATCAATATTAAATCAATTTAAAAATCAAACTTCCACACCAAAACAACAACAATTCAGGTCCCAAAACCAAATATTTGATTTCAATTTATTTATTTATAAAATTTATTTACCATGCATCTCATATTCAACAACTCTAGGCAGCTTACAACATTAAAAAAAACATTTTAAAAAAAATTAAAATTGTAAAAAAAAACAAAAAAACAAAGAGGATAAAAATTTATATCTTGAATTTTGATTTTAGCCTTAGAATAGAAATGGTTCCATGTTTCCAAGAGACCTGCAAATTTCTTTTTAAAAAATAATCTCATAGGTTTTCTGAACTACTTGATGAAGTTTTTCAGCTGATCAGGCATTCTTAGATGAGGCTCACCAGGCTGACTGATATCTCATAATGAAGTTGGACAAAGAAACCAACCTTTTCTGAATAGTTGTTGCTGCTTTAGATTTTGAAGTTTTATAGCATCCTTAGTTCCCTTATGAGAATAGTGTGTCTGAAGTAGCACTCCCCACTTCAGAGGTGGGTTGCTGTGGGTACGGCCCGGTACGGCTGTACCAGTAGCGGCCTGGTGCAGCTTAGAGCGTACCAGTACGATGGCTCTGTTGGCCCACCCAACTGCCCATGCTCTATACCTGTAAACAATAAAGTGCACATGGTGCCTGCACGAGCCCCAACAATCAGCTGGTTGTCGCAGGAGCAGTGGATTGCACACGCTCACACAGTGCAAGTCAGGCACGTGCGTGAACAGAACGCGTGAGGGCATGATCAGCATACCGGTAGTGACAGTAAGAGCAACCCACCACTGCCCCACTTGATGGAATTTCCCCAGGACCATGCAATTCCCTTCTTGCTAACAATATTGTAGTAAGAGCAACCCACCACTGCCCCACTTGATGGAATTTCCCCAGGACCATGCAATTCCCTTCTTGCTAACAATATTGTAGTTACTTACAAACAATTAGAGCAGCAACAGTAGTACAGTTCACAATGATCTATCCTGCAATTATTCATATATTTTTTCTAAGTTGAATCCAAGATCAGGGGCAATTCTGTGTGCATTTATATGTGACTGTTCAGATAAGTCGCTATTCTGTAAGTCAGGATATCTGGTTTAGCAAATGAATGTTGACAATTTTTGTTAAAACTTTACTCCTCCTTCTATTAATGGATAACTCACTTTTGCAATAGCAGTATATGGCTGAGGGAGCCCTGGGACCCTTGGAGACATGAACTCAGTCCAGAGATCAGCTGTCAGCTCTGGTTTACCCACAGACTTCACATTTTTCTGTCATGTTAGGATTTTGTTTCTGCCTTACACCTTGCAGAGAGACGGTGAGAAAGGGAGAGAGGAAAGAAGGGAAAGAGGGATGGAGGGAGAGAGGGAAGGGGAAATGCCTGAATAGCAATGGTTAAGTATTTACAGTATAAATCTTAGTGCCCTTGAGCAAATTGGTACTTGCCCCTGAGCAATTGATTTGGTAGTTGTTCAGGAGCCAATCACCCAAAGGAATTGTTTCAGGGAAGTTGCCAGTATGAGTGCCAGGCTATCAAGCTGCCCCTTTTACAAGCATTTGAATCATTCTGAAGATGACCTATAGGGAAATACCATGATCGAGAGGCCACAGAACAAAATAAACAATGGAGCAACTGGTAAAATGTTAGCAGGATATTGATCTATTGATCAAGAAAGCCAACATTTGAATCTTTAATGGATCTAACTTTTAACATTTTAGTGGACAGCTACATTTCCTTAATAAGCTATCCTCCTTTGTAGCAATATTCTAATTCTGTCTCCAAATAGCCAAAATCAAAAATTGCTTTTGTAAAGTTAATTCAGCAGTTATTCAAATTAACAATATTTGTAAGTTATTCAAGCATTCAATTTTATCTGATTTCCCTCACGGAAAGAATTATATCAGTGTTAAGATCCACTCAATGATTTTATGAAAACCCAGAAGACAGGAAGAAAAATGAGCAGTCAGACTACATATGTCTCTCTCTTTACTTAACAATGGCTTTTGTTATTTTCCCTAACTACTAACTCTCTTTCCTCTTCCTAGACTGGTTGCAAATCTTTCCCTTGAGACACCCAGCTGTGCTCTCCCTACAAGTTCTTTAATTTCCCTGTTATACTATAAGCCTGAACACTGCTGCTTATGGGCTTGGTTTAGCTTGCGAGGAAATTTGACTCAGCTCAGTTCATATTGCTTGAAATACATGTACTATATAGATTCACACTGACATTTCTATGCTCACCAATTCATCTTCCAATACAACAATATTTTTATGTTAGAGGTATAAAATTATTTCCCACTGTAAATAGATTGAAATTCTTTAAAAATCTATGAAAAAACTTTACTCCATTTTTTAAAATCTTATTTGCAGGCATTTACTTCAATCATAAAATAGTCTACAATTGTCTTGAACTTACAAAAGACTTTCTTTGAATAGAGAAGCATATGATTTCCTTATGGAAACAAAAACAATAATTATTTTTCCACATAATATTTTATCACTGAGGCAAAGTAGTTGATACATTACATAAATACATATATTTCTGTAAATTTTATATTCCTGCTATTCCACCAAGCCTTCTCTACCATTTATTAATGCAAAACAGCATTTTACATTTCTCTTTATATTTTTGTTCCACACCATGTTACATCATTCTAAATTTATTTTCTGAGAGTATAGTTGAGTCAGAAGGTATTAAACTTGGCATAGCTCTGTTCAAGTTCACACTTGACTATAGAGCTCTAGGGGTGGCTTTCAGTAAGTCATACGCTGTCAGTCCAATCTAGTTCACAGGGTAGTTATTGTGAGCTTAAAATAAGAGAAGATGCCACTTTGGACTCTGAAAATGTTAGTTGGGATATTTTTTAACAGGTAAATAAGAAGCACAATTCATTAAATAAAACCGGGCAACAGTCACTACAGGAAATTTTTACAGTTACTAAAAATTTCCAATAGCTTAAAAAAAAACTGTCTTCTGATCTAAAATTAATAACCCCCCCTCCCCAGTTATTGATACAAAGGCATTTCTATGTTAGAACTCTCTTCCTCTATGAAAAATAACATATAAATAAAAGGAATGTTTCCTTCCTTCTTTCTTTCTATCCATATATACTTTATCTGTGCAAAATTCCACATGCAGCTATACTTCTAACATAGTTTCACATAGTTTTTGGCAGAGTGTGAAAGGTTAACTTACAGTGGCATGTACAGTATGCAAACCAGATGTTCTGCCATCTCTTGATTTGTTCTCATGCAATTAGTTCCAATAATGAGAGAAGTTACAGACTGGCAGACTGGGAAAGTGAAGTCATATGGGAGAGGTTAAATGAAGGCCATTACTGACCTCCATGAGATCAGCTTACACTCCTGCATGTTCCTGCTTGAGAATGATTGGATGTGGGGGAACGATTCACAATGTGTCCGATGTCTGCCAAGTTCCTTTCAAGGTTCTTATAAAATGTGGCTTTAGGAATTCTCCATAGTGATTTGCAGAATTTTATGACTAAAAAGAGGAAATGGCACATGTAACCCATGAAGTGTGCTAAGAGGGTGAATCTTCAAACTATCTTAAGATGGAAGGACCACTGACTTCTAAGAAACTCTCCCCTTGTCTAAATGATTTGGTAGCAAATCATCCACAGTTTTGATGAAAATTTATGGAGACTATGAAGCAGACCGACAACTTTATGGGTGTAAGAGGTAGCTAGAAAGAGATACAATAAATTACAACCAAATTGGCATGAAAGAAAGGACAGTTGCTTAAAACATTCTAGTTATTTTAAAAACATTAGTTTCTCAAGAATAAAACCACTCAGAAGATGACAGATGGAAAAACATATAGGAAATGAAAACCTGGTAAATATATTTTACCTTCAAAAATGAAGAAAGGACATGTTATACAGAAGAAATCCAAAAATGTCCCCTCAATTATTCCAGAGAATAGAACATAGAATAACGGCCTAAAATTGTAGAAATTCGGTTCTCAGTTGAATGTTAGGAAATATTTCAAATATCAGGGCAGTTTGACAGTGAAACCTATTTTCCAAAGAAGTGGTGAGCTCCCTTCACTTAATCTCATTAGTATATAGCATATAGTTTCCACATAGCAAAAAGAAGGATTTGTTGGTCTCATATCCAATGTTTCTGTGAAAATATGTGATTTAGCATAAATCCTTAAGATCAGCTAGAACAGACACTTGATAACAGGGTATGTTTTAAAAAAAATACTCCCAGAGAAAGAATATAAACCATGAGAGTCACATACAACTTAAAACTATCAACACAGAAGATTTACCAACATATACTATTTAATTTATTTAAATAGTATCTTGTAGAAACCCTTTAAAAGCTCTGAACTACGCTATCAGAAATATTGTGATGTATCTCTATACATCTCATGACGCTATATGCATGAAAAAATGATATTGTCTAGTTTATAGAATCCTTACAGTAAATGCTGTAATTTCCTGGGACCCTGCAAACCACCCTTATTTTTTTTTTAAAAAAACAACCAACCCAACCCTGATATGGAAAGATTTATATCTATATCTATTATGCCTATATTTATATCTATTATACCTATATTTATATCTATCAATCTATTTATCTATCTATCTATCTATCTATCATCTATCTATCTATCTATTAATGGATAGATAAGATGAATAATAGATAATAGATGGATAATTTCTATTGACAGGATATCAGATCAATGTTAGACAATGTAAACGTAATGAAGACTACTAAGCAGGTCCAATATGGACATAGCAGAACATATCAAATATTTTAAAACATTGTGACCATTAATTACATTCCTGCTACAGATTTAAAATCATCATCATCATCATCCAGATTTGATGTATAATCCAGAGAAATAAAATGGTACAATTAAAGATTATCTAGACTATTCTAACTGTTTCATGTTATTTAGTGATTATATTATTTCTTTTTTAATCCTCTGTTATTATTAAGGTTGAATTGATGATGATGATGATGTCATCCACTCAATCATATCAAATTCACGTTGATCCTATGGACTGACTCTCTCCGCCTATTTTATTTTGTTGGTTTCTTTTCAGTTGTTTTATGCAGTGCCTGGTGTCATTTTTGATGGTATTTAACCACTATGCTTTTCAGTTGCCTATTGTTTTTTCACCACTGGCCATCCCAAGCATTAATGCTTTTTCACTTGAATGTGAAAAACTGAGTTAATTAAATTAAATGACATGGCTCAATGGCAGAATTGTGTGATTTTGCCTTCCAGTGATATGTCTGGCTTTATACGTTCAAGCATTTGTTTGTTACCTATGCTGCTCAAGGAGTGTGTAGGAACTTTTCCAATACCACAGCTTGTGAATGAATAGATTTTTCTCCTGTCATGGTTCAACTTTTGCAACTGTAGATAGCTATGGGAAACACAATAGTGAATACTGATCTACATTTTAGTATATCTTTGGTTTTCTATACTTGATTCATGCTTATCCTTGCTGTTTAACCTAGTGTGATTCAATGCTTATTTCTGGACTGTATTCACCGATTTGATCAATCTGCAATTCTAGGAAAAAGCATTAATGCATGCATTCTATCTCTTCACCATAAATTATTATTGTGACATTTCCACTCTTTTCAATGGTCATGAGTTCAGTCTTTTTGATGTTGATGAAGAGGCCAAATTCTTTAATTTCTTATTTAATCATTTGATCAGATTTTTCAGACTTTCTTTGATTTCTGAAAGGAAAATTATGTCATCGACATATTGATGCTTATCAATGATCCTTCCTCCAATCTTTACTCTGATTTTTGATTCTACAAGTTTAGCTTTCTTGTGATCACTTTGGAATTCTGGTTAAACAAATGAAAGAATGCAGTCTTGCCACACTCTTTTCTCTATCTTGAACCAGTGTCTCCAGTGTCTCAAAGTAGCTTTCTGATTAATGTATAAATCTGTATTATACATAAAGACCTGTATTATTACTGTATCAACTTAAAAAGTTGTGTTGACATCCCCAGGTTTTCTAGCTTCTCATGATCAACACCATCAAAGGCTTTCTTGTAGTCAACAAAGCAGGTGTACATGTTCTTTTGATATTTTCCATGATCCAGAGTAGATTTGTAATATAGTCATCAGTGCCATGACCCCTTCTGAAGCCAGCTTGAACATCTGGTAATTGCCTTTTGATGGTTGGTGCCACATGTTGTTGTATGACCTTAAGAAGAATCTTGTTACGGTGATGGATGACGGCACTTGTGCAATAATTGGAGTAATCCTTGGTGTTGCCCTTTTTGGGTGATAGAATAAACACTGATTGTTTCAAATCTTCTGGCCATGTGTTCATTTCCCAAGTTTTTGGCATAAGGTTGTGATGGTTGTGGGTGTCACAGAACTCAGCAAGTCTGCAGGGATGGTATCAACACCTGGACCCTTCTTGTTTGGCATTTGGCTCTTTGTCTGCACAATTATCTCCTAAAGGATAGCTGGTTCTATTTCTGCTTCCCTTTCCTTATCATCTTGAGAAGGCTGGGCCCCTTTGTTGTTAGTATACAGCTGTTCTGTATATTGTCACCATCTGTTCTTGACATTTTGTCAATCAGAAAATTCTTTCCATTGTTTGTTTTTGATGATGATTTTTATGAACAGTAAGTAATATTCAAATCCTTTTGACCTGCTCAAAAAATTCCTGATGTGGACTTTTATGCAGTCCTCTTCTAGCTATTTGCAACACTGATCCCAGTAAAATTTGCCTTCCTTTTTTTCTTGCTTCTCTTTGAAAATCTGCATTCATTGTCTTTGTTTCCTTCCATTTTCCAGTTGCTTTGGCTGCTTTTTCTCACTCAGCTATTTTGATGGTTTCATCTGAGAGCCATTTTTGCTCTGGCTTCTCGTATGATGTGTGTTCAACTGTGTTTCATTGATGGTTGACTGAATTTCTTGCCAGTTTGTCAATCATCTTCTCAGCAGCATCCAGTACAATTTTTTACCTCATTTACATACATGGAGGGAATTTTAGTGATGCCAAACTTCTTTGGTAGTGTTATTTTTTATGTTGCATAATTTGACTGATCTTAGTCACCAACAATTCATGGTCTGAACCTGGGTACAAAAGTGACTGAACTGGACCATCAGTGGTTAATATATAAGACATTCCTACCTGTGGTAATTGACACTCCATTCATTTTCCTGGTGTCATATCCTGAATAATAGATTAAAAATTCCAAGGACTGGAAATATATGTTGCCTATCCAGTGTAACATGTTAATGCCAAGTAGGTTAATGTTCAACATGGCCATCAGTTATTTGATGATATCCAAAGTACCTTGGGCTACTCCTCAGAGATTCTGCCTTGCTATAGCAATAGTAATAGCACTTAGTCTTATATAACACTTTACAGCACTCTCTGAGCAACTTACAATGTCAACATATTGCACCAACAGTTTTGGGACTTCATTTTACCAACCTTGGACAGATGGAAGGTTGAGTCAACCTCAAGTCCCTACAGGATCAAATTCCTGACTATGGGCACAGTTAGCCTGCAATATTGCATTCTAACCACTGTGCCACCAGGGCTATCCAATGTGCCTTTGAACAAATCAGACCCTTGCTTTCACAAGTTACATTAGTAACTGAGATTCCTATTAGATTTGTCCCATGTGCATCATTAATGCTTGACTACTCATTACAGATCCTACCTTCTCTTCAGTAGGCTGTTGCATATCTTCTAGCCTTAGAGTCCTAATCATTGGGGACCATATCTGATTCATTTGAGAGTCTTTCCATAACATTTTTTGTCAAGGGTTTTATAAAATAGGTTGCCAAAATCTCTTCAACTCTGCCCATTTTTACAGACTTGGGACTGGCACCTGAGAGCATGACTGGGTTATGAATTAGACTATTCTTTGTCTAGCTAGGAAAAAATAAATATAAATTATAGTAATATTATAAAGTTAACACCTGAGCCATACAACTCTGAGTACTTTTATGCTATGCTGAGATTATTTTCAGTAATTATTACATTCAGATATGTTGCCTTGGTTCTCTCTTAATTCTGTATTTTGCTTTGTTTTTTGTATTTGTTCGATAGTCACTTGAATATTGAAACATAGGCTATCAACCTACTGAGTTACCAAATAAATATTTACTCAACCCATTTTGGGACATCGTATTATCTAATTAAATATATAATTTCATGCATTATCTTATATAAAGATTTGCTCTTCTGTTCCTATAATCTTTCAGGATTTTAGAATTTATACTGAATTTAAAGCTTTTAAGTTTCACCAAACAGATTGAAGAAAAGTTCTACAGAATCTATGTAGCAGAAACTTCTTTATATTTTTATCCCCCACTCCTCCAATTTCAGCTACACATTTAAACAGTGATTTACTTAACTATTCATAGACAGGCCGGTGACTGAAATATGACTGTGTATTCTTAACAATAATCCCTAGAAGACTGAAACCTGACTGATAGCTCTCTAGAAGACTGAGAGCTTTCTAATATATGATAAATGAAAAAGAAGAAAAAGAAACCATGGCCTGTTTCTGGTAACTTTCTCTGAAATATCTCTGAGGGGAAGTCTGTGGGCACAATTATGTATGTTTCAGCTAAGCCATGGTGTGGTTTAGCATGATTGCCTTATATGTACCATTGCTTTAACTTTTAGAGTCCTATAGATGAGATAGCCATTTCAGGCTTCCATTTCTCAACTGAAAAATACAGAGAACCACTAGATCAGCCTACAAGTATGTGGGATCTATTCTCAGACACCAGTACTGCTGTTGTCAAGAAGTGTACAAATGTAAGTTCTGTTAGAATAAATTGTTGAAATGTACTTTGTGCAACAATTACAGCCAACCAGTAGATGGCAGAGTGTATAGGTTTGCACATACGATATATACTCTATGTGCTTTTGTTCTGAATAGTTTCCTGTTTCCTGTTAAGCAGTAAAGCATATAGTGACCGTGTGCTTTGTTTGTTCTGTAGGGCAGTGGTTCCCAAACTTGGCAACTTTAAGACTTGTGGACTTCAACTCCCAGAATTCTCCAGCCAGCTGGCTGGAGAATTCTGGGAGTTGAAGTCCACAAGTCTTAAAGTTGCCAAGTTTGGGAACCTCTGCTGTAGGGCTATACAGAATTTCTAACAACTTCATACATCACAAGTTACCGAAGTACAGTAGATACCAGAGGATGGCTGATACATTTGCTATTGATGCACAAGTTTTCTAATTATAAGATTTTTTTAAACGAACTACTTAATTTCTTGTCCTGTGTATTTTTCTATATCAGTTACAATTTTTATTTTTTTAAAAAATTGTTAAATAATTGTTATTTAGTCCATAATCAAATATTCTGTTTGAATTGTTCTCTTGAATTTCCTTTTTCTGATCTGATTTTGCTGAACTGGACTCTCATTCTAAGAGATCTCTAATCACATTTGACTGAAGATTATTAAAACTTTAGTAGATAGAAATAAACATAAAAACGTTTGAGTAAAAACTTTTCGAAAATGAAAGTTTGAACAGTAACAAAGTTTATTTAAAATATCACGGCCATTCACTTTTAAACACAAGACCCAGCTATTTTTGAAAGCTGCACAACAGTTTCAAATACTGAGAAAGTATCTGGAGTGGAAAAGATTTTATTCCAGCATTGCTTAAGCAGAGGAGATACCCAATTGATTTGGAAGCAGAAGTGTGAAATAATTTACACTGCCAGGAACCAACATAGACTTAAAACCAGCGTTTTGAAATGTCCATGCCTGAATAGAAGCCCAGTTGGCCATTTATAATCATTTTCTACTCTCTCAATAGGAAAACACCACATTTGTCAAAATCCAATGCTGATGCTTTCAGATTTGGTTCATTAGCTCTCATTGTGTCAATAGGTATGGATCATTTCGAGCAAGACTCACTGAGTTGCTTTATCCCATCTTAATTATATGTTAGCATTTCAGCAAAGATGCCTTTTCTCTATTCTGCTTCCTTACCTCTTCTAATCATGGCAACTTCAAATCAAAAAGAATAGCAGAAGGACAAAATGTGTATTGCCACATTAGTTACAGGCCCAAAATTGTCTGCCATTATGACCACATACATATTGGATCTTCCTGATTTCCTGTTTTCTACCTACTCATTCCATTCATAAAACATAATTTGAAAGTACTTCGATTGGATTTTGAATTAAATTAACTCTCAATCCTAGCATTACAATAGGAATTATGTCATTGTTTTTCAGCTTAATGAGGAAGAGAATGCTGTATCCAAGTTTTATTTTAAAATTTTAATTGGGTTTTTATTACATAAGGATGTTCAGTTTGCAATGCAAGCACATTTGTTTAGCTCTCTTTCAATCAATTTGGACCTAAAATGGAAATGTGATGTGTTAAACATTGACATTTGAATATTGATTTACAAATTGCTCTAAGCTCGTTCATCAATGATATGATGGATTCTATGCCTTCAGCATATTTTTTGCATTTTTCCCAAAGATAACACTTTGGTCTATTCTGCTAAACTGGGAGTACTTTTATAAGTACTGTTATTTCCTAAACAAAGTGCCTAAGACTGATACTGTAGGCCAGATATTTGGATCACACATTATGCTAAGCTACAATACGATTGCATGGTTTTGATTCAGTATGTTGTGTTAACTCAATTATTGTGATTTCAAAGTCCTGGCTTTCCTTTTTGTGTTAATAAGTACAGCTTATACAGCCATCATAATGGAACAAACTATTATTTAGCACAAAAGTGAACTCAGTCACTGTGTAAATTACAACATACCATTTTGCTCACTAGAATTAATCAGAAAGAACTGCTTTATTGAATGATACCTTCCTTACAAATTTGCCTTTCCCAAATATTGAAAGCAACATGCTTGAATAATTATGCAAGAAGGGATAACTGATGAATTTAGAAGCTTATGGAAACTACTACAGCACAATATGAATTCTGTATTTATATTTGGCAATAACCATTACCAAGTATAGAACAATTGGCAGAATATCAAACTAATGGTCTATCTATAAATAAGATCTTTTTCCATGTTGGACTTATTATGAAATTAAATGGGGATTATTTATTCTTCCATGAGCCTTTGGAAGAAGGCAAAACCTAAGAGCAGCTTTAACTATGACCACAGTTATATGGTGAGCAGGTTTCATCTGTGAATATTTTTTTTCCTTTTTCAGAATGATTGTAGAAGACTAGGAAGCTGTCTGATGCTGGGGAATTTAGAAAAGCAGCATGTCTTTGATCTTTTCATATAATATTTAATCTATTTCATTTACCATTGATGAGCTTTGAACTATCCTGTTATAACTCATGCTATTATGGTATGTCACCTATAGGTGGATTTTTATCTATAGGTAGAGATGAGCTCAGTGATGTGTATATCAATTTCTTCCTATGGCAGCAGTTCCAGATGAAAGGGTGGGAGGTCCTTGTAGTAAACATGAAGCAACGGAATCAATCCAATTCCATCCCCTCTGGTCCATAAAATTGTATATTGGGATGGTTTCTCCTTACCATCTTTGATTTCAACTGAAATAATAGCCCATTCTTAACTCTTTTTTCCACTGTGCATGTCTCATTTCAGCCAGCCCAGAGAATAGATGATCTCTGCTATAGTTCAACTCTGTCACTAATTAGGCTGAACTACCATATCTTTCATTCCATCACTTGTCTAAACTGGAATTATAATTGCTGGTGACACATTTGTGAGCTCCCATTGTTATGCAGAAGAGGGATGTGAACAAGTTATCCTCATGGCTATGCTTAGATTATTGAAAAGCAATTTGTAGAATAAATCTGCGGGGGAAAGTATTTCACTCCATTAAGCTATAACCTAAAATAAGAGAAAGGGGGGGAAATCACTCTGGTGGTAGATAGATTGACGTCTCTGGGAAAAAAACATGTTTATTAAGGCTTATTAAACAATATATTAACAATTTATTTCTATTGTGCCACTAAAATAATACATTGCCATACCAAAGTTCTGTTTCAGGAGACACTGCCTCAGTCAATGGATTCATAAGGAATCAAGCTCTAGAAAGCAACCAATGACTTTATCAAAAAATACAGTTCTTTGCCAATAGCTACAGTATTTTTGCAGTTTCTTATATGACTCCTACAATATTAATTTCAGTAGTTTTTTTACAAAGGCAGATATTAAAAGTCTACAGATATTTTTTGTGTGTGACAAAGTCAATGCAACTGTTATACTGTAGAAATAAATGTACATACTATACTAAATATCACACTTCATTTTTGTACATTGGCACTTTTGTGCATTTATGGATACTTTGTGATCCTTCAGATGACAATAGTAGAATATGCCAACCTTTATTAAAGTTAAATAAGAGATATTCAGGACCAAAGCTGTTTTTTTTGTTCTTCCAGTCCCAACTCCCAATGCTTACAACCAGTTCAGCAAGATATAATAATCAACAGTATTAAAAGTCTCTGAACTTAAGAAGCACTACCCCATCCCAGCTCCCACACAGATTATCCACAGGCACGAGCCTCTATATTATACCCTATTATTAGTTGGATGGTACTTGGTGTTGGATTATTATCCAGTTTTCCAAGTGCCATCCAACTAACTTCAACTAAAAGGAAGGTTCAAAACTGGATGACAATTAAGCCTGAACACAGGAGTCTAGTGATATACCACCCACTTTCTTCAATGGTAGGGGAATATCCACTCCCTTAAAGAGGCTGATACTTTTGCATAAACCCACCAACAGGTTACTTTCTATGTTTCCTAATCCAGGAGGGGTAAAACAAGCAGGTGGCCAAATATACAGCTCAGAGTTTCTTGCCCAACTTCACAAAGAGATTCTAATTGGACTAAGTGTTTGGCATTCAGTCTGACATTCTTAGCATCACCCCAAATTCCTATTCCATCTATTCAGGAATCAACTCCAGCTCCTTATTCTCAGATCAATAGCACCCCAAGGGATACCAAACCTATGTGCTCCCACCCAAGTTTCAGGGAAATGAAGCAGGTAAGCAACCAAGCCCCCCCCCCATAGCCCAACACTAGGCTTTGCTTTTTCACCAATCTTCTCAAAGTTGCTCTGACTCCTTGACTTCACAGTTCCCCACCGTATTACACCAGCCCAAAGTTCCATTCCTTTTTCTTTCCTCTTTACCAACAACTCTGCAGCTTCCAATCAGTCAAGGGGGTTGCATCAGCTCCAGCCACTCCCATGGTGTCTTCCACCCCTTCCTGATCTCTGCAGCAATGCTTTTGACTTAAAACTCACAGGTTTTAGGTCAAAGAGCACTCACAGGGGCTCCAGCTATTCTACATTGTAGAACTAAGAGACAAATGATGTGTGCGAGGTAATCTACCATACTTTCTTAATCTATATGATCACAAGATAATATAAATTGCCAACATAATAGCTTATTCTCCGAAAACTAGCAGTAATTTGTCTTGATAGTTGCTTAGAAATCAAATTATATATCACAATTTATCTTGCATTAATTGAGTAGATATAAGTAACTCACCAGAAGTTTTCAATTCATTGCTCATAGATCTGGAATAGGTGGATTCTGACTTGTTACAATTACAAACAAGTCACATTGTCACATGAGATTTCCTTTGCGTTTTTACTACTGATGCTCTAGGAAGGAGGGACAAGTATGCTGTAAAATATTAACACCTATTTTTCAAATTAACTTGCTGACTAAAGCAGTTAACTGGATATGAAAAATTATTTTTTCTAGAGTGTTGCAAATGTTTATTAGTAAAGAATGTAATTCTAAATCCCTAGCAGAAAGCAATAATATCTTTATGTTGGAGATGGACAGTTTCTAAATATGATAAATAAATATCTGTTGATGAAGTCCAAACTTCCAGATTCATTAGGTTGAATCAAAAGCCACTGGTATAGAGTAATTTTTTCAGTAAAAGGCTACCTCCATCTCATTGAAGCAGATACAATGGGGGAAATCTTGGAAGAAGGAGGAACCATAAAATTCCTTATACCACCAGGCTTGAAATTTTAGGCCCTGATAACCTTGAACTACGCCATCTACATTCCGACCTAAGCTTAGTGCACAAGATTATCTGCCATAACGTCCTACCTGTTAATGGCTACTTTTACTTCAACTGCAATAACACAAGGTCTATCAATAGATACAAACAAAATGTAATCTGTTCTAATCTTGATTGCAGGAAAAATGATTTCAGCAATAGAATAGTAAATGTGTGGAACACCATACCCGGTCCCGTTGTTAGTTCTTCTAACCCCGATATCTTTTACCTTAAGCTGTCTACCATAGACCGTACTCATTTCTTAAGAGGTCCATAAGGGGGGGGGGTGCATAAGCACACTGTCAGGTGCCTCTTCATTTAATAATCAAGAAAGAAACCACTCAACTCCCTGTTTCAGAATTAAGTGTACTTTTACTGATTACAAACGATGAGAAGCAAAGCAAACCTGAGTCTGAGTAAAAAGGCACGAAAGCAATAGATATCATGCATGATTCAATCCCCTCCCCTTGGCACCCCAGTTCATAGTCCAATCATAATTCACCCAACCATCAGGTGGGGGATGTCTTCAAAAATCATTATCAGGTTGGAATGCTGGACAGTTGGCCTTGGTGGGAAACTCCCTTCTTCCACATGCGCAGAGAGACGGTCAGAATAACTCCTAATAACAATCCTCCAGTACATAATGATTCCCCTCCCAAATACCATGCCCCCCTACCCCGTTTCAATGGCAGCCGAAAAGCAGCAGCGAAGCAGAGGCTGACACACGCCAGCATGTCTACTTTTGTGTCCTGACCAGCAGATGGCGCTGTGTAAGTCATCTCTGATTGGCCAGGACGCACCGACTGGCCGGCGGGAGAAACCTGGGCTTCTCATTGGTTCCCCGTCTGACAGCTAAAAGTATAAATAGCTGTCAGACGGGGGTTGCTTGTCTTTTTGCTTGTTACAATCTGTTCAATAAACGTTCAAGTTATCGTTGACCGGTCTCCTCAGTTATTGTGCCTCAAGATTCAAAACCTACCATCCTTGTTCTACTGTCCAATTTATATGTACTCTTTTTATGTGTTTATGGCTATGTTTTGCTTATTTTTATCCATTTATTTGTGCCATTTTTTCATGTCTTTTTCCTATTCGTTTCTTTGTACTTATTGATAAATTAAATTAAATTAATAAAATAAATGATAGTATAAAATACTTTGATAAACATTTCTTTGATATCATTCCTCATCAAAAGATTGCAATATGATGGTAAATGGACTCCTTCCCCCTATCCTAATGTGTATTTTTGTGATTCTGTGCCAAAAGTCCTTGTAATTCATAAAACTTGTACAAACTACATCCAGATGTAAATGAGTTCTTGAGCTATAAGACCTTTTTTTTCTCCAAGTAATGCATGAAACCCCCTGAACTTTCTGGAAGGTGCCACGTAAGGGAAGACTGTTTTTGATTATTGCAGGAGGCTTGTTCCAAGTAATGCAGCATTCTCAGAGCATGCAGTACATTTACAAGTTCTATAACTGTTTAATTGTCTATTGAAATTTTGGGATTATAGTGTTGATTTTATTAAAGTCATAGAATAGTAACTACGCCATCTACATTCCGACCTAAGCTTAGTGCACAAGATTATCTGCCATAACGTCCTACCTGTTAATGACTATTTTTACTTCAACTGCAATAACACAAGGTCTATCAATAGATACAAACTAAATGTAATCCGTTCTAATCTTGATTGCAGGAAAAATGATTTCAGCAATAGAGTAGTAAATGTGTGGAATACCCTACCTGATCCTGTTGTTAGTTTCTCTAACCCCCATACTATTTACCTTAAACTGCCTACCATGGGCATTTCTTATGCATTTCTCAAGAGGTTCCTAAGGGGCGTGCATAAGCGCACCAATGTGTCTATTGTCTCTGTCCTACTGTCCTCATTTACATGTACTCTTTTATATGTTTATGGCTATGTTTTGCTTATTTATATCATTTATTTGTGCCATTTTTTTTCATTTGTCCATGTCTATATCTATACTACTTGTTTCCTTGAGCTTGTTGATAAATAAATAAATAAATAAATAAATAAATAAATAAATAAATAAATAAATAAATAAATAAATAAATAAATAATATGATTATTGGTATAGGCCTCAAAAAGATGGTTTCAGTTTAGGTTTGTAGATATGAAACTAAGAAGCATTGTCTATAAATGTCCATGAGAGCAGAATTATGATACCACAAAAATAAGCTTTGCTTCAGCTGGTAGCCCAGAACAGAATCTGCTATCACATTTTTTTTCTCCAGTCAACACCGCCCCACAAACGCATCTAAAGTACAAATGATTTATGTAGACATAAAGTTGTAGGAAAGTAGATACAATATTAAGGAAAGACTATGAGGCACTGACACTGAACTTTCTGAAACATGCTAATGATTTAATGCATTGTTGTATTGTTGCTTATACTAGTCTGTACAAATGTCTTTTGAATTTTCCCATCAAATCTGTATATGTGGAAATTGAATGAAAGATTTCTCCAATTTTGTCCAGTCTAGCATAGATTGAAGCAAGATATAATGATGGCCCAAAGACATCCTGTCATTAACATGTTACAATACAATTGCTCCAATTGGGATATAGACATAGCTATCAAATCAAATTAAATTTTTGAATTTAATTTTAAGTATTGTATAGCATTATTCTTTAATTTTTTTAGAACTCCATGTAGTTATTCAGTCAAGAAATCCCTACTAAAAAGGCCCAAAACAATGTTTGTATGTCAGTAATGGTACTCTCTTCACTACCGGTTTGGTAGTGGGAGTGCGGGCATGCTCACAAGGTCCGTGATGATGTCTGGATGGGAGGGCTGAGTATCATGCCGCTGCAACTATCGGTTTGCCCGAACCAATGTGAACCGGCAACATACCATCTCTAATGGATGTATGGATGTATGTCAAAACTTGTAAAACTACATTACATTGGGGAAAATTGGTTGCAGAAATTTATATATTAGGAAAAATTCCATACACAATTTTGCGACTGGTATTAGAAATATTAGCTTTAGAAAAAAAGTCAGATTTTCAACTTATTTTTTAAAAAACTGATGCAGAAATAAGAGTAGTAGAACAAAATGTTAAACTTAACAAAATGTTAAACGTCAGATTTTCAACTTATTTTTTAAAAACTGATGCAGAAATAAGAGTAGTAGAACAAAATGTTAAATTAGTGAAAGTAGGCTTCTATATAGAGATATGCTTTTACAAAGCCTACTTTTCCTATATACTTTTATATTTAAATATATTCATTTGTTAGAAAAGTAGTAAGTATTATGTGCAGCTTTGTTTAAAAGTGAGGAGCCAATAATGGTCAGTCACTTGAATATGTCATAGTGATAAATTATTTTCTCCGAAAATGGACAATAGATAAGGACAGGAAATTGTACAAAGAGATCTATATGCAGAAATCCATGTCATTTATTTCTAGACATTAACGTAATCATTGTGTTAATGTTCTTGCTACCCCATCCTACTAAGATTTTGTACAAATCACGATGATGTTTACAGCATCTTAAAATTAGGTACCATGAATTTTGAGAATAATGATTTATGGACATTGGTAATATATTCAGTTGCAGCAGATTTTTTGAGTCCAAATAACCAAATACTAAATCCTACACTTAAACAGAAAAAACAAACAATCCTTCCTCTCATTTAGAACAGTACCTCTGTATGTGTATAAAAAAAAAGATCTTAGATCACTCTACAAAAAAGAAAACTATCATATTCTCTTTTATCAGAAAGAAGAAAAGATGTTCACCAAATTCTTTGACAGAGACACTCCAACACCTGTCCAAGACAAGGCAAATTTAGAGTGTCTAAACAAAGCTTTAAACACCAGCTCTGGAGGTGCATTGCAGGATGTATCATGGGATTTTATATTTTATTTTAAACAAAAAAAAAATCACAGACTCACAACAATCAAATTCCAACAGTGAAAACAACCGGTATTGGTCCACCTCTGAAAAAGGAAACGTATGCCTGTCATAGGAAACTCATTCTTTTTGCACTAGAAGCTCTTTAAAAGACGTTTGAGATCTTGCTAAGCATAGTTGGGGGTATTTTTCAACATGAACTTTCTCTTCAGAGAACTAACTGATTATTCATCTTATCTAGCTGACCTTTCTGATGTTCTTTGTAGTATTGTTCTGTTCCATTCACTCCAATAGTACAAAACGAAGGCCCAAGAAGGAAGATTGAAGCTGCCATCCGCTATCCTTCACATTAAAAACCATAGAATTCCTTGATCAAAATCATCATTCCCCACATCTTCCAAGTGATATATTTATCAAATATCATATCATGTCCCGACAAACCCATGGTACAGCACAATTTTTTTTAAAAAAAAATTAAATCAAAGTAATAAATTACATGAAAATCTAATGCCAGATGCATTTGGAGCTACCTGGTATTAAACATGTATCATAGAATGCGAGCATGATCTTGGAAGATGGGAGAGAAAGAAAAAGGAAGAGATGTGAACAATCAGGCAGCCAAAGAAGAATCCTGCAACAGATTACTAGGCAGAGAAAGAAACCTGGAAAGAATTTGCCCTAACTAATCAGATAGTAAAAAGAAAGAGTGGAAGATTTGTACTTCCAGACTTGCAATATTCTGTAAATGTAGCCTTACATTAGAATTAATTCATCTGATCTGGCCTGCTTAAGAGATTGATAACTCACTTGCTTTTTTGTCACGTGATGTCTAACCATGAAGTATCATACTTTAATTACCCCAAGTCTTTCATGTTATTTGCAAAACAAGACCAAACCCTTAGTAATCTGTATTTCCATAATAGCACTGACTCATGCTTCTGTGTTGGTAACACGTGATCACCAATAATTCAATGGATAAAGCAGGAGAATTTTTCTAAATCTTGCCATGTGCTATTTTGTTGGATCAAAATTACTAAAAACAATTGGGATAAGCACTATTGTACTGTAGGTAGAGTTGGGAGGATTTTCCCCTTCTCTTTATGGCCCCTTTTTATCTTTTCTCTGGTCCGGTGAGAGGCAACAGTGATAGTTTGCCTAGAAAAGTCCAGCTTTTCCGAAAGCATATCAGCTGTCCTGTCCCAGGTCAAGCATGCACACAAATATGCAAAGAAATGGGTTTTTTCCCTCTCTTTACTAAATGAAGCTTGCAAGAACATACAGCCACTTGCATTGTGGAGACAAATTATCCCAAAGTTTAGCTTATAAAAATTCCAAATCAAAGTGGTATGTAGGAGAGTAGATAGGCGGAGTCCAAAGGATGGTTTGGGTTTAAGGCACATACAGTTTATGGGTAGTGGTCTCAATCTCACATAGCACTTTTGATCTACTGACAGTCTGAGCTCTTGTGTGGTTGGTGGCAGTAATTTCATCTTTATTGCTATGGCAGCCATGTCTGCTGATTACTGGCCTATCCTACTTCCTTTACCTATTCAGACAGCAGTCTATCTGGTGGTATTTGAGTTGGCTGTTCATTGTCTGACAGAACTGACTGTGGCTGTTTTTCATCAATCTCCTCCTCTCAGAGTCCATCATGACACCAGCAAACTCCCCATAACTTTGTCAACTATATTGAGTTTAGTCCCCAAAAGTTCCAGGTAATTTAAAGAAGGGCTTACCGGGTTTTACCATGTATGCAAAAACAGAGAGCATATGAACAATAGCAATCAACCCGCACTCTCACTTACAGATAAATGGGAGTTAGGGTTACATAAAAGAGAATCAGGTTTAAATAATCAAGTTTGATAGTTTTCTAATGGAAGTAGCATTACTTCTTAATTGCAGGAAATTTTGTAGTAGCCGTCTGAGACAATTTGCAAATGGCATAAAGTATAATCTAGAAAAGGTTTAATTGAACACTTTTTAAAATTAGAAAATACATCCTGTCCTTATCTAGCATCTCATATATGTATATTAGCTTTAACTGGGAACAATAGTAACAGCATTATAACGTAAATACAAAAAAACTGTAAAAATGCTTCTACACCAAATTTTGGGAAGTATTTCTAATATTTATTTATTTATTTATTTATTTATTTATTTATTTATTATTTATTTATTTATTATTAAAATTTATATGCCGCCCAATCCCGAAGGACTCCGGGCGGCTTACAAAAAAGAAGAAGAGGAAGAAAAAAATAAGAAAAGGACAGATTTAAAATCACAACACATGCATTCGTTCTAATCGGGGCTGGACCTCAACAATGAAGTCAACAGCCCCAGGCCTGCCGGAATAGCCAGGTTTTAACAGCTTTCCTGAAGGCCTTTCCTAATATGCTGCTAGACAATAATTTTTCATCCCTTTTTACTTATTTCTTCCTTTCTCTTTTTTCATTAAGTTTAAGAAAGAAACTTAAAAACAATCTTTAATGACCAGTATACTGAAACATGTTTGCATGCATTTCTTTTTTTAAATATTTGTTAATTGACTTGCTTTTGTAAAACTAGGAAGATGTGCTATACAATATTTTTCCAGAATACCTTAATGTATTCTTTATCCTCTTTCTTTTTGAAACACTGTTTCTTGTCTAAGTTTTTAATTTTAAAAACATATGGGCTAAGCATCAGATTTCCTGTGGCTACAAGGAATCGGTATGGCTGTAATAAGGGACATCTGAATGAAGTGCTGGACTTGCCTAGAGCTCTTCTAACTGCAGGTGCTGGGAAACCATGGCCAATAAGAGCTGCTTGTTGTTGGAACATAAGTGATTATATAAAGCTGAGCCAAGCCAAAGGCTATATGTTTGCTTGTGCTCACATCCCATGATCTCCAGCAGGAAATGTATTTCATTTTCAAATCCCTCTCTGAGTGAAATTGCATAAAAATAGCAATAAAGATTTAGATACCCACCCTCCCTGTTCAGGAGTGGGTGGGTAGAAAGATGGATTTTAACCTGTCAATTGATTGACCTGTGAATAACTTTCAACCGAGAGACAGAGGGGGGAAGGAGACAGGAGACGAGAGAGAACACAACACTCTCTCTCTCTCTCTCTCTCTCTCTCTCTCTCTCTCTCTCTCTCTCTCTCTCTCTCTCTCTCTCTCCCACGCCCTCTCTCTTTTGCACATCTTTAACTTTCAATCTAGAGAGAGGGGGGGGAGAGAGGGAGAGGGAGAATGGGGGAAAGAGAGAGAGCAACTCTTTCTCCCCCTCTCTCTTTTCCACATCTTTAACTTTCAACCTAGAAAGAAAGAGAGGGAGAGAGAGAGAGAGAGAGAGGAAGAAAGAAAGAAAGAAAGAAAGAAAGAAAGAAAGAAAGGTAGGTATGAAACTGAGAGATGATTTACCTTTCCCATCATTCCAGTCATTTCCATCCTGTTCTTTGTCAAAGCCCAACAAATTACTGGTACAAGGTTTTCCAACAATGATCACATAAGTCTCATTGTTTGATCCTACTCATTTTTCAATTTATCTTTGACTTCGCCCATTGAAATAGATTGCGCAATGACACCCAGCTGTATACCTGGCACTCTGCTAGTCAGTAAACAAGATTCAAATGTTAATTCTTAGGAGAAAAGGTTTCAGTGCCAAGGAATAAATAATCTCTGTGAGACTGAACAAGGAGTATGTTGATGAGAAGGAGTTGGAGGTGCAGGTGGAGGGTGGCTGATCCAGAAAGACAGACACACAGAAGTTTAAGGGCTGCAACTGGTGCATCAAAAGGTCTTCTATTCAAAGAACAAGCAGCATGCTATTTGTATTTTGCCCAATAATCCGGTTACATGTTCAACTATTAATAGCTACAAACAGCGACTTGAGCTTTCTTAAATACAGAGTCAGCAGGAAAGCAGGCAGAACTATTCTTTGGCATGGGAGCATTTAATGTTAGCTTTCAAATAGCAGCAAGGAATGAGCAGTTGGATTCCTTTATAAGTTAACAACATCAGTGGGTAAATCAAGTGCCAACATCCAATTTGTGGAGTCAAATTCTGAGGCCATGGAAGCTGTGTAGAAATATCTGTTGAAAATTTCCCTTTATTTTAAAATATTGAAAAGATAATTGTACAATATTTTACCTTTGCTTGAGATATAGACCACTAATGGTAGTAGAAAATGCAAATAACCTGATCCGCAGGTTAGTGTTATAGCCACTAAATAAACCATTGTTGGATTAAAGCAATTTAGTTGATATCTATTAGCTTTATTCAGTCATAATGGTTACATAGCTTCTGTTGGCTAGTCCTTAGATAAGAATATTTCTTTAGATTCTCCCAGACAATTGAGATGAAAAGTTTGAACATAGCTCCGGTATCATATTTTGTGAGATACAATCTGAAGAATGAAGCACTAGCTTGAATCTTTTCTTTTTCACTGTACAATGATGCTAGAATTCATGACCTTTTTATGCAAAGGATCAATTGACTGAACTATTCCTCCAGGTAGAACAGAAGCACCTCTTCCCCCTACAAAAATGCTCAGGAGAATATAAGAAGTATGTGCTTCATCTCAGAGGTGGATCTCCATAAGAGGAAAGATAGTGCCCATCCTGTTTTCAGATATTTATGTTTCCTATTCTGAGGTTGGCTGAAAACAAGGTAATGGCAGGGTCCCAACCCCAGCAACAACCAAAATGAAATCTAAGAAATACGGATAATGTTAAGATCAATGAAGCTAGTTATAATATAGATTCTGTTTTATTTTATGGATTTTATGGATTCTGTGAATTTGTTCTAGTATTACTATATATTTATTATAGATCTGGGGGATGAGAGACCAGTTGATCTTTTTGCTGATAGTGAATGAAACCATTTTCTTCAGAAAGCAGTATTTTGTTTCTTCTTCCTTTTGTTCTTTAATTATATTGTTGAAATGTTATTTTAATTTATGTATTATATTTAATAATAAATGCCATACTAAAATGGCTTACATGATATTAAGTCTACATGTGGTTTGTATGTGCATATGTATGTATTATTTATTTATTTGCATTGGGTTGACCAATTACTCTGCAAAATTCCCACTTGTATTTTCAATCTGGCCTGCTCAGTTCTTTAGCACTGTTACAGAGTGAGATGTCTTGCCCATGGCTTTGCCATAAACACCTGGCTACCTATTGTGACCAGAGAAGTATATTGGCCTTTAGCCCAATCCCCAGGGTTCTTTTCTTCTTATGTTTTTGTGGTGCTTTCAAAATAGATCTAATACGATAATATCACCACACACATTCAAAAAAGGAAGAGAAAGAAATACATGAAACTAAGACTCTGAACAAAAAGCAGAATAATATGCTGAGCTAAGAATCCTTATGATGTCCTCTTTGAAAGCAGGTAGACATTGAGATACTGCTATCATCCTCTGCCATTTGAGGACCCCTGTCCTTTGATGAGGCTGCAATTAACTGCAGGAGGAGCACAGCGGCCACCTCTCTTGATGGCAGAGCTGCTCCACATTCAAATGATCTTTTCTTTACCCACCTCCCCCCTGGTCAATGCTGCAGGGACCTGCTTCTTTATTGATAGCAGGGGCGCACAGAGGTCTCATAGATCACCAGCCTTATCAGTGCACTGGGGATTGGAGGTGAATTGCCTAAAGGAAGGATGTACAGGCATACCAACCTCACTATTGATTAATGCTAATTATCATTTAATTTAACTTCCAATTAGTTTGAATCAATTGTCACTCTCCAGCTATGTCATTTTCTCACTGAATTTTTCTGCTCAGATGATTTAGAGCAATATGGACAATTGTCTAGAGCCCTTTCTTGTTCTCCTATGCCAGTTGCCTCCCCCATCCTTTTCATTTTTAATAGTGCTCAGTGAATAATTCATTGGCTAAAATTACCCTTCAGGTCTATCCTTCAGCAGCTTTAGATTTATTCGTTAGTTCAAAAAATATTTTGTAAAATAATTAAATTGTTTGGCATTATGGTTGCAATCTGCTGGTAATAATGAGCTGGCTGATGCAAACCCTGACCACATAATAATCTGGACTTAATTTTTTTACTTGACTTTTATATTGAACGTGCAGCATCATTTTGGCTTCTTGATTGTCTTAATTAATAATCTCAATCTAGAACATGAATAATGTGTGCCTATATACTGAAAATAAATCTTTTAGTCATATAAAGGTTTTCTACTTTTAAACAAAACCTAACACCAATGTCTCATCATTTATAAACTATAAAAGTAAAAAAAAACTCTTGTAAAACTCATAAGGTCTCTAATTCAAACTATTCTATTACAGTGAGAAGTATAACAAGGACCACTATCAGCTCACATAGAAAAGTGGCTCCATGATATACCTCTGTGCATCAAGTATAATCTGTCAAAAATTGTTCCAGTAAAATGCAGCATAAGAACAGATGGAATGCAGAGACTCTTAACAATCTGACTGAGACCCACCAACATTTGATTTCTCCTATATTTGTATCTATGGAAATGCTTTTCACACTGATAGGGGTCACCATTTATCAAAACAACAAACAGTTGCAAACTCCTCCTAGTTCACAAAACAGGCAAGCTTCCAGCCAAAATGGAAGGAAGATGGGAAGGACAAGAATTTTGTTTCCCTAGATTACCTTTATATAGGTTCTTATTTGAAATAAGGATACCCATTAGAATTCTTGTGTTGGAACTTTAATCTTTTTTAACTGTTCAAATTTCTTAGGGTTGTACCTTGAATTAATCTGTTTTGACACTGCAAGGAAGGATTTTTTTCTATTTCAGCTGGTTGTTATAGATTTCTAGTCAAGTTTACTTCTGCCTCTCTTTTCCTGTCCCTTCAGACTATATTGATCATTTTTATTTTTATTTTATTTTATTTAGATGCTTATCTAGGAATTATGAGTGAACCATTTTCACCTGAAAATGATGAAAACATATTTTAAATAAATAAAACATAAATTTTGATGTTCAGATACATCAGTTAGGTCTATAACAACAAAGGATCACTGATACAATTAGTGTACTCAACCACAAAAAATGTGAATGCTGGTGTAGGCTGTCATAACCATATAATTTAATGCCAGAGTTTAATTCCTAAATTTGGGACATTTTAAAATTAAAATACATTTGTGTTCCAAACTACATGTCAATCTAGAAAATACAAGTGTGGGTTAACTGCTTATCAATTTTGATCCAACCAAATTCTCAACCATCTTGAAATGACTTCTTGTGAATTCTTTCCAATACTCTGCCAAAGACTGTGACAATCAAGAATCCTCCTGATAACAAGGAATCAAGATGATCCATTTCTCCTAAAAATAATATTTTTAGGGCAAAGAAATCCAGTGCTTTGCTAAAAGTATTTGTCATCTCAGCTAGAGCAAATAAATATCGTGATCAGTGACTGACTTTAAAACATCCATTGGTCATAAAATCCCTGACTCTTTTAAAACAATTATTTACAATGAAATATGTTTATACTTTTCAATCACATCAGGGTACAACTAACATAAAGACAAGCTATATGTGGTCTTTAGGTTAGATTTTTGTTTACATTCTATACCGTATGATTCCTGTAATAACATCTATTTCTATTGTTAATACTGGACATTTATATTGCATAATGCTTATGTTATTCTAGTATTATTAATAAAACTTAATATCCTATCCCATTTTGGGATTTTTTTTTTACAATAGGTGAGATGAAGAAAACTTCCAAAAATAAACAAATACTGTAATAATTATCCTGTGTTAAATATTGTTATTATGAATTTAGTTACATAAGTAAACTATTGAAAATGAAATTAATAAAAGGCCCCTGAATCAAAAATCCATATAAATGCAAATGGATTCTAGTCCCAGAACTAAAAACTATACTCTACATTAGCTGTTATGTGTGATTTTTTTTAAAACAAACAATTAACTTGCAGATCAGACCTTTAAAAGGATTTGACTGGACAACAGCAGAAATATGATCTTGTGTGCAACAATCCCTTGACATACTTCGGTGCTTTCAGATTCATTATTATTGCATTATATGTAGCACATCTGTTGTTGGTCGAGAGCCAAAGTATTTAATTCTATTAGATACATCTATACTGCTAAGTGATAATCTATACCAGGTTTATAGAACAAGCACTTAATTCTTGGCAGGGAGCAGTTGAAGACTTGATACAAGAGCAATAGAATATAAGCAGCACAGTTGTAGATCAGTGTCAGAAACTGGCCAGAAATCACTTCTGCATTCCTTGGCATGCAGGCATTCTAGTGTGGGAAACTATTCATTGAATTTATTGTTCTAACATCTGTAAAGTTTTGGGTGGGGGTAAAGCAAGCAAAGCTAAGAGAAAAATACTGTGGGGAAAACATTTACCTAATATTATACTAACTCTTTCAAGAGCCTTCATGTCAGCACTCTTAAATGTATCTTTCCAATGAACATCTGGTAATATTTAATCAACAAAGATACACAGAGATATTTTTTGGTTTGTAACATCTGTGTGTGTATAAGTAATGGACATGCATTCCATTGTTTGTTACAGTCATTTATTCTTGAAGCTGCTTACCTTGTGCACCTTCTGAAATGCTGCTTTTATGTGACCTTCTGCGCTGCATGTCATGCACACATGTGAATTCATTTCGAATTGTGAGAGTACAGGTAAAACGCTTAAACTCGTATAATCTGAGATATAACTAATAAATGCAACTGCAGATGTGACTTCAACTCCAAGATTGTTCTCTTTTACTATGTCTCTCACTTATGAGTCTTGAGGGCCAAAACACAGTAATTTTTAAGTAGGTTGCGATTACACAATTTGTATTTTCATTTGTTACCAATATCTTGGGCAGGGGAGGAAGAATAGCAAAAAAAATCCAATTTTTAGAACAATGAACAATGCTGAAGTACAATTTAAGCTAACATGGGATGCAATCAACAAGAAATCTCCAATAAGCTACATATCATCCATACAGTCACCATATAAGTATCAAGAATGGCTATAAGAAAGAGGAATTGTAAGATACAATTTCTTTTTCTTTTAACCAAGGAGGCATGTTATTCTGACTTTCAGTATGATTGCCTTTTTGATTGTTATTGTAGTGTGTGTATACATGTTACATGTACAGATGTAATCATATACAGTATCAACTACCAGAGTATTGGGAGTTGGGTGGCATATAAATTTCATAAATTTGATTACAATTATACCAGTAATGGTATCCTCTTTTCTTCACTACTGATTCAGTAGCGGGAGCACATGTGCTTATCTGGGCATGCACAGAAGGTCCATGATGACGTCTGAGTGGGTGAAGTTTCGCGCTGCCACCACTACCGGTTCGCCCAAACCGGTGTGAACTACAGAATACCATCTCTGAATTATACCCTAGTTACCATCACAATCCTATATTTTGTTTGGGATAAATTATTTCATTATGTATTTGTTTTTAAATCCATGGGGTTTAGTTTAAATCCAACTATAACATAAAACTATTAATTTTCATATTTGTGTATGTGTGTGACACAAGCAATTACAAGCAACTGAAATTATGTGGACCTGCTTAATACATAAACAAATAATCATATTCTTTGCCATCTAAGCAGGAATGGGATGCCTGAGGTGATGACATGGCGTGTGTATCAGCTCATATTTTTATGCTGTAAAGTGGCGACATTTAACAAACTTCCCACCTATTATTTTATGGCCAATGAAAATTTCTATTCAGAATGGGAAAACAAAAGATGTATTATGTGAATGCCGGTGCACAGAGAAAGAGAGTGACAAGCATTTAATTTCCAGGGCTGTTCAATGGATATGTTTTCATCCTGTGGGAGAGATGATGTTGTAAAGGGAATCTCTCATGGGAGTAGCTTGATATAACTTATCATTTAGCCTGGACACCAGATGGAATAGCTGAGCTCAGTGTTCTCTATTTATAAAGCACAATTTTACCAACGCTCCCTTTCTCTCAGACTTCCTTAGTTGCAATGATAACTTGATTAATGCCTATGTTTTGTTACTCTTTTGCTCAAAAGTTAGGTGTTTCAGATACTCTTTCTTGTCAATCCCAATCTTTCTGGACAAGATGAACCCAGAAAATGATTACTGAGTCTGATGAAACTAATCCATTGGCATATCCAATAAAACATATTGTCATATTGTCTAAGATGAGTTAATATTATCATAGAATATGCCTCAAACATAGTGAGTTAACCCTATGTGTGTGTGTATTTATGTGTGTATATACACACACACACAATTAAATCAAAGATTCATGTTTTGAACCATGTGTAAACAAACTAAAGAACTGATAGATAATACTTACCTTTCCTGGCTACTGTGGCATTTTAAGAGAAATGTGTAGAAGGTGTGGAAAAGGAGAATAAAAAAAGAACACTAATTTATCCAAATGAAGCCTGCTGATTAGACAAGCTGTCCCTTTTAAATCGTGGCTGACTTCTGCTTATTTGAAATGAAAAAGGAAAAGGCCATATAGCATCAGTTCCTCTTTTTGTTTCCCCTGAAAACTCATAGCTATATGTGCATTGTGCAGCCTGAAAAACTGGTATAGTGAGATAAAGGGATAAAGATATTTGAATAACAGGGCAGAAGCAAAAGGGGAAATCTGAGAAACCAGTTAATCTAGTGGGATCCGAAAAGAAATGTTAATTGAGAAGAAATGATTGAATGGCAAGTAATTTAAGGAATTTCCTGGGATTAATTTACAGGTAAAATAATTAGAGATGGAAATTATTTGGAAATAATCTGGAAAAGAGACAAGTGTTTAAGAAAAATTGCAAGAAAAATATTTCCGGATTAATAAATACTTGTTAAAAATCAGAAGAAGTCCAGAAACACCTTTTCTTACTAAAACATTTTAATGAATAGGAGTCTACTTCATCAGATGCATTGAATTGCTAGACATGTAGGATTTACAGGGAAGGTGATTGGGCAGATGCAGGTTTTACATATCAGACAAATAACAAATATTTTCTCAAAGAACAATTGTACTATCCTAAAAAGTCCGTAGTATTTGTTGAACTTTTGAGATAACCAGAAATCTTTGATATAGGTTACGTAGAATATCAGTCTCTTGCTTAATCATCCTGTAACCTCTTTACTTTATTATTACTTTGAGATCTATAGGTCATTTCAGCCTCTCAGGAGAATCTAAGAGTACTTTGTCCTTGTTGAGAGCCATTTTTCTAATTTGTGTCCATTAATAATTTTGGACAAAGTTTACTCTATTTACAAAAATAGAATCTAGTGGAGATCATTACTGGCAAATAATGGCATATATCACATTAGAGAAAGAACATGTGATGCAGACGTAGATTGCTACCAGTTCGGCCGAACTGGTGCTGGTATTTTGGCCTGGGTTGCAAAACCTGCAGCAACCCAGGCTGGCCATGTCTTGAACCAGTTACCTGGTCACCACAGCCATTGCCAGCATGTTGTTTAGTAGTGCATGTGTGTGCACAGTTCACTGTAAATTGTGCTGCGCAAAGCATGCATGAAGGGAACCGGTGGTAAAACCGGGAGCAACCTACCTCTGGTGTGATGGTGTATTTAATTTTGTTTGTCTAATTCTTAGAGCCTGTAATGTTGCTCTTGGAGTAAATGTGGTGAATAAAGTAGACGTCTATGTCATTTTAGGGCATGTTTCCATGTGTTGGAACCACTGTTCTCTTTCTTCTTACTTTTAAGAATCTGCACCAGTTTGGGTGACTTGTAAATAAATATGCAGAATAAAATGTGTCATACCTGCTTCTTAGGACTGAGACAGAGAGATTGGCCCAAGTTCATATATGTAGCTTCTTTGAGCCTAAGGTCTATCTAGAATTCACAATGTCCTACAGCCTTAACTACTACACCAAATTGACTCTACTAAAGATATTTCATTTCTAAATAATCTTGGATTGCATTTATTAGCTTCATGCTTTGTGTGTGGGCTTTAAGAAAGTATGTTATCATTATTCAGTATGGGCTAAGGAACAGTATTTATATAGCAGATATCCAGAATTTTTTTAATCCCATTATTTTATATTTTACCTTTAAAAATGGATCAGTAGGAGAAAATACAAGTCATATATATTGTTTGTAAATTTCCAAATTGCCATTTACTATAAATAGTAATTGATTTTGAGTCATCAATCAGTGTCAATTCTTAGCCACTACATTCCTGGTGTCTGCATCTTAAATACTGGTGGAAGATTCAACTATAAATTGCCAATGTTGACAAAGTAGTAGTGTTCTGAGACATGATGTCTATTTGCAAAGAATGATATCCAATTTTTTGCTTATTAAATTTATATCTCACTTTTCAGGAACTCAAAACGCACATAGCACCATAAGGAATTTCACTAAGCTATGTAAAATTCTTGCACAAATATTTTTTTTAAATAAAGCATTAGTCTTTAAAATCACAGAATCTTGCTCCTTTTTAAAATTCAGTACCTGGGATGAATTGGAAAGATATGCATGAAAAATGGGGGCAGAAAGAAAAGATTGAAGTGGGCAGAAATCTTGTTCAATATATACAGATATTTGTATTAATTGGTGGCTAGTTTTATCTGGGTTTATTGCTCAGCTTTTAATTAACTGTTTCCGGATTTAATCTTGCAGTGTTCTATCTGTCCTTGTTTAATCCCGCATTCTAACAGTGAGCTTATTTATGCAGATCAATAATGTTTACAAACATGAAAGCTGACTCTCTGTTTCTGAACTTAGAAAGGATGGCATTGGTTATCAATAACGAAAGAATCCTCAGCAGGTGGCATGTCAATGTGCATAAAATCAATGTGTACAGAAGAGAAAAGATTAAAACTTTTTGGGTGAGAGAAGCAGAAAATGATTCATGGACTCTTTAACACTTTGTCATTTAGGATTCATTCACCCATCCACAGATCCTTTCCCAACTATGGCCTATTTATTTGGCATAGTTTTATTAAATAAGCATAAATAGAAGCACCTTCAGCTTACTACAGTTTTGCACATCTTTTGTAATTTTATGTTTCTATGGTTAGTATGGCCAAGGAGTCAATTTGTCCTCTTTGAACATGATTAACTATTTAATTATTGGAACCAATAAAACATATTTGCAGAGCACATGAAGGGAACTATGTAATTTTATCTTTCTTGCTGGTCTTCTGCTGACTGCTAGCTGCCAGCAATATGGCAGCATGAATCTCACCGGTTCAAGGTTGATTTAGCTTCCCATCCTTCTGAGGTCGGTAAAATATTGACTGAGATCGTTGGGGACAATATGTTGAATCTGTAAACTTCTTAGATGGCTGTAAAGCAGTGTTAAGTGGTATATAAGTCTACAGTAAGTGCTATTGCTATTCCAATTATTAAAAATGTATATGATTATCTCCAAAATCCTGTTATGCATGAAACATGCGGGGATGGGGTATGTTCCTGATATGGATGTATGAACAATGCCAGGACTGTATGCCAAGAATATGTACTCCCATCAGAGTCACCTAAGGCATAAAGATCACCCCAGAGGCCCAGCTGAACATCCCGGGGCAGCAGTGATGTAGGAGGAAGATGCTAGAGGCACATGATGACTCTAGTGACAACAGCAAAGGCATCATTATATTTTACATAGGAGAAGGCAATTGTAACCCACTGCTGTATTTTACCGAGGAAAACAAATGGATAATAGGATAAAGCAACTGACTTTTATGGTGCCAGATGGTGCCCCATGTTGAATGGTATTCAACACGCTATTGAGAAAGAGATCAGGATCTTTTGGAGTGTTTATGATCCAATGATTAAAGCCTTTCAGATGTCTAGTTGTTGATGTTTCTACCATGCAGAAAAAGAAATCTAAAGCTGCAAAGACAGAATTACAGTGAGACAGGGGTGGGTTTCAAAAATTGTTCGAACCTACTCTGTGGGCGTGGCCTCCTTTGTGGGAGTGGCTTGCTGCCCATGTGACCGGATGGGAGTGGCTTGCCACCCATGTGACCGGGTGGGAGTGGCCTGCCACCCATGTGACCTGGTGGGAGTGGCCAAGACGATGTTATTACTAGATATTACTAATTACTAGATATTATTAATATTACTAGATCATTATTAATGCATAGATAACTGTGGGACATTACACACCCACCCACACCCACAAACTATGACAGTGCTAGGAAAACACCCAAAAAATAAAAATCCCCCCCCCCCCAAAAAAAAGACTGCCAATGAAACCAGGTTTTTTTCCCTAAGCCTAAGAACAGGAAAGACAAAGTCACTGGAATAAAAACCATCAAGGTAATGTGGAAAATTATAAAGGACAGGCACTCACAGAACCATCAACCACCTCAGAATTACCTAAACGAGGGTGAAACACACTGCCTTGCAACAAACCTGGCCTGCCCATAGAAAAGCAGCCACTTTGAGACACATAAACCTGGTCTAAACACTTAAAAGCAACATATTGCATCACAAATAAAATATTTGCAAAAAGGAATAACATTTCTTGTAATAAACATTCTATAAACAATAAATAAATAAAAATTCCCTAAACTAATTAAAAACCACCACGTTCAGAGAACACCAAAGGACCCCACAGTCCTCTCCCTCCTTATCTTTTTCTTTTTTGTCCTAACTTTCTCCTCCTCCCCCCCCAACCCCACTCCCTTCTAGCACTGATGATGTTACCAAAGAGGAGCTCTCACAGGGCAAAGAGCTTCCCGCTACAGGCACAATCTATCTGCAGCAATAAATGACTGCAAGCAGCAGCTTCAGTCACCTGCTCGCATCTGACAGTTGCGTTTGGGAGCGGAGGTGGTGGCAGCAGAAGTGGGCACAGACGGGATGCCCCCGCTTGCTGAGTAGAACGAGGCGGCGGGGATGCGTTGTTTCAGGGTGCCCCAAGCGCCGGCTCCTCTGAGTGTAGCCCATTCCCCCTCCCAAGAAAACCCTTTTCTTTTTAAAAACTCCTCTGCAGACGATCTTGAAAACCTGCGAGGGATTCCCCCCCCCCCCATTCCTGATTGCCTGTAGCCTTGGAAGCTTCCGAAACTTAACAGTAAAAGCAATTAAGAACTTCTCTCGCGCCTGAGATTTTCTTTATTATGCAAACGCTTGCTTTAAGGCTGCAGGCACCCAGGGAGGGGGGCAGGGGGAATCTGCCTATCTGTCCCCTTCCAAAGCAACCTTGCAGGATTTCAAGATCATCCGGAGAGGCTTTTTTTAAAAAGAAAATCCTGAAAAGCCACAAGATTTGGAGAGATGGGAAGCTGGTCTTTTGGGGGGGGAATACCAGAACCAGGAGCGCAGCCCATTCCCCCTCCCAAGAAGACCCTTTTCTTTTTAAAAATGCCTCTGCAGACGATCTTGAAAACCTGCGAGGGATTCCCCCCCCCCCATTCCTGATTGCCTGTAGCCTTGGAAGCTTCCGAAACTTAACAGTAAAAGCAATTAAGAACTTCTCTCGCGCGTGAGATTTTCTTTATTGTGCAAACGCTTGCTTTAAGGCTGCAGGCACCCAGGGAGGGGGGCAGGGGGAATCTGCCTATCTGTCCCCTTCCAAAGCAACCTTGCAGGATTTCAAGATCATCCAGAGAGGCGTTTTTTAAAAAGAAAAACCCCGCAGGCACCCAGCGACAGGGGCTAGGAGCTAGGAACCCGGAAGTTAATTACTTCCGGGTTCACTGACGAACAGGTTCGCAAGAACCGGTGCGAACCGGGAGGAACCCACCCCTGCAGTGAGAACATGGAACCTAAGAACCATCAGCATGGGAAAGTGCAATAGTGAAAGTTGAAATGAAATGACTACTCATCTACATGTCAGGCTTCCACAAATTGGAATGGATAGAATTTTTCACTTCAGTTAAAACATTGTACTATTTGCTACTTAGAACAGTGGTGGGTTGCAGGCAGTACACCCCAGTATGGGCATACCGGAGCCTGGCCGAAGCACCGGGTATCGTTCCAGTATGGTGCTTCTGAGGGTAAGAGTAAGCATTCTTCTGTGAAACAGTATCATGTAGTGATACCCAGGAAGTGTTGCACTGTCTTATGAAAAACCTGATGACATTCAGGTCACCCTGAATTTATTGACTATGACCACCATGAATGGTTTATGCCATTAATGTTCAACTTCAATTTTCAGAGAAAATATGGTATATCTAGTTTTCTAGCAGAATTGTACGGAGTGTGTTCATAATAATAATAACATGGGACTCATCTGATATACTACAAGCATAGCAACAACATGCAGAGTAATCTCCATGGGATACATCAGAGTTTTATTTTCACTCAGGCACATCAAGACTTTACATGAAGAACATTTCAGTTCATCTCCCAAATTCTTCTATACTACTTTGTTACTATGCACAAGAACTGATTAAGCCCTGTATTATTTATATCATGAAAAACCCAACCGTGACTTGGAAGCCACATCTGAGTCTTTAACAATTCATCAGTTCACAAAGCTATCTGCATTTTCAAAAATTCAAGAAAGATACTCTATATGTATTTTCTAATGAAGAGTATGTTCCTGAGATACTGTTGGCTTCAGCTAACTCTGAAAATATCCAGAAGATAGAAGAGTGAGATAGTAACTGAAAAAATATAAGTAGAAAAACTGATTCTTAAAACATATGGATAGCATATGTTGGAGAAATTATTCAGAATTCTCAAACAGGAAACAAAGCATGGGTAAAGGTGTAATGATTTGTTTTTGGTATGAGATAACTAAAGCCTCCTTGTAGGAATTAGACCAGGGTTATGAGATCTCACGTAGGCCTTGTTTTTTTCCTGGGTTGTACTTATAAAAATTTAGGCAAAATTAAATTATATATTCCAATAATGTTTCTATTTTATTAGACATTTCCAAGATGCTGAGATGAATGTCATTTTCTCTTGGATATCTGTAATTTAATAAATGATGCATTAATATGTATTTTCAAGCCTTTTTTGTATCAATTCTTCTTCAAAAGTTTTACCATTGATATGCAACTCCACAAGTCTATGCTTCCAACTGACATTATTTATAGTAATGGAGACTTAATAATAAGCTTAGCACATTGTTGCTCTCAAGATCATATTCAGGGACAGAAACATTATCTCTCACTGGTTGAACTATATTACAAATTGCTTAATTGCCAGTTATAAATGCTTCTGTCTAATTAATTCAGATTGTTTAATTCTTTAGGTGCACAATACAAATTTTTCACATCCAAATGACACATAACTAGATTGATTAAAATAATGATTAATTGTCAGCTTAATTTAAAGTATGATTTAAATTGCTTACATTTTAAGTTACTGCACAACATAATAATATTTAAAGCAGTTAGATACATACTATAAACTGCTTCCAGAAATTAAGCAAAAAGGTGACAGGAAAATAAATTGCAAAAATGTCCATTTAAAGAATAACATAAAAATTAAACAACTAAACAATAAGATTATACATTCTCTTTTTTAATCTATTAAATCAGGAGTATTATTTTTGTCAACCAACAAATAGACTTTAATTTTGCTTGTACAGTAAATCTTTAAAATAATTGTGCAAATATACTTGTTGAGGAATGATTTTAAAAGTAAAAAGTCAATAGTGATATCATCCAGCCTAAAAGGGACAAAAGGGAAAAAGATCCCTGATGCATTGATCTGCCTCCCTTGTGTATCTATTGGCAAAGATCATGCTGTTCATAGTCCTCTCTCTATGCTCCATGGATCAATACAGTGGTGGGTTTCAAAAAAATTTGGAACCTCTTCTATAGGTGTGGCCTGCTTTCCGGGTCCACTGGTGGAACCTCTTCTAACCGGTTAGATAGATTTGACGAACCGGTTCTACCGAATAGGTGCGAACTGGTAGGAACCCACCTCTGGATCAATACCTTAGGGACTTTTTATTTTTTAAAAAAAAGATCTTGCACTAAAGTGATAAATGTGAGTGGATCAAGGTTTTCAGATCTCTTTCAGCTGTACATTTCAACATATAGAAGGTAAGCAATCCATATCGAATGGATCATAACCCAAAGAGGGAAACTGTTTCCATAGCACACAATACACTGCTTGTCTTTACCATTTCACCAAGTTTTTGTAAGGAAAGTCACTGACTGTCCATTAGCTTCAGTTCATTGATGGAACCAATAATGTCTTCTTCATTTAATAAATAAGCTAGCAATGTCCTTGGGGCTGTACAACACACACACAAAGACACTTCTTGCCCCAAGGAACTTACTACTTCTTTGCCAGCTCCCAGGGTGCCAGGTGGCTTAATGAATTAATTTTGCCAAGCGCTTTGAGATCTGGGGATAAAAGGCTCAATAGAAGTGCAAAGTATAGTGATTAATTGCCTTTTCTTGGTGGGAAGTTGCCATCCCCTTTCTCACTTTCTCCAGCTTGCAAACCAGAGGGAGTATTTAACTTTTTTATATATATAAAAACATCTTTACTAAGTAACAAATTAAGATGCAAATCGGGAGGGCTTTTTTTTCTTTCACTAATTGGCTGATAATTAATGAATGTGGAGCTGACTGAGCAGATGCTCCCCTTAGAAAAAAGAGAAAGACGGATTTGGAATTTTTCTATCCCTTATTTTTTAAAATCACATCAAGAAGATTGTAACATGTGGTGGGTGGGGAGTTAAGTAAAAGTAACTCCATCATTGTTTTTTTTAAAGAGAAAATTAGAATACGTATATGTTTCCCACTGATCACAAGGATATCCATTTCTTTTACATTACTTTCTTCATATCAGAATGTCCATGCTGGATGTATATGCATTTCAGCCTGTCGGTATAGAGACAACTCATAATTAGCAGCCAGGCCTCTGGGACCTAATTAACCAATTCAATTAACAAAAAAAGCATACAAGTCACCCTGACATTTGTCAGCCATTAGATGGGATGTTGGGCTGGCAGGTTTTGTCAAGGCATTAATGATGATTAGCTCATTTGCAGTTCACTTTTTACCTCAGGTCTTTCCACCTGGAAGTCTGGCAAAAATAACTCTGCAAAGAAACCAAAAGGAAAAGGGCTTGAGGAAGACGACCACTCATGGAAATGACAGTGACCCTCAAAAGGAGTCTTGATTTTCATTGAACACATAATCAATAAGAGTAGTCTTTCCCCCATCCTCCCCTGGCTTTTCAGTTGAGTCTTTAGAGGAATTAGTGCTTCTCTGAGCCCAGCGACTGGCATTTGCTCCACAGGCTGAGCTGTCTTGTTTTCATCTTTGTTGGTGAGAAAGGCCTCCACCCTACAAACATCTTGTCAATAGTGAGCCATTACTCCAGCAGGGCTTCTTAGCTTGGCAGGCTTGTTTCTAGCTGAAGCCAAACTCTTTGTTCTTGGGGGCTGATTAACTGCAGCACTCTATAAAGTAGGCAGATATTTATACATAAATTTCTTCCGATCTTGCTTAATTGAAGAACCTTTCCCCAGCAGTTCTGATTTAATGTTATAGTATGAATTGATAAGGACATAATACATCCCAAAACATAGGAAGCAATAGTCTTGCCAAAGAGAAAAGAAATTTACTATAAGACTTGTAACACCTTCAAATGAACACTCATCAGGTTTGGGGGTTTTAAAATAATGAATACAGTGATAATCCTTAATCCACTGAAAAACATATTTAACTCTAATTACAATGTATATGCTTCTATGGTTGCCTGTATAGTCACTCGAATAATCTTTAGCCTTGTATTAATGAAGAAAAATAATCTGTCAAATTGTGTGGGATGTATCAAAATATTCTGCTTTAATGGTTCTTTCAAGACTCAAAATTAACCATTTAAGTCCAGTTTAACTCCGATTTAGATATACAATTAACTGCAAATTTCCTGAGAGGTTTTTTTCATCTTCACAGATGTTAGGTATATTAAAAAAAATTAAAATGCAATTCACATGCAGAACTAAGAATACTTTTAATACTTTTAATACTTTTACTTTGCCTTTAAAGTTATATTTTAAATGGTTTTTAAAATAAATAATTAAAACATTTGAAACAGAAACCAGTTTATCTGAAAAGTTTATCTATCAGAAAGTAATCAGAGACAGATGATTCATGGTATATTGCATGAACTGATGATATGTGGGCTGAAAAACTATATTTACATGCTACATGGTAATAATCACTATAGATACAAAATAGCCATGATGCGTTCAGATGACCAGTGGTATGAAAAATTAGGTAAATTTAATGCTTTTGGGAAAATAATTCCTTGCATTTCTTTTTTCTTTTTCTTGGCATCTACTGGTTTTTCCCATGAGACTTTTAGAAGCTTCTGTATTGGGTCTTTTTCACTGTGTGGGAAAGTATTATATTTCTAAGATTTCATGCTGGTGATATGAGAAAAGCTAACGACAAAGTAGGATACAATATATATCAAGATTTATTTACTATAAATGTGAAAAAAATGTGACATGTACATTGAATTTACCTTCATCTCAAGCATTTTTATAAATTCACTAATTATGCTGGATTATCAAAAGAACCAAAACAACAACTGACATTTACCAAGCACTCTTTCTCTACATGTGGAACTAGAAATTACATTCTGGAAAGTATAGAGGGCAAGGTAACTATATATAATTGGGACTATTCATGTACTAACAATATAACAGTGGCAGCCCATTATTGTCACATACATTGTTAAATCCACAAAGAGCAACTGGTAGGTTAAATCTATTTTAGCACAGAAAGCTTGACAAAAATCCTTGCCACCAAGTATTTGATACTGATCACAGTGTCACATCAGGGAACAAGAGCTCAAAAGAAAAAGTCGTTTTTTATTTCTGAACTTTAGACACAACGGCTTCTCCTCTGCTCTGGCTCCCCAGGTTCTAGTTCTCTTAGTAGGAGGTGTTTTTCTTTTTTGTATGCCACTCAACAAGCGTAAGATTTTTTTTCTGAAAAGAAAGAATCACAAGACTGCATGGATGCAACAAAGATGAGTTTGGAACTGATTCAGTGTTCATACTGTGCTCCCAAGGGAAATCAAATCATATCCAAACCTAAAGAATTATAACAAAAGGTGTGGCTCTTTCCTGTTAGAGCCAAGGTGGCGCAGTGGTTAAATGCAGCACTGCAGGCTACTGCTAGATCAGCAGGTCAGCGGTTCAAATCTCACCGGCTCAGGGTTGACTCAGCCTTCCATCCTTCCGAGGTGGGTAAAATGAGGACCCAGATTGTTGGGGGCAATATGCTGACTCTCTGTAAACCGCTTAGAGAGGCCTGAAAGGCCTATGAAGCGGTATATAAGTCTACTGCTAAGTCTACTGCTATTGCTGTTATGTTGACACTTCAGTTTATTTATTTATTTACAACATTTATATAGCTGCCCATTTTAGAACAGCTCTGGGTGGTTTACAACCAATAAAATAATATAAAAACAGTATATAATAACAGATTAAACTTAAACAGTGTCAATTCTTTATATTTATTTTATTGTTAACTGGGTTGCTAAGGGAGAAATTACCAAAATAACTGTTCCATGACACCCTGTCCCATGACAACAATGGGTCTCAATGCAAGCTGCTGAAAATCAGCTTACTGTTTTAACCTCATGAGCCACTATATATATGTACTATTTTATATTTATAATTATTTATATCTATATCTATCTATCTATCTATCTATCTATCATCTCTCATCTCTCATCTCTCATCTATCTATCTATCTATCTATCTATCTATCTATCTATCTATCTATCTATCTATCTATCTATCTATCTATCTATCTATCTATCTATCTATCTATCTATCTATCTATCTATCTCTATATCTGTTGTGGCCCAGCAGGAGCCATTGGAGCTGCCGACAGACTCCGATAGCGAGGGACCCTATGAGTCGGCTCTGGAAGATGTGGAGGACCCTGGGCAGGGTTCAGACTCTGAGCAGGGACCAGAGAGCCTGGTTGGAGGCACCTGAGGCATGGAGCAGCGGTGAAGATCGAAGAGAGTCTGTCCCTGACATCAGACACTGGAGCAGTGGTGAAGATCGAAGAGAGTCTGTCCCTGATGTCAGGCACTGGAGCAGTGGTGACGATCAAAAGGAGTTTGTCCCTGGCGCCAGGCAAAGGAGGGTGGAGAAGTGAAAGCAGCAATTACGGAGACAGACTCATAGGAGATAATCAGGTCCAGATGGTTGTGGTTTAGCTCCTCCCAAGAGAGTATATAAAAAGAAACTTTGGGAGGAGACCTTTTGCAGGACACAACCGTTATACTAAGCTGGAGAAGCTCTTGTCTGTATCTCTTATCTGTGGGCATCTGGGTTGCTGCCAATGTCTTGTCTGTGAGTAATTACTGTGAATAAAGTGTGGCTAACAGTAAGCTTGTGTTGGCATTACTCGCCGAACAGAGTAGGGTCAGAACATATATCTATGTCTATGTCTATGTCTATGTCTATGTCTATGTCTATGTCTATGTCTATGTCTATGTCTATGTCTATGTCTATGTCTATGTCTATGTCTATGTCTATGTCTATGTCTATGTCTATGTCTATGTCTATGTATGTATTATGTCACAACCCCTGGTATGCCCAAATATGGAAGGAAGCATGCTGCTTCCTTTCTCTTTCTATGGCTCACCCCAGGAGACCATCCAGACAGAAAGCCATTATTTTTAATGTTGCCTTTTTGTTACATCAGCACAAATGCAACATTATATATATAGTCACAACCCCTGGTATGCCCAAATATGGGAGGAAGATCACTACTTATTTATCAGCAGAAATATAATATAACACACACACACACACACACACACACAAACACACACACACACACACACACATACATATATCAGTGACGTGAGGTCAGCTTTACCCCCGGTGAGGCTGTTTTTAGACTTCTGGATTTCAACTCCCAGAATTCCACAGCCAGGCATGCTCAGTTCTGATTTAAAGTGACAGCATTTTCCCCCCTTGCAAAATAAGTTTTCCCATTCTTTTTCTTCTCCCTCCCCCTCCTTCCTCCCTCTCTCCCTCCCTCCCCCTCTCTAAAAACAGACACACGCACACAGAGAACTTCGATCTTCTCTCATTCACTCACTCTCAAACACAAACACAGAAGTTGGATTGGATATATTTTCCAAAGGCTTGAAAGCAGCTCCTCTGCCATACCCCACTTTCCCTGCTGCCTTCCGATAAACTTTTGGAATTCCTCCCCCCTCCCCACACATGCACCTTTTCCAGCTGTTTCAGAGACGATTTCAACTCTGCTTCTCCCTGCCCTGCCCTGCCCTGCCCTCTTGAAAAGCCAGAGCTCTGTCAGACTGAGCTAGTTGCTCCCAGAAAACTCTAAAAAGCCTCTAAAAATGCCCTCTACAGGAGGCGAGAGAATACGTGTCTCATTTGAATAAGAAATTCTTCGCTTGTTAACCCTTGCTTAACTCTTAAAAGGCGAAAAAATCCTTATGCGAAAGAGGCCCCTCATTCTCTGGCCTCCTCCTAGTTAATACTGAGAGCAGACACCAAGCCACTGTGACTTGAAATCTGGTAGCAACTACCCTGGCTTTAATTATTTTAAGAAAATTATTTAAAATCCTTTCCTTTCCCTGAGGAGACTGGTGAGGCCCCGCCTCCCTTGCCTCTAGTGACTGCACGTCCCTGATATATATAATTAGATTTTTACAACCCCTGGTAAGCCCCAATTATGGGAGGAAGCTAACTGCACAAATAAAAAAAACCGTGTGTGTGTGTGTGTGTGTGTGTGTGTGTGTGTGTGTGTGTGTTTATTTGTGCTGATAAATAAATAGACTTTAGTCTCCCTTTATTTATTTATCAGCACAAATAAAAAAACACAAATATAACAAAGGCAACAGTAAAAATATTGTATGTGTGTATATATATATATATATATATATATATATATATATATATATATATATATATATATATATATATATATATATATATATATATATGGTTTTTTTATTTGTGCAGTTAGCTTCCTCCCATAATTGTTCTCTCTCTCTCTCTCTCTCTCTCTCTCTCTCTCTCTCTCTCTCTCTCTCTCTCTCTCTCTCTCTCTCTCTCTCTCTCTCTCTATATATATATATATATATATATATATATATATATATATATATATATATATATATTATATATATATATATATATATATATATATATATATATATATATATATATATATATATATATATATATATATATATATTCTATCTATCTATCTATCTATCTATCTATCTATCATCTATCTATCTATCTATCTATCTATCTATCTATCTATCTATCTATCTATCTATTTCCATAGATTTTCACGGGTGTAGGTATGCTGGTCTTGTTGTATTCGGATCTTTTCCCATGTAAGAATGAGATTGTCTTGGCAACGTTTCGGCGAGGTCTCACTTGTCATCTTCAGGCTGGGTTTTGGGCTTAAAGCGTGATCGGAGCTGCTGTCTTTCTATAAATCTTTGTGGGGGGGGGGTGCAGTACTGGCTTTGTTTCAGTAAGTAGAATAATTGGTTATGTGGTTGTATCATGATTGGTAGATTGGTGCTGATTGGTGCTGGCTATATGTCCGTTGTTGTTTTGTGTTGTAATGGCCTGGGTGGTGGGTGGGGCTTGTTTCTTGACTAGGGCTGGTTTCAGATTTCTGGTAGATGGGAGGTATCGTCACGTTTATTCATGTTGTGGGGGTGTTTCTCTATTTCGATAGCTTCCATAATTATTCTCTTGTTGAAGTGTTCAGTTTTGGACTTTAAATTGGTTCCTTCAAAATTAATTTCATGTCCTGTAGCTTTAAGGTGCTGGAAAAGGGAGGAAGGTTTTTCTTTTTTTCTTACTGCGTTCTTGTGTTCTGCGATGCGTGCATTTATTCTCCTGTTTGTTTGTCCTATGTATGTTCCAGGGCAGATTTTGCATAGTATTTCATAGACTCCTTGGTTTTGTAGCTGGATTCTTAAGATGTTGGATATTTTTTTGGTATAGACAGATGATAGATAGATAGATGATAGATAGATAGATGATAGATAGATAGATAGATAGATAGATAGATAGATAGATAGATAGATAGATAGATAGATGATAGGTAGGTAGGCAGGCAGGCAGGCAGGCAGGCAGGCAGACAGACAGACAGACAGACAGACAGACAGACAGACAGACAGACAGACAGATAGATAGATAGAGATAGAGATATATTGTATATGAGAAAATTGTAAACCTAATTGACATTTTTGCTTATATATTAATATCCAATGAAAAAAACTCATAATATAGAAGTAGACCAACAACAACAATGCAGGAATTAGAGCCAGGCAACAAGAGAAGGCCCCAGGTACCTTTTGGACAAAGGTATTAGAAAATGTCTAATTAAGGCCAAATACATTAGAATTTTATCTATGACATGGAAGTGGATTCCATGTATAAAATTCTAGCCATGCTTGTGTCCAACTTTATTTTTTACTTCTATACTCTTGATACACACACTGATACATGCACTTTGTAAGCACTGTCATCATTTTCACAAATAGTCATTCTATAGAGAATAGATCTTTTGCTTGTTGCTTGGAGACTTGTGTAGTGGAAAATTAAGACACAAGAAAAGATTTCTTTATATAATAAAATAGCAAATCAGGGAGAATACTTCTATAGAATCTCTTCCCAGCAATCCTATTTGGGGTGAAAGAGAAAGAAGGCAATGGATTTAATCATGTAAGTATTTTTTTGTAATTTCATAAGGGCCATTGACTCTGTGCCACTGGAGAGAGCTATTGTGTGGGAAGTGGGATTTAGAGTCTTTGAGATGTGAGAACAAATGTAAGGCATTTGGGATTTCAGGCATTGCTCACATCAAGGAGTTGGCTGATAAAGGTCAAAAATAAGAATGTATGACTGAGATTGTGCATCAGATACATATCACAACCATACCTGAATCTGTCTTGTGAGAACTGCCGTTTTCGTGCCGTTATTTTTTTATAATGGCTGGCTGAAAGTTGGTGATAAGGTAGGTTAAAGATCGTGAATAATTCTAGTTTCTACCACCTTTTTGTTGTTTGAGAGATGGCTAATTATATTTCTACAATATTTTGTTTCAGTAGAAGTATTAAGTAGAGATTAATAGTAATATGGTCTATGTATGCCTATTTTGTCTCCTACAATCCAACAGTAGAAGCTGATTATGAAATAACAGAGAGATGTACTAGGTAAGGCTACATAATTTATCAAGAGAATCCACATAGACTGTTGAATACTAGCGCGGGAAATACAAGCGCGCGAACAAAGGACTCCTTCCTGATTGGTTCCCGGGCGGAGCCGGTTCAATCTTCGCCCCGATTGGTCGAGCTACTCGACGCCCCATTGGCTCCTCGTTTAAACCCGGGGGTATAAATGTTTGGCGCGAACCACGCCACGTAGAATCGCAGTTTACTATGAGCTGAATAAAGTCACTTCCTCATATCTCTTGTCGCGTCCTTCCCTTCGCTCCAAGATACAAAACTGGCAACGAAGGTGGGATTCCGATTCCCGCGACCACGGAGAAGAGCAACCAGCTGCCACCGCGTCTGAACCAGCTCGAACGCTATCTCAGACTGAGGACTCCGGCAGCGAACGCGAAATTTTCTCCGCCCTTTTCTCTCTCTCTCCCCGGCTCCACACCACGATGGCATCATCGCTTCCTCCTTTCGCGCCATTCGGCGGAGCCACCGGGGAATCATGGGACGGGTTCATGGAGCGGTTCGAGTGTTACCTGATCGCCTCGAAGAACCAGGCTCAGACCGACGAGGAGAAATGCAGCTTCTTCCTGTCCTGCTGTGAGCCTTCCATGTTCGCCTCTGCGAGAGCCCTGGCCGCCCCGAGGCCAGCCTACAAACTTGGGTGGGACGAGCTGATGTCCAGGCTGAGGAACCACTACGCTCCCTCACCCTCTCTATTTGCACGCCGTTTCGCTTTCCGCCGCCGAGTGCAGAAGCCCAACGAATCAATCAGCCAGTTCCTGGAGGCTTTGCGCACAGTGGCCGCCCAGTGTGATTTCGCAGACCTGGAGGAGAACCTCGCGGAGCAGTTCGTGTGCGGGGTCCGCGACGTGCAATTGCGCAGCCGCATGCTCCGGAATCATAAAATCACCCTGATGCAAGCCGTGGAGACAGCACGAGCAGCCGAACTATCCGAACAATCCACGGCCGACATGGAACGCCTCCAACTGAACCCCCCCGCGCAAGCCGCCGCGGGGCCGTCCACCCAGACGCACCTCATTGACGACCTCTCCCCTGCCGAAGACGAGGAGGAGGAAGAGGAGGAAATCGTCGGGCAAATGAGAACGCAGCCGAAGCGGAGGCCACCCCAGCAACCACCGACGCCCGCTCAGCCAGCCGCAAGCGCACCTTGTCGCGGATGCGGCGGCCGCCACAGCCGCGCGGCCTGCCCGTTCCGTTCTGCCGTCTGCCGCCGCTGCCGAGGAGAAGGGCACCTCGCCAGGGTCTGCCGGGCTCTCCTGCCAGCCCCATCGTTTATGCAGTCCAGCGACCAGCGCCAGGCATCGCTACCGCAACGCCGCCAACAGCCACGTTCCGCGAGGCGAGCTGAGGACTGCCATTCAACCTACCAGCCCTCCAGCGCCGACTGCGTGGTCTACCAGGCATCCCACGCTTCCGCTGGTAGCCGCAAGATAAGCACCGCCGTCCGACTCGAAGGTCAGCTTTGCCAAATGGAGGTGGACTCCGGGTCTTCCCGTTCTCTCCTATCTTGGGCTTTGTTTTCCCGCCTTTGTCCCGGGGTTCCCCAGAGCAGATTGCGCCCCGTCGGGGTCTCCCTCCTAGACTACCAGGGAAATGGGATTCCCACAGCTGGGATATTCCACATCCGGGTGGAATACGGGAATTTTAAGGGGAAACTCCCAGTCCTAGTCGTCAGGAACGACCTGCCCGCCCTCCTGGGGTTGGAATGGTTCCCTGCCTTGGGCCTCACCATAGAAGGGGTGCACAGGGTAGTTCCCCTCTCCGCAGATAGCGTCCTAGATGAGTTCGCGGATGTGTTCGATGGGAAATTGGGTTGTTACAAGGGCACTCCCATTTCTCTTTGCCTTGATCCCCAGGTTGCTCCCGTTAGGCTGAAGGCACGCAGGGTCCCCTTCGCATTAAGAGCAAAGGTGGACGCTGAACTGGATAAACTTATCGAGCAGGGGGTACTCGAGCCCGTAGATCACGCCCGTTGGGAAACCCCCATAGTCCTTCCGGTCAAGCCCGACGGATCGGTGAGGATATGTGCCGACTACAAGTCGACCATCAATTTGGCCCTGCAGGCAAACCCGTATCCTGTTCCCGTAGTGCAGCACCTTCTCCACTCTTTAGGACAGGGCCGTATTTTCGCCAAGCTAGACATGGCACAGGCCTACCAGCAGCTTCCCGTAGACGACGATGCGGCTACAGCCCAGACCATCGTCACCCACCGCGGGGCCTTCCGTTGCCGCCGCCTACAATTCGGCGTCTCGGTTGCCCCTGGGATTTTCCAGAGCCTCATGGAGCGGTTGCTCCATGGGCTTCCAGGCGTCGTTCCCTACTTCGACGACGTCCTGGTCGCAGCCCCCAGCCACTCGGAACTCCTGAAAACACTGCGGGAGGTCCTCACACGTTTTAGGGAGGCAGGACTGAAATTAAAGCGCAGCAAATGCGAAATTGCTGTTCCCAAAGTTGAGTTCTTGGGGTTCCTCATTGATGCCCAAGGCATCCACCCCACTCCTTCCAAAGTTGCCGCCATCAAAAACGCACCCGCACCCACCTCTAGGGCGGAATTACAGGCCTTCCTGGGGCTTTTAAACTTCTACGCCCCTTTTATCCCCCACAAGGCGTCACTAGCTGAGCCGCTACACCGACTACTTGACCGGTCAGCGGCCTGGAAATGGGGTAGCCGGGAAGCGCACGCGTTCGCGGCTATAAAAGATATTTTAACTTCATCGGCAGTCCTAATCCAGTACAGCGATAGGATGCCCCTAATTCTGACTTGCGACGCCTCCCCCTATGGCGTTGGGGCGGTCCTGAGCCACGTCCTCCCGAACGGCTCAGAAGCCCCCATAGCTTTCTATTCCCGGACACTCTCCTCCACGGAGCGGAACTACAGCCAAATCGATAAAGAGGCCCTGGCTGCAGTGTCCGGCATTAAGCGGTTCCATGACTACCTCTACGGTAGGCATTTCACCCTGGTCACGGATCACAAGCCCCTCCTGGGGCTACTGGCGGGCGACAAGCCAACTCCCCCCATTTTGTCCCCCCGCATGACTCGGTGGACGGAGTTCCTAACGGCGTATTCGTATACGCTGTTATACCGTCCGGGCAAACAGCTAGGGCACGCAGACGCCTTAAGCCGTTGCCCTCTGCCAGAGACGGACACAGCCCTCGTGCCCGCGCTCTCTGTTCTGTCCATCGCCGAATCCGACCTCCCCGTCTCGGCCGCGGACGTTGCAGCCTGCACAAAGGCTGACCCCGTCCTATCGCAGGTTGCGTCATGGGTTTTGAGGGGGTGGCCTACGGAAAAGGTAGCGGAAGAATTCCGTCCATTTAAAGTGCGACAAGCCGAACTCGCCCTCCACGGGGGGTGTCTTGTCTGGGGGGATAGAGTAGTAATCCCCACAGCCCTGCGGGCACGAATCCTGCCTGCACTCCATAAAAACCACCCAGGCATAGCGCGAATGAAAGCGTTAGCCCGTAGCTACGTGTGGTGGCCCTTGCTAGATTCCGAAATCGCAGGTTATGTAGGCCGATGTAGAATATGCCAAAATTCTAGGCCGAATCCCCCCACAGCCGCCCCTCGTGAGTGGGAAATTCCCAGAGGCCCATGGTCCCGTTTACATATTGATTTCGCCGGTCCCTTTCACGGCCGAAATTTTATGATAGTGGTAGATGCTTACTCTAAGTGGGTGGAGCTGGTAATCATGACCTCCACCACAGCGGAGAGTACAGTGAGGGCCCTCCGTAAGATGTTCGCTACCCATGGGTTACCGGATGTGATAGTTTCCGATAATGGGCCCCAGTTTACCTCCACCACGTTCCAAGAATTCCTGGCCGAGCAAGGAATCAGACACGCGGCCACAGCCCCCTATCACCCAGCTAGTAATGGCCGGGCGGAGCGCGCAGTCCGCTCAGCGAAAGAAGCCTTGGGCCGCATGGGCCAGGGCGACTGGCAAGAAAGAGTGGCGGCTTACCTCTTGAGCCAGCACTCCATACCCTGCCCGACGACTAATAAAAGTCCCGCGGAGCTCTTGATGGGTAGGAGACTGCGAACCCCCCTGGACAGGCTCCATCCACTTTACGCAGGGGATCTGCCGAGCAGCCTGGGGGCCCTCCCTTCCCACGCGTTTAAGTTAGGGGATCCTGTATGGGCCCGCTCTTTTTCTGGGGATCCACGGTGGGTTCCCGCAACCATCACAGCCCTGACTGGCCCCTGTTCCTTCAGGGTCGGCCTGGCCGACGGAATACAATGGAGGCGCCACGTGGACCAATTAAGGCGTCGCCTTCCCGCGGAAACAGACGGCCCGAGTCCCTCAGACACCCGCTCGCAGCCGGAACCACACTCGTTGACTTTTTTCCCGACGGACCGTTCCCAACCGGGGAACGGGAGACAAGCCGATGCGAATTTTCCGGACAGGCAAACCTCACCCGGCTATTCCCTTCCTCGAACCCCTTATCGAGACTCTGAACCTACACCCCTACCGGACTGCACGGGGCAGCTACCGGACAGTCCGGCTGCCACGGAAACGCCGCCCCGGACAGATGGACTCCGGGCACGGGACCCGGGGCCAGCGCTCTCTCACGGGGCCGCACCGCAAGTTCACCGCCCCACCACAGACACGCCTCCGCCGGCAGTTTCCCCCCCGTCGACGGCCGCCGGGGAGCCACGAAGATCGGGACGAGAACGCCACCGTCCCGCCTACCTACAAGACTATGTTTGCCCTTCCTAAGGAACTCTTTGACTGGGGGGGGAGGGGTGTTGAATACTAGCGCGGGAAATACAAGCGCGCGAACAAAGGACTCCTTCCTGATTGGTTCCCGGGCGGAGCCGGTTCAATCTTCGCCCCGATTGGTCGAGCTACTCGACGCCCCATTGGCTCCTCGTTTAAACCCGGGGGTATAAATGTTTGGCGCGAACCACGCCACGTAGAATCGCAGTTTACTATGAGCTGAATAAAGTCACTTCCTCATATCTCTTGTCGCGTCCTTCCCTTCGCTCCAAGATACAAAATAGACCATAGAAATTTTAGAAGGGCATAATCACTTTAGTAGCATAGCAAAAAGATGTCCAAGGACGTATTATTAATTTACTATGGTACAAATGCAAACATTTTTGTATCATGTGATGCCAATGTAACTCCATGAGTTTGACACCCGTGATAGTATACAGCATTTCAGCTAAACGTCTCCACTCTTTCTCTGAGAGTACAACAATGGAACTTCCAGGGAAATGGGTTACATGTTTACTAGATCTATTGAGAGAAAAAGAAGTCCTTGGTGAACCATGTTTCTGAAAGCGGGCTTGCAAAAATTAATGTGATGATGCTGCATTACATGTATATATTCCTGAAAATAATATGCAAGATTGTCAGGTTTTTCTCTCTATGGCAGCCACAAAATAACATTATGGCAAGAATAAGAAGAATTCTGTGTGTGCTTGAGCCAGGAACGTCTAGTTAACAGAGAAGCAAATATTTTAACTGACTGAGATCTGTGGAAGAAAAAAGAAGCAGGTGTTATGTAGCATGTGGGTACAATTTAATATATTCAACCACTTCTAAAAGGGTTGATTGATCAACAGAACACCAAGCCTCCACTGAGCAGCAATGGTCTGGCAAGTAAAGCTGCACTAAAGGACTTGGTAAAACCATGTTCCTTATGGTCAAAATATTTATGTATGTTTGTTTTGCAAGCTGTTTTTTATTATTTGAGTTTTGTGGTTTAATACACCAGAAACAAGAGATTTATATGATGGTGAGGAAATGCTCTATTTGTGCTACTCTCTTCACTGATTCATTTTACAAACAAGCAACAAAACATCTAGGAGTCAGTGCTGCATATTTTCATTATGCCCACATTTTTATATAGCTCTAGGTCAGACTTCTAATTTGATCTTGTATCCAGAATTGCAAGTTATTTTGAAGAATAAACAACATACAAATACCAACTTTTTTATTTTGAGGATTTTTTTATTTATTTTTAGACACAAATAATGTTACTACTGATTATTCATTTCAGGAAATAGTTTGGTGAAAGAAACTTGTGTATCTTGGTGGCAAAAGTAAAGACACATGGAGATTATACAATAGCCATCAACTCGTGATGTACATAAATAACTAACTTGTATATCTCCATTGAAATCTTTGTGGTAGTTTAAGATCAAGTATGCCTATTAGCTATTTCCATGAAGTTGGCAGAATTCAGAAGCAAAATCATATTAACTTAGCTACATCATGCAATGTTATTAGATTTATGCACCCATTCACAGCAAAGTGGGGGTGCTTTTTTTTTTAAGCAAAGCTAGTGTGTTTTCTTTTTAAAAAAGAACTTTTCCCCTTGAAATGTTTTAATATTGCACATCTCACCTCTATTGGGTGGAATTCAATAGACATTATAAAGCTGTTATTTTATCACAATTTAGTTTTCAAAAGTATGGTTGGAAGCATAACATGCAGTATAATAGGCTTACATTTAAAGAACAGAGACTAATAAAAAGATAATTACTTCAGTCCATCTACCATAAGACACAACTGTTAAGAGCTGCACCACCATTCTACCCAAGGACTGAGGGAACAGCAACATTTTTAAACAGATTCAAAACATCGTCATTATTCCAGATCATCATGATAAGAACCAAATGGATCCCGGGGAGGGGGCATCATTGGAGAGGGCAGGGCATACTTTCTGAATCCAAAAGATGGCCTTATTTGATGAGGAAGACCAGGACCACACCAATTCTGCCTAGTATTTTCAGATAGGCAGAAACCATGGCAGATAGGTATTTCCTCAGATAATTTGGTGTTATGTCATGAAGGCCTTATAGGTGATAACTACCACCTTGAATTGTATCTGGAAGCTCACTGAGAAAATGCAGCTTCTGGAACACTAGTGTCACATCTATATATTAAAGAATGCCCAACACTGTCCATACTGCTGCATTCTGGATTGGTTGTAGCTTCCAAGTGCTCTTCAAGGACAGTCCATGAAATATAACCAGGGGTGGTATTCACTTACTTTCCCTACCAGTTTACAAATGTGAGCCCATGCACATGAGGACTCACTTTGCTTGCGAGCACCCCGTCCATGCATGCACTCGGCTTCTGTGCATGCACTTTAATTGGGTGTGCAGCTTGCATGCATGTGCACACAGCTTGAAAACATGCCTAAATAGGACAGCATAGAGCCAGGGCAGGTGGGCGGCCCCACATGTGATTTCCACTACTGTTCTGGCGAACAGGTCCGAACTGGCTGAATATTACCTCTGGCTATAACACAGGGAATGTCATATATGGACTGTATAATTGTGACTGGAGAGTTACAACTAGCATGCCAAATTAAGCTGTGCAATTGTGTGTCTGTGTGTGTGTGTGTGTGTGTGTGTGTGTGTGTGTAATAAATAAAGATTTTGTCTTGGAAAGTATATTTATTGATGAATTCTAAACTTGCTTTTTTTCAGCCAAATCATATTTTCAGTCTTCAATTTATAGTCAATTACTATTCTAAAATGATTTTATCAGGTATTATGACCAAGATAAATAACATTTGATTTTTTTTCATCTCTAAGTGTTAAACTTGAAATTTACTCTATAAAACTCTGTTTTATTACTTTCAGTTCTTTTCCCTAACCTATCCAGATTTTATTTGTCCCTAACCAATTGACAACTGAAAGTAACTAATTAATCAATTACAGATGTTGAAAAACAAACCACTTAGCAATAAGAAAAGGTGTGGAAAATCTATTTACAGTATATTGTCAGTTTCCATGCACTAAATAGTTCAAAAGGAATTCACTTTGGTTGACTTTGGTTGACAAACTATTACAAGGTTTAAGATTTTATAATCTTATAATCGTATAATCGTATAAATCATCACTAGTCTACAACAGTGATAGTCTACAACAGTGACTAGTCCACAACAGGTAGTTGTGGGGGGACATTGTTTCATTTTGTTTTGCAGAAGAAAATTGTAGTAGACATTCCAGCAATAAATTTACATCAAAATTTGCAATTACTCCTGTTAGCTACTGGTGTGTTCTCTTCATCAAAGCAAAAAATAATTTAAAAAGTATAATAAAATAAGGAAGAGCAAGGGACAACACTTGGAGTAACAGAAACAGTTTCACTTTCTTCCATTGACAAAATACTGTATATATTTGAAGACATTTCTTGGAATCAAAGGAAAGAATTGGAACTTTGGTAAACATTAAACACTTGTCCATATATTTTCAATATCCTATTCCAAGTCCTGTAACCATTATAGCTTAACTGAAATTTGTCAAATCAATTACATCTGATTTCACCAAGTGGTGACAAGTAGGTCTGATTAGTTACTTGTACATGTGCTTATAGATAAAGAGAAATGTTAATAGGCACTTTCAGTTTTATCCATAGTGGAATGATTCATTTTATACATTTTTATAATGTGGTTTTCAAACCCAGACATAAGAAATAGTTTCACCCCAGGCGACATCTGTTTTTAAAGTGTTACTATAGTTTCAGCAATGTAGCTCCATTTATAAATCTACATCTACATAAAGGACTAATTTTTGCTGTAGGCTAATTGTGGAATTAATATTAGAAGGTACTAAAAAAAAATCCCTGGGTGGAAAAAAAAGAAACAAATGTTTGAATAAAAATTGTTTTACCTAGATCAGTGTTTCTCAACCTTGGTAACTTGAAGATATCCAGACTTCAACTCCCAGAATTCCAGAATGCTGGCTGGGGAATTCTGGGAGTTGAAGTCCGGACATCTTCAAGTTGCCAAGGTTGAGAAACACTGACCTAGATTGATAAGGTGAATGTTTAAAAGTGAAATAAAAAATCTTGCTTTCTCCTTCAGCTCTGGTTGGATAAAGGGTTCCACCACAAAACCGCGGATGACAAAATCGCGCTCGACAAAAGTGCGTACGTGACGTCATCACAGCGCGATGAAAACATCGCGCTGTGAGCGGAAAATTTAAAATTAAAGGGAAAACCTTACCCTAACCCCCCCAAACCTAACCCTAAACCTAACCCTAAACCTAACCCTTAACCTAACCCTAAACCTAACCCTTAACCTAACGCTAAACCTAACCCTAACACTTAACGTAACCCTAAACCTAACCCTAACCCTTAACCTAACCCTAACCCTAACCCTAAACCTAATCCTTACCTTTATGTGAATCGGCTTGCTTTATTTTTATTTTTATTTTATTTTAATTTATTTTTTAATATTTTTCATCGCGCTGCTGATGACATCAGGTACGCGCTTTCGTCGAGCGCGCTTTTGTCATCCGCAGTTTTGACAGGTCACGGGATAAAGAGATGATACAGGAAGTCCTTGACTTACAACAGTTCAGTTAGTGACCATTCAAAGTTACTTGCTAACCATTTTCAGAAATTATTATTAACTGCTTCAAAGAAAATCAATGCCTTCAAAGTGACACCAGGTGAGTGCTTTCAATTCTTAATATAAGAAAATGATGAAGTATCTTTACAATATTTAATAATTTAAATAGCAAAAAGCAAAACAAGGTTTTGGCTACAGAAAGTTTTAAACAGACTAAGGCTCAGGAAATGTTGAAAATGTAGGTTTGTGGGGAGAAATTGATTTTTTATGGAGACATAATAAGACAACATATGGCATTCTGATATATCTTTGAGGAACTACAGGGTTAATTATAATGAGTTAATTATGATTTGTAACAAGAATTAACAATTTTCTGAATGGATTATAGAAAAATTACAGAGTGTTTTCTATAGATGGTTTATTTCACCAGGGTTAAAATGGAATATAATATTATTTTGGCTAGCTGTTTTTGGATATGCTGATATCCGGATTGGAAAAATGTGGTATATTGCATTTTTAACACTGAATGTAATGTTTAAGGTTTTTTTCTGCTAGAATTACTACAAATGCTAATTTGGTGGCATTTAAACTGGATCTATATCTGTTTTTACTTGTGAACTTGGTTGTTTTTTTAAAGGAAAAATTAAACCTCTTTGTTATGTTAAATTTTAGTTTTCTTATTTATATTAGGATAGTGGGATTACTTTATATTTGTTAAATGTAGATTTGTTTAGACTTGAGAGATGGAATGTTTATTTGAACGGGTTATGCTTCTATTTAGGGTGGTTTTCTTGAAATTGTTGGCATTTAGAATGGAGAAATGTTGTATATTCAATCTTGTCTTTGTTATAGTCAAAGACCAGTGGAGGTCAGGTAGGATATAGTCAGTTAAAAAGCATAGAAAATACATCAGAGTATAATTTTTAAAAGTTATAAAAAGCTAAAAGATATAAAACTAAAAGTATATATTAAAAAACAAGTTTTAACAAACAGGGGTTTTTGTTTGTTTATATTAGGTAGCAGAATCATTTTATGCCTTTTAAATAGAGTTTGGATTACACTTAAGAGCTGAGGTGTGGAAAGTTGCATTTTATATGTACAGTATTAATGTTATTATTTTAGAACTGTTTTGCTGATAACTGGATTGCTTATCTGTTTCTACTTGTCATGAGGAGACTAGGAAGTTCCTTTTAGGTTGTTTAATTCTGTTTTCTTCATTTTCTTGCATTTTATTTATTCATTTATTTTGGTTTCCATGATCTTTTATTGTTGTAATTAAACCCTTTAATGAATTAATTTAAAAATGGATTGTTTTTAAATTTTTAAAAGATGAATCAATATTTAAAATCATACCTTGTATCATATGGTCCATACTTCAAAACTACTGGAGGAACAATTTTGCATGCAGTTTTTATAGGCAGTGGTATGCAGGTAAACAGTTATGAACCAGCTCATCTGATGCCACTGCTTCCAATGCTCTGTGCCACTAGCCACCAAAAAGCTGATAGGCTTGCTCATGACTTAACTTTGCTTTCAACCAATTGGCTCATAAAATGTCAGAAAATATAACAATTGAGTTTTTTTATTTTTGTGAACCAACTCCAGCAAACCACTGATTATTGAATATGTAAATTTCTGCTTCTTTTCTTCGTTGTGAGCTATGATATGGTGAGCATAGCAGGGACGTGCAGTCAGGGGAGGCAGGGCCTCACCACTGTCATCATGAAAAGAAAAAAAATGTAAAAGGAAAAAGGCTGAGGTAGTTGCTGCCAGAGTCACAGTGGATGACTCTGCTTAGCGCTTAGCTGTTTAAAAAAGCCTCTTAAAAAATGCCCTCTGCAGAAGGAGGCGGGAGAGCCACATGCCTCATTTAGTCTATCTTTATGATCACTCGAGCAGAGTTAAGCAAGGGTTAAAAGCCAAAAAATTCCTTATGTAGATGAGGCATGTGGATCTCTTGCATCCTCCTGTAGAGGGAACTTTTTTAGAGGCTTTTTTAAACAGTTAAGCAGAGTCATCCATTGGAGATTCTGGCAGCAGCTAACCCAGCCTGACCTCAGCAGCTCTTGCCCTTTTCCTTTTACATTTTCATCATGGCAGACAAGAGGAGAGTTGAAATCCTCTGTGAAACAGCTGGAAAAGGTATGTGGGTCGGAGGGAGGGGGAGGAATTCAAAATTAATGTAATTTATAAGTAATTGTATTATTGTAAGTAATTTGTGTGTGTCTGTGTGTGTTTTACCTGCCTCTGCTGGCGCGCGGGCTGACACCTTTTTTTTATGTTTCGGAACCATTCCCATAAATAAAGGCATTTATTGGGCAGTAGGAAATCTCTCAGCTGGGAAGTGTCTGAGTTGAATTTGGCAACCCAAAACTGTTAAAGCGAGGAGGCTTACCATTCAGCAGGCATGTTTATAATCATTTTTCATTTCCTGTTTAAGGGAAACCACTTTAAGTCTGGGGTGTCTTCATTAATATAATCTGCCCCTTTCGCCTTCTGATGCTGTTTTGTAGGAGAGGGGAGAAAGATGGGTTCTCCCTTGGTGTGGTAGAGCCCTTCCGAAAGCCCTGCCACTGTGTCCGACATAGAGGCATCCCGCATCTATGGCGGACACTGCGCCGGGGTGTCCGAAAGCCCTGGTGCTGTGTCTGACATAGGTGCAGGACGGCTCTATGTTGGACACAGCAGCAGGGCGTCCGAAAACCTCGGCACTGTGTCTGGCATAGATGTGAGATGTCTCTATGTTGGACACAGCAGAGGGGCCTCCAAACACCCTGCCGCTGTGTCCGACATAGGGTGGCTTTTGCCCGCTTGCCTCACCGCACGTCACTGGAGCATAGGTTCTTATTGTTTGAAATGTCATGCAGCTTATGAAGTCCACTCATATCAATGTACAAATATGACTTATGACTGCTTGCTTAACGACTATTCAACCTATCCTCAGAGTTAAGGATCGTCACATGGTCACATTTCAGGTGCTTGGCAACTGGTTGGTCTTTATGACACTTGAAGAGTCCGATGATCAATGATCACATTTTGTGACTTTTTTGCCATTTTTCCAGCAAAAAAAAACACAACACCATTGGATAAGCTAGATTCAAACCTACACCTACTTGGTTTGCTTAGTGATCTTGATGACTCCTTAATGACCAATGATCGTGAAGTCTGGTCACATGGTGATTCAATTTATGACCATAATGACTAATGATCAAAAGTCGAACAGTACCTGTACAAAAAGCATATTAAAATGCAATTGAAAAGAAAGCACATATCTAATTTAATAGACTAATTGGTGGAGGAAAGTCTACTAAATGCAAAAATGCATAATCATGGCAGTTTCAATTATTTGCATAATGACACCATGATACAAAGTTCATTATTATTAGTAGTAGTATATGCAAGATAAAATAATTATGATTATCTTAAAATAATTAAGATAAAGTAGAACAATTAAACAAATAATGTAAATTATCACAAACATTTGGAATGGTATATTGAATTTAAGAACTCAAATTTTGATTCTATATAAGAAAAAGATAAATTGTGCCTTATACCTTGCTGTAAAAATGTCATTTGGCTGTAGTTAGTCATAAAGAAGTATATAATAGCAAATGTTTTGTAGAGATTTTGGGTAATACTGTAAGTTTAGTTATAAATTATTTATAAATTTGCTCCAACTAGTTTTCTAACAATGTACACATTCTAATTGTAACCAAACTCCTTTGATTCACTCATTCCATATATCAGAGCCTTTAAGGTAACTGAACTTCATTTTCGGCTTATTGATGGACAGACTTAAACATGGCTTCTACAAAGGTAATTATCCTAGAACAAAAATGCTAGATAATTCCTGAAAGCCTACCACTGTAATAAATTGACCATCAATAGACACAAAGACACACCTACAAACAGCAAAAGAGACAATCAACAAGCCAAAAAAAGGAACAAAAAATCAAAACAACCTCCCAACTAGCAGTCAGCACCCAGATAAGATACCGCAATCAAGATCTACCAAAGCAGACAAACAGTAAGCAGCCCAACTAGAGAACCATCTAGATTCCCACCAAAATTGACAGGGCAAGTCACTAGAATATAAACTGAGAGCAACCCCACTCCTACAACACTGGTGCTGGGTAATGAAATGTCTGCAAGAAAACAGCCAAGGTCAAAGACCACCAAGGTCCCTCTTGTCTAAATATACATTCTCCCCTGTCCCTTTTACAGCTCATGAACTAGGGAACTCTGAGCTGCTTGCCACAGCTTCACTCCAGCTGTGAAATAACTTGCCTTTTTTTATCTGACCCAGTCTCCCAAGATATCATTCCCACATACCATTGCATCTGATCTGCTTAATCCAGGGTTTGGTTCAGTCCAGAAACCTACTAGGACAGTCTGTTCCTCTTAGGATGCTATAGGGGTGAGCTGCAAAGGGAAGCAATTAATGATCTCTAAACTAGGCCAGGTGTGTGTGTGTGTGTGTGTGAGAGAGAGAGAGAGATAAATTAGATGTTTTTCTGGAACATATATATTCATTAGAGTGATTCTTATTTGAATTCAAGTGTATTTGAAATTCATTACTATTAACATTAAGTGTTATAAACTACCTAGAGTTACTTAAAGGAAGTTTATCACTACTGTTTAATAAAGAATATGCTAAAACAATTGCAAATGTTTTGTGTCTAGATCATTGCCAGTTAGGTTTGATTCACAGGATTTACAGTTGCAATAGTATATGAACGCCTGAAAAACACCAGTGAACCAGTTTCAAATCCAACTGTGCTAGATAGGGTGACATATACTATGCACGTATAGAACCAACTGCCCTAGTATTAAATGTATTCAGATGTGTCTTTGCCATATTAGACTCAATTTTCCCCACTCATGGGTATGCTTATAAAGGGTTTAACATAATTAACCACCACTGTTTACATTTTGTAAACAGCTGTTACCATCTGAAATTTATGCTCTGTAATCCAGAATTGTAATCTTACATTAGGTAAACACGTGTATAAACCACAGGCTTTTCAGATGCACATTATTTTATTGTCCCTAGGGTCTGAAAAATTACTCTGAAGATAGTAAAGCTCAGGGTTGTTGTTTTTTTTGCGAAAGTCAAGTAGCTAATAATCCTTTAGAAAGAAATGAAAATCAAGTTGTTGTATACATGCCAGAGGGTTAAATGTATTATTTTTCATCCTTAGCATAAAACATGTTACCATTTAGCCTGTCTCCAAGAGACTTAAATTTTATCTCATCACCTGGTACCTTATTTTAATCTCTTCCCACTTAAGGCAATATCTTTCCAGAAGAGGAAAGATTGAACAGTGTCATAATATAAAAGGAACGCAACTACAGTTTCTTCCTCTAACTCTGTTTGTATATGCTGATACTATGTGTCTCAAAAAAAGGTAGCTTTTATCATTTTTTTTCTGGTAAAAGAACACTTCTATACAATAGGGAGGAAGGACATTGTGATATTTAGAAGGACAGTTATCAGCTCTTTTGGAGATACATGTTTCTATTCTGTAAACTTGCCCAGCGATTTCTTCATATCAAGACACTGGATCTGTTTTTTTTACTTTTTTGGTCAGAGGGAAATGTATTTTCTTTTTTAATCTAGTTTTCTTTTTATTTCTTTTTTTTAGTTTTCTTATTTTATGTCCAGTGATAATGTTGATGCCACAGAGTTGATACAAAACAGCTACAAATTTCAAGAAAGTGGTTCTAATATTTGGTGATAAAAAAGCTGGGAAAGCCTTGATTTTGATTCCAGTTTGATTGATTGATCTTGGAATCATCACAAAAAGTCTATTTTGCTTAACAAAACTGTTTTAGTGATATAAAGGAAATGTCACTGCCCCTTTGTTGAATACTAGCGCGGGAAATAAGGACTTCCTTGATTGGTTCCCGGGCGGAGCCGGTTCAATCCTCGCCCTGATTGGTCGAGCTACTCGACGCCCCATTGGCTCCTCGTTCAAACCCGGGGGTATAAATGTTTGGCGCGAACCACGCCACGTTGAATCGTAGTCACTCTGTTCTCAATAAAGGTTGCTGTTTGCATACCCGCTTGTCGCGTCCTTTCCCTTCGCTCCAAGATGCAAAACTGGCGACGAAGGTGGGATTCCGATTCCCGCGACCACGGAGAAGAACAAGCCAGCTGCCACCGCGTCTGAATCAGCACGAACGCTATCCTCAGGCTGAGAACTCCGGCAGCGAACGCAAAATTTTCTCCGCCCTCTTCCTCCCCCTCTCTGGCTCCACACCACGATGGCATCGGCGCTTCCTCCTTTCGCGCCATTCGGATCCGCCGGAGAATCATGGGACGGCTTCATGGAGCGTTTCGAGTGCTACTTAATCGCATCGAAGAACCAGGCACAGACCGACGAGGAGAAATGCAGCTTCTTCTTGTCCTGCTGTGAGCCTTCCATGTTCGCCTCTGCGAGAGCCCTGGCCGCCCCGAGGCCAGCCTACAAACTGGGGTGGGACGAGCTGATGTCCAGGCTGAGGAACCATTACGCTCCCTCACCCTCTCTGATCGCACGCCGTTTCACCTTCCGCCGCCGAGTGCAGAAGCCCAACGAATCCATCAGCTAGTTTCTAGAGCCTTTGCGCACAGTGGCCGCCCAGTGCGATTTTGCAGACCTGGAGGAGAACCTTGTGGAGCAGTTTGTATGCGGGGTCCGCGACGTGCATTTGCGCAGCCGCATGCTCCGGAACCACAAAATCACCTTGGTGCAAGCCGTGGAGACCGCGCGAGCCGCGGAGCTCTCCGAACAATCCACGGCCGACATCGAACGCCTCCAGCTGAAAACCCCCGCGCAAACCGCCGCGGGGCCTTCCACCCAGACGAACCTCGTAGACGACCTCTCTCCTGCTGAAGACGAGGAGGAGGAAACCGTCGGACAAATGAGGACGCAGCCGAAGCGGAGGCCACACCAGCAACCACCGACGCCCGCTCAGCCAGTCTCAAACGCACCTTGCCGCGGATGCGGCGGCCGCCACAGCCGCGCATCCTGCCCGTTCCGTTCCGCCGTCTGCCGCCGCTGCCGAGGAGAAGGACACCTCGCCAGAGTCTGCCGGCCAGCCCCATCGTTCATGCAGCCCAGCGACCAGCGCCAGGCACCGCAACGCCGCCAACAGCCACGTCCTGCGAGGCGAGCTGAGGAATGCCACTCAACCTACCAGCCCTCCAGCGCCGACTGCGTGGTCTACCAGGCTTCCCACGTTCCCGCCGGCGATCGCAAAATCAGCACCGCCGTCCGACTCGAAGGTCAGCTTTGTCGAATGGAGGTGGACTCCGGGTCTTCCCGTTCTCTCCTATCTTGGGCCTTGTTTTCCCGCCTTTGTCCCGGGGTTCCCCAGAGCCAATTGCGCCCCGTCGGGGTCTCCCTCCTAGACTACCAGGGAAATGGGATTCCCACGGCGGGAATATTCCACATCCAGGTGGAATACGGAGACTTTAAGGGGAAACTCCCAGTTCTAATCGTCAGGAACGACCTGCCCGCTCTCCTTGGGTTGGATTGGTTTCCCGCCTTGGGCCTCACCATAGAGGGGGTGCACAGGGTAGTCCCACTCACCGTAGATAGCGTTCTAGATGAGTTCGCAGATGTGTTCGATGGGAAATTGGGCTGTTATAAGGGCACCCCCATTTCCCTCTGCCTCGATCCCCAGGTCGCTCCCATTAGGCTGAAGGCACGCAGGGTCCCCTTCGCATTGAGAGCAAAGGTAGACGCTGAACTTGATAAGCTTATAGAGCAGGGGGTAATCGAGCCCGTAGATCACGCCCGTTGGGAAACCCCCATAGTCCTCCCGGTCAAACCCGACGGATCGGTGAGAATATGTGCCGACTATAAGTCGACCATCAATTTGGCCCTGCAGGCAAATCCATATCCGGTTCCCGTAGTGCAACACCTACTCCACTCCTTAGGGCAAGGCCGCATTTTCGCCAAGCTAGATATGGCACAGGCCTACCAGCAGCTTCCCGTAGACGACGATGCGGCTACAGCCCAGACCATCGTCACCCACCGCGGGGCCTTCCGTTGCCGCCGCCTCCAATTCGGCGTTTCGGTTGCCCCGGGGATTTTTCAGAGCCTCATGGAGCGGTTGCTCCACGGGCTCCCAGGCGTCGTTCCCTACTTTGACGACGTCCTGGTCGCAGCCCCCAGCCACTCGGAACTCCTGAAAATACTGCGGGAGGTTCTCACACGTTTTAGGGAGGCAGGACTGAAACTAAAGCGCAGCAAATGCGAAATTGCTGTCCCCAAAGTAGAATTCTTGGGGTTCCTCATTGATGCCCAAGGCATCCACCCCACTCCTTCCAAAGTTGCCGCCATCAAAAACGCACCTACACCCACCTCTAGGGCGGAATTGCAGGCGTTCCTGGGGCTTTTAAACTTTTACGCCCCTTTTATTCCCCACAAGGCGTCGCTAGCTGAGCCGCTACACCGACTGCTTGACCGGTCAGCGGCCTGGCAATGGGGTAGCCGTGAAGCGCACGCGTTCGCGGCTATAAAAGACATTTTGACCTCGTCGGCAGTCCTAATTCAATATAGCGATAGGATGCCCCTAGTTCTGACTTGCGACGCCTCTCCCTATGGCATAGGGGCGGTCCTGAGCCATGCCCTCCCGAACGGCTCAGAGGCCCCCATAGCTTTCTATTCCCGGACACTCTCCTCCACGGAGCGGAACTACAGCCAAATCGATAAAGAAGCCCTGGCTGCAGTGTCCGGCATTAAGCGGTTCCATGACTACCTCTATGGTAGGAATTTCACCCTTGTCACGGATCACAAGCCGCTCCTGGGGCTACTGGCAGGCGACAAGCCAACCCCCCCCCATTTTGTCTCCCCGCATGACACGCTGGACGGAGTTCCTAACGGCGTATTCGTATACGCTGTTATACCGTCCGGGTAAGCAGCTAGGGCACGCAGACGCCCTGAGCCGTTGCCCTTTGCCAGAGACGGACACAGCCCACGTGCCCGCTCTCTCTATTTTGTCCATCGCCGAATCCGACCTCCCCGTCTCTGCCGCGGACGTCGCAGCTTGCACAAAGGCTGACCCCGTCCTATCCCAAGTAGCTTCATGGGTTTTGAGGGGTTGGCCCGCGGAAAAGGTAGCGGAAGGATTCCGACCATTTAAAGCACGACAAGCCGAACTCGCCCTTCACGGGGGTTGTCTTGTCTGGGGGGATAGGGTAGTGATCCCCACAGCCCTGCGGGCACGAATCCTGCCCGCACTCCACAAAAACCACCCAGGCATAGCGCGAATGAAAGCCTTAGCCCGTAGCTATGTGTGGTGGCCCTTGCTAGATTCGGAAATTGCAGACTACGTAGGCCGATGCAGGATCTGCCAAAACTCTAGGCCGAATCCCCCCACAGCCGCCCCTCGTGAGTGGGAAATCCCTAGAGGCCCATGGTCCCGTTTACACATTGACTTTGCCGGCCCCTTCCACGGCCGAAACTTCATGATAGTAGTCGATGCTTACTCCAAGTGGGTGGAGCTGGTAATCATGACCTCCACCACAGCAGAGAGTACAGTGAGGGCCCTTCGTAAGATGTTCGCCACCCATGGGTTACCGGATGTGATAGTCTCAGATAATGGGCCCCAGTTTACCTCCACCACGTTCCAAGAATTCCTGGCCGAACAAGGAATCAGACACGCAGCCACAGCCCCCTATCACCCAGCTAGTAACGGCCGGGCGGAGCGCGCAGTTCGCTCAGCCAAAGAAGCTTTGGGCCGCATGGACCAGGGCGACTGGCAAGAAAGAGTGGCGGCTTACCTCTTGAGCCAGCACTCCATACCCTGCCCAACGACTAACAAAAGTCCCGCGGAACTCTTGATGGGTAGGAGATTGCGAACCCCCCTAGACAGGCTCCATCCACTTTACGCAGGGGATCTGCCGAGCAACCTGGGGGCCCTCCCTTCCCACGCGTTTAAGTTAGGGGATCCTGTATGGGCCCGCTCCTTTTCTGGGGATCCACGGTGGGTTCCCGCAACCATCACAGCTCTGACTGGCCCCTGTTCATTCAGGGTCGGCCTGGCCGACGGAACACAGTGGAGGCGCCACGTGGACCAGTTAAGGCGACGCCTCCCCGCGGAAACAGACGGCCCGAGCCTCTCAGACACCCGCTCTCAGCATGAGCCACCCTCGATGACCTTCTCCCCAACGGACCGCCTCCACCCGGGGAACGGGGGACAAGCCGATACGAACTTTTCGGACAGACGCGCCTCACCCGGCTACTCCCTTCCTCGAAGCCCTTATCGAGACTCTGAACCTACACCCCAACCAGACTGCACGGGGCCACTGTCGGACACTCCTGTTGCCACGGAGACGCCACCCCGGACAAATGGACATCGGGCACGGGGCCCGGGGCCCGCGCCATCTCACGGGGCCGCGTCGCAGATTCACCGCCCCGCCTCGGACGCACCTCCGCTGGCGGTTCCCCCCCCTGACGACAACCGCCGGGGAGCCACGAAGGTCGGGACGAGAACGTCACCGGCCCACCTACTTACAAGACTATGTTTGCCCTTCCTAAGGGAACTCTTTGACTAGGGGGGGAGGGGTGTTGAATACTAGCGCGGGAAATAAGGACTTCCTTGATTGGTTCCCGGGCGGAGCCAGTTCAATCCTCGCCCTGATTGGTCGAGCTACTCGACGCCCCATTGGCTCCTCGTTCAAACCCGGGGGTATAAATGTTTGGCGCGAACCACGCCACGTTGAATCGTAGTCACTCTGTTCTCAATAAAGGTTGCTGTTTGCATACCCGCTTGTCGCGTCCTTTCCCTTCGCTCCAAGATGCAAAACCCTTCATTTAATAACCAAGAAAGAAACCACTCAACTCCATATTTCAGAATTAAGTGTACTTTTACTGGCTACAAACGATTAGAAGCAAAACAAAGCTGAATCTGAATAGAAAGGTGCGAAAGCAATAGATATCAATACATGATTCATTCCCCTCCCCTTGGTACTCCAGTCCATAGTCCAATCATAATTCACCCAACTGTCAGGTGGGGGCCACCTTCAAAAATCATCATCAGGATGGAATGCTGGACAGTTGGCCTCGGCGGGAAACTCCCTTCCTTCCACATGCGCAAAGAGATGGTAAGAATAACTCCCTAATAAACAGTCCTCCAGTACAAAATGATTCCCTTCCCAAATACCATGCCCCCCCTCTCCATTTCAATGGCAGCCGAAAAGCAGCAGCAAAGCAGAGGCTGACATCCGGCCCTCCTTCAGAAGAAGATGCTCACGCCTGCAGAAATGAAACAACACAGACAAACAAACAAACAACATGACATAGAAGAGAAAAAGGGAACGGGGAAATTAGAAATTCGAAGTGAGGTCAGGGCTTGTCTGGGTAAGCAGAGTAGAACTTGCGGAGCAGACGAGGAGCCCGCACATGGGATCTATCAACCCATTCAGTATGAGAAGAGGGGAAATGCTTCCAAGCCACAAGATACTGAATACGGTTCCTCCATTTACGAGAGTCCAAAATTTCTCGAACCTCAAAGTGTTGCTCATCCTCAACCAGAAGCGGAGCAGGTGGAGTTGGGAAAGGAGTCCTCAATGGAGAAGTACGTTCTGGCTTCAGGAGATTAACAGTCCTCCAGTACAGAATGATTCCCTTCCCAAATACCATGCCCCCCCTCCCCGTTTCAATGGCAGCCGAAAAGCAGCAGCAAAGCAGAGGCTGACAGGAATGAGAAAACAAAATGTGTCTTTTGAAATTCCTGAAAGAAGAAACAGTAGGAAAACGTGAACAATGTTCATCTATGGAGATTCTTAATCATCCAGGTCATGGTTGTCACAAAGGTATTTTTTACAAAAGGCAACTGGATCTTCTTGATTTTTATTTCCTGGATGAGAAGCAAAATATTTTCAAAGAAAAAAAAGCCCAAGAAAGTCTAGCCTTTTGGGGGGGGGGGGGGAAATCCCTTTGGAGTAAACAATGCTTAGTGTTTTGTCAAAGAATCATAATGGCAGAAACATAGGATCAATTTTAAAGGGACACAGTGGCTCAGTGGCTAAGACATTGAGCTTGTTGATCAGAAAGGTCAGCAGTTTGGCAGTTCGAATCCCTAGCGCTGCTTAATGGAGTGAGGTCCCATTGTTTGTCTCTTCGGCTTTGAATGACTAGCACATATGTGTGAGGAGAACCTTTACATTTAGGATCATTTTTAAGCATAATATTAGATATGTAATATTAAGTATTTAAATATTTAGTCCCAGATAATCTTATAAATTTAGTGCCAAACTAGTCAAAATGATTATTTCAGGCATTTGAAATCAAATATAGCAATAGCAATAGCAATAGCAGTAGACTTATATACCGCTTCATAGGCCTTTCAGGCCTCTCTAAGCGGTTTACAGAGAGTCAGCATATTGCCCCCAACAATCTGGGTCCTCATTTTACCCACCTCGGAAGGATGGAAGGCTGAGTCAACCCTGAGCCGGTGAGATTTGAACCGCTGACCTGCTGATCTAGCAGTAGCCTGCAGTGCTGCATTTAACCACTGCGCCACCTTGGCTCTTATAATATAATATAAGAGCTCTTATAATATAATATAATTTGGATCTAAAATTCTACCATATCTATGGTAGAAGATAGTTTAAACTATCGTGCCATATGAAGATGCTCATTGTGGTATTCCATTTTAGGGTAAGCAGTGTTATGTAAAGCACAGAAACAAATTACAAAATAGTGAATTAAATAAGTTAAAAGCATGAAATAAAACTGATGTTAAGAAATTTTAAAAAATTTCCCTACCAATGCAGTGGAAAAGACACAGAGAAACTACATGGCTTCTATCATCAGCAATTCAGTCATGTTATCAACCAGGACAAAGATATTATTAACAGTATGTTATGTTCTATACCCTACACTAGGGTTTGGCACAGAAATTTTTCAGTCTTCTCTGATGATACATAACTTTTCCCTCTTCAATTTACAGCATTGCTGGTTTTTTGATTGTCCACAATTCTTTTGTTTTGATTTGTGTAATTGATGTAACTGGTATTTTGACTAAATGTACAGTAGCTGAAATATTAAAAAGGAAAAGTACATTGTAATGTAGAGTTGATTTTCTTCAAATCGAATGTATTTTCATTTGTTATTAAATAAATCTACACCCATATCTGTTTATAAGAATGGAAAGTTGAAGGAATAATTGATTCTAATATTTTTTTAAAAAAAACTAACAATTTCATATTGTGATAAGTTACTATAATGACGTGGAAATTGGTGGAGTCTCTAGATGATGGTACCTAATGGAGGAAAGTATAAAACTGCACTAACAGGTGGTTTGGCACAGAGAAGAAAGAGATTACTGCTGCTCACTTCTGTTACTTAGAAAGAATATGAATCAATCTAGTCAGCTGGCAGCAGAAAGGGAGCTGTGGGGGAACAAAGACAGCTGGCTTGCCTGCAGTGCCCTCTCTTGTCCATAGCTGAGGGGCAAGCAGATCAAAGGAGTAGGCAAAGAGAGCTGCCACATCTGCCCCACAGCCTGGGCTTCAAAAAGAGTCTCAAGGGAAAAGCCAAAAACTGTGCAAATTATTCTACTGATTGTCAACACTGACAATCAACATAAGGATTAAGAGATACAGTTTTCCGCTTTGTACTAAGATGAGGTGGGTACAATAGGAATCCAAACAGCAATGAAATACTGTTTATCCTGTCAATGCTAGGGAATAAAAATAACATTTCAGTTCACTAGTAGATAGAAAGGACAGAGCATCCCACTATAATTATAATTCCTTCTCAAACTACAAGCTCTTATTGTCTGAAAAATAGATTGCTTCAATACTTTGGAACAGCCATTATTATTTCTCTTGGTTATTAGTAGAGCTTAATTTGCATTTCTCAAGAGGCAGTTTTGTGAGAAAATATTTTAACTATCCTAGAAAAGAAAAATGTCCCTTGTGGAGTTCTCAAAAGACATTTTCCACCATTTCTCTTGTGTTCACCACTCTTTCACCACAGTGAGTCTATGTACAAAAAGCAAAAACAAATTTCAGCAGGATGGATGTCATTTGCAAGATGGGAGTGGACCGCATAGCAAACAAAAAAGAAGCCCTCTTAATGATGACCACTGCTCTTGAAAACCATTGAGGAATTTCTCCATTTTCTGAAGACATTCTATAAAGTATCCTCTTTCCACCAAATCCATTGTTTTATCTGCCTGGAAGTAGGATAAAGAATTTATCTAAACTAAGGATGGAAAAATTCCCAAACTTTCTATGTTGTATTCTCATTCCTTTAGGACTGCAGTCATATGTGTTTAACTTTCCTTGCAATTGTGAAACCAGCTTTTCATGTGTGGCTTGGTAAAGCATTATTAACTAAGCCAGAGAGAGATGATCTCTATGAAAATTTCATGATGAAACTCCACCTCATTATATTGCTTGCTGTGCATTGCCTGGCTTCCTGCCTATTCTGCAAATGTGAAACCCGTAAAAAAAAAAGCTCAAGTTCTATAAATCATCAGTGTTCCTCTGTCAAACAATTATGATTTTCAGTCTTGCAATGTATCCCACTTCAGAGTTACATTTAACCACCTGCACTGGCTTTCATTACAATAAAGCACCATGAGTTAGGAGGATAGATAGGAAGGGAACCTTATGACTAAGTATATATATAAACCATATGTAAAAATATTGGCTACCTCCCTTTTAGTGTGTCATTGAATTTCTACACTGGATAGCTGAATTTCAATGGAAATCAACTCCTCAAATATTATCTGGTACAATAATTCTATACACACACAAAATAATCTTTTTTTTCATATTCATATAATGTGACTCTGCATCAATAAAACTCATTTCATAGTGACTCTAATATGGAAATAATAGTGACTGTATGCTTAGGCAATGGGCCAGTGAGATTGTCTCACTACTGCCGTCCTGCACTTTTTACTGCTAGTGTTCCTAATTTGCACTGAAATTATGATTATTGTAGGGCAGGAGTGGACTACGTGAGTTCGTCCAAAGCTGTATTTCACACTCTTATAACATTAGACCATAGTTTTAATAAACAAAGGAGTAAACTTTACTCTAAGCTTAACAAGTTTTTTTTTAGCTTAATGAAACCCACATCACTCCAAAAGAAAACAAAAAAACTTTATTCCCATCAATGCTGAACCCTTGCAGAAATTACAAAATGTGTAGCCCTTGTCTTTAAAAAAAAGAAAAGAAATTTTCTATCGTTCTTCAAGAAAAGACATTTATGCCCCATTATTTTTAAACAATAATGAATTATGATTGGAATGGACATACAATTTATGTTTTTTTCTTCTTCTTGAAGAATTCCTATAGTTTCCTTAGTTATGAACTAGCAATCCCTAATAGTCATTAAGGTCTTTCTATTCAGGTCACAAAATAGCAATGCTTTTACACCAGTCATTACAGTAGTTACACCAGTATACCTCTAGAAAGTTTTGCGGAAAATATTCAGGTCTGCCTGCAATAAAATGAACAGAAAGGAAAACAGAAATATTGCCTTACAAAAGGCCCTGTGTTGAATTTCCATCTATCGCCTTGGCCTCAAAGACCACCCACTATCTAGGCTGCAAGTCTCTTGAGCAGCTGGCTTCCTCTGTGAAAAAGGAGCAAAGTTTTACTGCTCTGCGGCTGCAGTCAGAAAAGTACTCCGCCAGGTAATGAATGAAAAGTTCAGTGGGGACACAGTATGCATGCACACAATGACAAAGGAGGACTTTCAAAAATCAATGTGTTGCTGTGACTTATGAGAGGAGAGCTTGGATTCGCACTGTGCTCAGCATAGGGGCAATAAAACAGGCGATCTCAGGCCTTAGAAATGCAGTCACATCCCTTTGGAAAGAAAGAAAAGGAAGAAAAGAGAATAAAAGGCTTGAAATTAGAGGTCTTCTGCTTGTAACCGGAGAATGTATAATAACACCATACAGAGATTGAAGGGGGCAGATTGAGATATTGTGAGCAAAGCTGATGTTTCACTGAATATCAGGAGGCCTCCTGCTGAAAGAAAGGGATGAAAAAATGCTGAGCTTTTAATTTTTAAAAAACTTTCTCAGGTTTTGGGGAAAGGGTATAGTTTTGGATGTCTACATTAACATTTTAAAATAATGTTACTTTTTATTTTTATACACTTTCAATAGTTTATTTTTGCTTTCTTTCATATACCCTCTTACACACACACACACACACACACACACACACACACATGTAAATACCTAATAGCAAATTCTTGAAAAAATGATTTTATTTTCTGTAAGCCTTTAAAAATGGAATGATTTTTATATTTTCTTGAAATCAAGCTTATTTGTAACTTTTTTTACCTCATCCTACACATAATTTCTATGTATTCCAATGTAATATATTGCTACCTATTCCAATTTAATATATATTCTTATTGTTTTCATTCCTATAATAAATTATTTTATTTAATATAGTTACATATTTTTCTAGTTTAATTTCTTTATTTTTATAAATGGCTTTATCAATTCATAAAGGAAAATGTTAGCAGAACAATCATATCAGAGAACACAGCACAGATCTTGATAGACATAACAGCATTACAATGAATCGGTACTTGAACTTTTATGTAGAATTAGCCAGGATGTCAGATTCTGGTATGGCAAACAAGGAATAAACAAACCAACACATAGTTCAAAGTGGAGATTGTATTGTTGTACTTGACACAGAACTTCTGTACTTTTGTATTGTTATTCTTGCACTATTTGTCTTATAAACTTTTTATTTCACCCATTATTTTTGTCACAGTTGATGCTCTCTTTTTTTATGTTTTCCCCCTATGTTCCCTGGGTGTTCCATCTTTTTAGGTAGCATAAACATAACCAGCTCTAAGCACAATGTAATAAATTGGATTTGATGGATGACAGTCCAGGTTCATTCCAAAACTTAAGCAGCATCTCAATGATGCCTAACAAAGAAGATTTATTTATAGAACTAGCCAATAGACTTTGACTATTTAAGAAAAGAAGGCAAATTTGTCAACTGGAATAGTTAATTTTGTATCTTCACCACCACTATTTATCTATTAACTGAAAACTAAATGTGTTGTTAACTTATGTATGCCCCAAATAACTGAATGATTTTTTGAGGGGTAAAGACATCTATAATTTTTTTTGAGAGACCACAGACTTACACACTCAAACTATGCAATTGCTCCATGTCAAAGAAAGCATTCATTTCTCCAGCTGTCTTTGTATCTCAGTTCCATCGTGTCAGTAGATCTTTTCTGGCTTGATCTTCAGTACTAGACAGAACTGGTTTAAGTTTTCCATGAGAAAAAAATGAAAGACATCTGCACCACATTCAAACCAAGGCTTTGTTACAAACAAATAATAAGTACTGGTAATTCAAGGCATACTTGTTTTTTTAATATTTGATGACAGCTGTGTATCATTTATAATATTTATCCTTTAAAACCAAATGCAATCATATTCTATGTCATGAATTTCATTTAATGCCAGGTTAAATTTAAGGATTTCTTTCACTCTAAATGCTCTTATTTTCTTCATTCTAAATTTTATCTAATAATCCTGGTGTTAGACTCTCCAGATTGACTTTGTTGGGCACATAAGCAATTATTGCATGTATTTGTATTACACTGTATTAACATATTATAGAATTAAATGATGAGATAGTTACAACATAAAAAGGATATAAAAGAATAACTTTTTTTAAACTCAAAAGCCAGATGCATCATGTGCCGGCCACCCCCAACCCTGGT